>NC_053022.1:305903804-306218199 GCF_003073215.2 Triticum urartu
GCCACGCCCAACCATTCCTTTCTTCTTCATCATCCACGTGCAGATATATTTTGCTTCAACCATGGTTCATTTTTGCTACGACCGATGACAGGAATCGGTACAACCATTTATGTCGACAGTCACGGCGGCGACCACAATTTGCTTCAACCTTCGTCGGGTTTTGCCGGGAGTAGCAAGACGTGGAACTGGTTGTAGCTTTTCCCGCTGCCGATTGCAGCAAAAAAATCGCATGCATCTCCTACCGGTGAAGGTCGCAGCTCCGGCGAAGGAGTGCCACCATTACATCAACGGTGAGGTGCCAGTTCTAGCTTTCTGTCGCCAGGTTAAAGCTTTTCAAAAGTAGGGTCGAAGCTTTTCATGTCAACGATTGCAACTTTTTCATTGTGTGCTTGCGGGTTGAAGCTTACTATAAAGCTAGTTGAAGCTTTTTATAAAACCGGTTGAAACTTTTCAATTCAACGGTTGAAGCTTCCCAAAATGATGGTTGTAGATTTTTTTTTTCATTCATAGTGGTGGGTTGAAACTTCTCTACTCCACCGTTTGAAGCTTTTTCAAATATGGGTTGAAGCTTTCACATGAACTATTGAAGCTTTTTTTAGTTGTACGGGGTCCGTCGAAGCTTTTTCAAACTATAGCTGAAGCTTTCATATGAACGATTGTAGCTTTTTTCAGTGCATGGTGTCTTGTTGAAGCTTTATATACCGCTGGTTGAATCTTTCGAATCGAACGGTTGTAGATTTTTTGGTCGTCGGTTGCAACATCGGGGGAGGAGAAAAATGCTTTCAATTTCGTTTGGAAGAAGATGGTTGCAGCAGCAGGGAGAGGAGGGCGCGCCGCCATGCTGGTAGCATACCGGTGGACGGTTCCAACAGCTCTCGGATGGCTTATCCATGGCGGCTTTCAACTCCAGCTCATCGGGGCGAAAGGAACCTGCAGCCGCGGGCAGCGGAAAGAAGTGGGCATGGCACTGATATTGAAGGTATGGACCTGCGTGGGATTGGGGCTAGCTGGCGGTGAGATCTGAAGGATGAAGAGGAGGGGCGTGGCCACCCCCATGCGTGGATGCGGCTAAGAGAGAATTTAGGAGGAAGAAGGGGATCGGGAGGACGAAGGTAGCGAGTAAGAAGAGGATTGGGAGGAAGAAGATAAGGCAGGGGCAGGTGGGTCACGCGAGGCGTACCATGGCCTCGACCATGTGGCTCGCGCGGGACCGACCAAAAGTTTCGGCTGGTGCGCCACGTAGAAACATTTCCCTTTAAGGAATTGATCGAACAGGCGGCTGCCACAAATCTACCGACTGATTTCGGTCGTCGCCCGTCCGATTCATTCTTCCCAACCCTTAGGTACGTCAATGTGCGCACGTCTTTCTCTCACATCGCATCCAACCAGGCCCCCTTTGCTTCGATCACGTAGCACCGCCAGTCGCTGGCGAGCATCCATCGCACCATCGGAGAGCCGCCGTCGAGAGCTCCATAGCAACAGCACAGGCACGGAGAGTGCCTGTGACACTACTAGGAGAAAGCCTACTAGTAGCGTTGGTTCTTGGGCTAGCAGTAGCGCGGGTTGGCATGCGCTACTACTACCCTACATAGCAGTAGCGTTGGTCATTCCGGCGCTACTGCTACAACTAACTATCAGTAGCGCTGGTTGGGCCCCACGCTACTACTTGAGATTCCTGTTTTTTTCCTCCTGCACATTGACAATGTATTTGTACAGATTTTATACAGTAGTCTCATCATATGATTTTATGAGCATGATGAGTTATTATATATATCAGTGGGTGAAATAAACATGGATTAGATTCAAATGGAGGCAACATGGTGCAGATCGAAAGTATATATAATAACTCATCATGCTCATAATGATATAAGAACTCAGCATCATCATCATAATAATAACTCATCATAGTTTTCATAATAACAGGTCATACTCATTATTATCATAGTCGTCTAACAACTTCTACCCGTTATCATAATAACAAGTCATACTTATCACCATCATAGTCATCTAACCAACCCTAGTTAATTGTTCTTAGCACATGATCATGAGTATTAGCTAGGACCCGCTATCCTCTCTAAAGTAAAATATCATAAAACAACATAGCCCCTGACTCTCCATTATGGAGAATAGAGATTATCCTGTCTTTAATTCGTGGGCTTCGCACCATGTTGCCTCCAAGTAGCTCCCTGGGGCTATTCATAACTTCTTTTCATCCTTTGATTGTGAGGTCTTCATCTCTTTTAGAAATTGTGTATCCACAACAAGCTTTTAAATAGCGTCCGCGACCTCCGCTATTGCGGCCGCAATAGCGGTAGCGTCACCCTGCCGCTATTTTGTTTAAGGTTGCGTTAGAAAATAGCGTGTTGTCATGATGCGGGCACAATATCACTTGTTAGACCGCTATATTGTCCGCTATCCGCAATATCGCCCGCTATATAAGTCCTTGTTGTTCTTTTGTGTAATCTATTTTGGTAAATGTGTCTTGCTTGCCTGGTTTTGCACGACCAAATGTTGTTCAATTATAGTTTATATTGTTATATAAATGATGATTTATCAAATTAAGTGCCATATTTTTGTCAATGGCCTAGAAAAATACACAACAATCTCAAATTTATGAGTGTTTTTTTTAAAATTGGCTATGTGGACATAGCACCCGCAATATCACCCGCTATCCGCATTCCGCTACGTGGACCCTAATCCGCAACCAGTCCGGTATCCGCTATTTAAAAGCTTGATCCACAGTGAACAACCGTAGGCAGACCTGGTCGTAAGCTCATAATATCAATGTCACCTTTTGTATGCATCAGATGAGGCACACAATCCTTCAGGATTTTCTGTTCAAAAGCATAATAATAATAATAATAATAATAATAATAATAATGTAAGCAATGTAGTTTAACTTTAACTATAAGAATGTATGCAAAAGATGCACTGGTGTCATAATAGTAAAAAAAATCTTACCATGTCATCTCCATGGATGTTGTCGTAGTTCAATACGTGGACTAGTGGAACGTATTGACCATAATGTGGAGGAATTTTACAATTCTTATTGAAAGTCTCAACATCAATAATAAATGATACAAGATGATATTTCTCCTCGTAAGTTAGTTTAGAGCCATCAGTGTAGTATGTTTTGTCTACTACTTTTCGTACATTTTTTTGAAGAATGGAAATAATTTGTCATTGGAAATAAGCTGTCAACTACTTTTTAAATAAACAATATAAATTACTTAATAAATATGTTTGAGAAACTCACATAGAGGTAGAAGTGGAAGCGTATCAACATCGACCCAAATGTCGATATTCTCTTTGTCGATATTATCTTCGTGGATGTCATCTTTAGGATCACCAAGATTGAAGGTGACATGCATACCCTCCTGAAAACCATATGCCTTTCATAGTGCTGCCTAATTCGAGCAACCAAAATGGGAGTAGGTCACCACATTGTATAGCTTTACGTCAAAAAGCATAACCATGATTGGTCCTGAGGTGAACTCTCTTTATCTCCATATTCTCATGATCTTCAAAATCCATCTTCTCCAAGACATAACATTCTGCATGGCAGGGGATGCACTAGTTGAATTGTAGAAAGCGGGAATTAGACGTTGAAGAAGCAGAAGTCATGCTTAATTACGAAAAAAATACTTGTCATTGTTGCGTACCGTATAAACATCGAAGGTCTCGTCGAGCTTAACACTGAAGCGCCGACCGTCTTCCAGATGAGGCCTGTTGCACAAACCCCAGTCGTCGCCACAGTAGTCGCACTCAGGGATCCTATCATCGTGAGACATTTCGTACATTCATAATTCAAAGATTAAACTTCTAAAATTCAATATATGTACTACAAAAACTAAATTAGATCATCATTATTCATCATGGGTTGACTATCAGTTTGTCAAGTCTTTTCTTGAAAACTCTCAGCTCACGTGGTGTATATGGAGGGCACTCCCTCTCTGATATATTCGATTGTCGGTGATGGTCGCTCCTCCCTTCATCCCCGAGTCTGTTACACCAAAATGTCTAGTGCACGGGAACGAAGGAGAAGCAACACCCACGATAACAGTCGGGGTTCTTCCTCTCTGACATGTTGCGACCGTCGGTGAGGGAAGCTCCTACATTCATTCAAAAGTGCATTACACCAAAAATGTCTAGCACCTTCGAATGAAGGAGAAGCTCCCATCACGACAACTGTCGGGATTGTTGATAACCCACAAGTATAGGGGATCGCAACAGTTTTCGAGGGTAGAGTATTCAATCCAAATTTATAGATTCGACACAAGGGGAGCCAAAGAATATTTGTAAGTATTAGCAACTGAGTTGTCAATTCAGTCACGCCTAGAGATTAATTATCTGCAGCAAAGTGATTAGTAGCACAATAATATGATAGTTTTGATAGTAGTGACAATAGCAATAGCAACGGTAACAATGGTAGCAGTAATTTTGTAGCAAGTGCAACAGTAATAATAGAAGTAGTAAATTAGCAAGAACAATATAGGATAAATTCATAGGCATTGGATTAGTGATTTGTTGGATGATATTCATCATGTGACAGTCATAACCTAGGGCGATACAACACTAACTCCAGTTCATAAATATAATGTAGGCATGTATTCCGTAAATAGTCATATGTGCTTATGGAAAAGAACTAGCATGACATCTTGTGTCCTACCCTCCCATGGCAGCGGGGTCCATAAAGAAACTAAGGGATATTAAATCATCCTTTTAATAGAGCACCAGATGCCACTGTTGGGAACGTAGTAATTCAAAAAAAAATCCTACAATCACGCAAGATCTAACTAGGAGATGCATAGCAACGAGAGGGGAGAGTGTGTCCATGTACCCTCATAGACCGAAAGCGGAAGCGTTTAGTAACGCGATTGATGTAGTCGAACATCTTCATGATCCAACCGATCCAAGTACCGAACGTACGACACCTCCATGTTCAGCACACCTTCAGCACGATGACGTCCCTCGAGCTCTTGATCCAGTTGAGGACGAGGGAGAGTTCCGTCAGCACGATGGCGTGGCGGCGGTGATGATGAAGTTACCAGCGCAGGGCTTCCCCTAAGCACTACGATGATATGATCGAGGTGTTGAACTGTGGAGGGGGCACCGCACACGGCTAAGAGATTGTCTGTTGTGCCTTTGGGGTGCCCCCCGCCTCCGTATATAAAGGGGGGGAGGAGGTGGCCGGCCAAGGGGGGCGCGCCATGGGGGGGTCCTACTTGGACTCCTAGTCCAAGTAGGATTCCCCCCTCCTTTGTTCCACCGGAGAGAAAAAGGGGAAGGGAGAGAGAGGGAGAAGGAAAGAGGGGGGCCGCCCCCCTCCCCTAGTCCAATTCGGTTTGGGCAAGGGGGCGCCCCTCCTCACGTGGCCTTTCTCCTCTCCTCCAATATGGCCCAATAGGCCCAATACTTCCCCCCCCGGGGGGGGGGGTTCCGGTAACCCCTCGGTACCCCGGTAAAATATTCAAATCACTCGGAACCATTATGATGTCCAAATATAACCTTCCAATATATGAATCTTTACCTCTTGACCATTTCGAGACTCCTCGTCATGTCCGTGATCTCATCCGGGACTCCAAACAAACTTCGGTCATCAAATCACATAACTCATAATACAAATCATCATCAAACGTTAAGCGTGCGGACCCTACGGGTTCGAGAACTATGTAGACATGACCGAGACAAATCTCCGATCAATAACCAATAGCGGAACCTAGATGCTCATATTAGCTCCTACATATTCTATGAAGATCTTTATCGGTCAAACCGCATAACAACATACGTTATTCCCTTTGTCATCGATATGTTACTTGCCCGAGATTCGATTGTCGGTATCATGATACCTAGTTCAATCTCGTTACCGGCAAGTCTCTTTACTTGTTCCGTAATGCATCATCCCGTGAATAACTCATTAGTCATATTGCCTGGAAGGATTATAGTGATGTGCATTACCGAGAGGGCCCAGAAATACCTCTCTGATACACGGAGTGACAAATTCTAATCTTGATGTATGCCAACTCAACAAACACCATCGGAGACACCTGTAGAGCATCTTTATAATCACCCAGTTACATTGTGACATTTGATAGCACGCAAGGTGTTCCTCCGGTATTCAGGAGTTGCATAATCTCATAGTCAAAGGAACATGTATAAGTCATGAACTGCCATGATTCCAAAACGGGGCCCCTCAGGGAAGGTGACTTGAAGAACTATTCCCTTAAGTGGCAAAAAGAATTACTTTTGATTCAGAGATCATTGAAACTCTTTATACCAGCCTAAGGCAATTCACAACAATCGTTTGGCAGAGTACAAAGGGATGGCATACCCGGACTAGAATGGATGATGTGGACTACCTTGTTGAAGACAACGCAAAGGATGATTTGCTTATCATCGGAGGTGGAGGGGACCCATGGTAGGATGGCACAACAGCAGTGCAAGATGGAATATAAGGCAAATGCTCGGAATGATTCTAGTAACTAGGAAGAAACCCAACAATAGAGAGTGAGCCCACTGTTTGGAAAGGTTATAACATAACCGAGGAAACCGAGAGCACAAGGATCCCTAAGGAGCAACTTCTGGAATGAGTCGCACGAAATCCTCATGGAGGAAAATAGTCAAATAGCTCAATCAAGATACTACAATGATAGATCTTCCGGCTAGCTGTGTCGGTCAGAACATCAACCTTGTCGGGACCTACATCATAGGTCTTGGAAAAGTTTCAACCATCATATCTGCCGAAGATTCAGATCCGGTTGATAACGGGATAAGACTCATCAAGTCTAGAAAGAGAAATGAAGGTCCGCAACACAAATCAACGAGACGACGTTGCGAGATTCTCGAGGAGTGAACTACGATAGCAAGCTCCAAAATATGAGCTGGTTCTGCTACACACCTGTGAACACACTGTCCTAGACTAGCATGACCACATGGTAGTCTTATAATAAACACTACTGAGTTTAGATGGGGAACCGTCATCGAGGATATCGAAGTCCTTGTATAAGTCTTGCTCTTAAGAAGGAACTTCTTCTCCTTGAACAAACCAATCAGTGGCTTGGTGTGCTAGGAACACATATGGAGTGGAGGTAATCAATGTACCAAACCATAGAATACTTCACACGTATGCATGACTGATTTGGGATGATTCCAAGGGAAACAAAACAAACCTTTCTCAAATTCATGGCGGCAACTTACACCAAATGCACGTGAACCGGAGAGGGTCACTTCTTTCATCCAACATATGCTTCATGAACGGGACACGAAGGCATTGCTTACAAGTTTTCAACACTAGGTTGATGTTCTACATGAATCATGGGGGAGACAAAATGCTGCTGATGGGCTCAACAACAACTCATCGGAATTTCCATATCACTGGACTTCCACCATCATGTGAACACGGTGATAGCATTGGTCAGGCCAAAGGATGTAATGGTGTATGCTCGAGGGATCAACCACGAGTGAGACAACATTACAAACATCGTTAGTTCTGATTTGACTTGACAATAGCCCATACTCAAGTCAAAGTTTTGACAAGACAATAGATCCAACAACTGATCACGAGGACCAATTGGTGAAGATATCATCTTTCTTCAACACACACACAAACACAAAGATATCCCTTAACATGAACTAAGTCAGACAAGCTTTTATCTTCCAACTCTCCAAGTTGTTGTTTAGCTCAACCAACTAGCTCATGGATATCCAACATAGATTCTTGGAGAATGGGTGGTTTGGAGAAAAACCAACATGATCACGAACTCAACATAGCGGTCAGGTGACAAACTGGTAATACTTCCGAGAGGATATTCGGAACATCACGAACCATCGATATGTTACTAAGCTCGAGAACAATCTTGCTTTTTAGGGCAAGACGATATGATCAAATGAGCGAAGATTTGACAAAATCCTAACTCATCAATCGAAGAGTGCACCAGAAACAAGGACTAGGTAGCACAGTCTATCTTAGAACGATGATTCAATAACCAACACGCTAAGAATGAAATTATTGTCCTTTAACTACCAAGCAACAGAGTTGCTAGGAGTATAGATTTCACGCATCACGATTCACTTGTCGGATAACATGGGGACCAAGGAATGAACAATGATGGCAAGAAGTATCACTGTATCAAGAGTTCATAGGATGGTGTGCAATTTCCATGACATAAGATGGTAATACTCCAAGATAGAACATAATCAAAAGCTGGATTGGCATTTGATTTGCGGATTACAGCTGCTTTGACCCAATCCTGGATATGGATGAGGTACTGAAGTCTGTTTCTCCTAGTCATTCTGGAATAGAATGGCTTGACGAACTACAAGAGTAATAGGCATCGATAACACGAGTGCACGACTACTCTTGACTACAAATTGATAGACGGAGGTCAAAAAAACAACTAATGAGGGACAACTCAAAGAACATATGATTTTCTGAGTTGTGGATGCATGGATTAGTATGTCGAGCAAGCTCAACATTTCTTCCGGATAACCCATGCAGAAAGGTAGAACTGGAAGATTCACAATGTAGATCGATGAACTCATCAAGAGCACTCTGATTGTGATCTTTTGATCCACAAACTTCTGCCATAAGTGGTTCATAGTATTTGGAAGAAGGAAATACCACGGACCTCGAGGACTAGTGCAAAGGTTACTAATAACCTAAAGGAACGAGCAAACACTATCAACATGAAGTAAGTAGGGTGAATCTTGGGTTCAAAAATCTAGAAATAGAATGCCTACTACTAAATGGCATCACGGGATGCTTTCGAGAATGGTGGCCAGAATCATCACACTGGGGATACGAAATCATTGCTAAATTCTCGAGGACACCTAGGGTCATAATACTAACTCCAACATACATGTCAAGGCAACGGAGTACCTCAACAGACCTATTAGTGTGCTTAATCTGGCCCAAAAGGACATCGAAAACTGGATGAAGGGATTTGCAAATGCATCATACTAGTTAGAGACCTGGGATGACTCGGACATCATAACGGCTGTAAATGCTCAAAAAGATTTGAGACATCCTGCAAAATTTGTGGCATAACCACTCAATCATCACAATATCAAGGTTCCGAGACCAACTATGAACACACAGAAGTACTGGAAACTGAACTGCGGCATGAATCCATCAATCCTATAAGTCAACGGATTAGTAGCACGTCATCCTGATAGATAGATGATAAGGCCTAATTCTTAATCCCCGTAGAAAAGAAGAGGTTGACTTAGATCAGAAGGGCATAGGGTAAAGGAGTAAAAAGAGCCTTACGTTCCCTTCCACAATCAATTCCCTTACATAACTAAAGCATTTCTAGACTCGACTTCGACTAGTTTGGCTTGGTAATCCTACAGGCAGTCAGGCTCTGATACCAAAGCAGTTAGGACCCCGATTCCAAGTCACATCGATCTAGCCGGTAACACCTCATATCACTTTGCAGCCTCACGCACGGTATTCCCACGGGTGTCGCCTTACCATGGCCCGGGACCGTTTGCGCCTTTTGGCTCACATATATGATAGTGTTGCTAGCATCCATATGACAGAGAACCCGGGCCGACATGGCTAGTCGTGAACCCAAAGCGGCACTAACCTATGGGGACAGGCATACATGAATCACATCGAGCATGTCGGTCAGCAGCGTGTGAATCCGGGCTGTAGCACTGGGCTAACAGGACTCCGGGAACCCGGGCTGTAGCAGGCTAGGCAGGACTCCGGATGTCATCGCGTGGCATTTCCCCAAAGGGACAGACACAGGAACAAAGTGAAACACATGCCGGCCAGTCAAGTGTCCTGAGGAGTAGTGCTGGGCTAACAGGACTCCGGTGAACCGGGCTGTAGCGGACTACTATGGCGCATGGAAGCACTAGACTACATTTCCCCATAAGAGAGGCTGCCAAGGATAAACAACTAGATTGTCGGATCCCACACATACCAAGCATTTCAATCATACACACAATATGCTCGATATGTGTAAATACAACATGGCATCACAACATAACTCTACAACTCAAGTATTTATTCATTAGGCTCCGAGGAGCGAGATATTACAAACATGGTCTCATGACCTAACAATCATAGCATACAAATCAAAGCACATGCGGAAGCTTAACATGTCTGAGTACAGACATCTACAAATGAAAAAGGCTAAGAAGCCTGACTATCTACCAGATCCTGCCATGGGCACAAGATCGTAGCTGAGGTATCAAGCTAAATGTCGAAGTCCACACGGAACTACTAGCAAGACTGACGTCTCTCTGCAAAACATAAAATAGGCAAACGTGAGTACAAATGTACCCAGCGAGACTTACATCAGAACTATCTACATATGCATCGGTATCAATAAAGGGGGTGGTGGAGTTTAACTGCAGCAAGCCAGCTTTGACTCAGTGGCTAACCTGAACTACGACTGCAAGCAACTCTTTTGAGGTGGCGCACACGAGTCCACATATTCACCATTCAATACACCAGTATGGATCCGCTCCCGTCTCCCTACGAGAAGGCCATCCATAGCACTCACGCTTATCTTGCGAGTTTTAGAGTATCCACTTCAAGTTATCTATGAACTGTTATAGGCAACCCAGAAGTCCTTTACCGCGGACGCGGCTATTCGAACAGATCATTTATAACCCTGCAGGGGTGTACTTCGTCACACATGTTTCCACCACTTAGCGTCTGCACACGACATGTGCTCGGCAGACTTCAAGCGAAAGCCGACGTGGGTGTAGACCACGACCTGACTAACCGCACAAGTCTCTAGTCCAGGTTTATCACCTATTCGGGTTCCATCCGCAAGGAAATCCGGCCGGGGTGTCCTCAACGGCCCCAAACGATGTGTACAGGGTCCCGAGATGCCAAACGGGCGCCCGGCATACCCGACCATAGTGTATCTACCGCATCATAGCCCACCCCTAGGGTCAGCGCTACACACGGCCGCCAACACATAACCTACAAACACCAGAAACTAGTTGCAACTCCTGGACAGAGGACGAGTGGGGTCAATAAGTCGAGCGGGGTCATATTTCAGGGCCCAATGTGTGGTAGTAGTTGTTTCATGGATCACAAACACAGAACTCAGTTCCTGAGGACGGTTTCAGGGAGACAACCCACCATGTACTCCTACATGGCCTCTCACCGCTACCTTTACCAATCGTGTTCACACACTTAGCTCACACACAGTAGGACATGTTCACACACCTTCGATTCATCCCCGATGAACCAGACCTGACACGACTCTATGCAATAGCAGGCATGACAAACAAGCATGAATGAGTAGGCACATCAGGGCTCAAACAATTCCTACTCATGCTAGTGGGTTTCATCTATTTACTGTGGCAATGACAGGTCATGTAGAGGATAAGGGGTTCAACTACCGCAGCAAGTAACAGATGAATCGTTGTTGTCCTAATACAGTAAAAGAGAGCAGGAGCGAGAGAGCGGGATTGTATCGGAATGAGCAAGGGGGTTTTGCTTGCCTGGCACTTCTGAAGATAATATAGCTCTTCATTGGTGTCATCGAAATCATCGTCGAAACCACGTCTATCGAGAGGGAACAACTTCCGGCAACTGAGAAAGAGCACAATCAACACATGACGATATGCAACAATATGATGCATGCTATGACATGGCAATATGAATGTGTTTTGGGCTAATGCAAGCTAGATCATATTGAAATGAGTCCATTTGAACCAAAGATTCAAATGCAAACCCATTTTATGAAGTCATATTAGTGCATTAACTTGTTTCACCTAAACAGCAAGGTTAAAGTGTTCTAACATGCATGAAACTAGTACATATGGAAAAATTGGATTTTTCTGATAATTTTTCATATATAATTTATTTAATTCTGAGCTACGGTGGATTTTCTATGATTTTTAGAAGTTTATACTATTTTCTGGAAATTCCTGGTTTAATTTAATCCAGAAAATGACTTATTGCGTCAGCATGACGTCACTGTGTGTCAGCAGTCAACAGGGTGGTCTAGGTCAACCCTGACCTGTGGGGGCCACACGTCAGTGACACAGGGCTATTTAGCTCGCTGACCGGTGGGCCAGGTCAACGGCCACGTCAGCAGGGTCAACTCTGAAGCGTGGGCCTCGCTGGGTTAATCTAAACTAAACAGGAATAAAACCGGGGGTTAATTAGGGTGTGGGGCCCATGTGTCAGTGGCTGTGGGGTTGGTTAGCGGGGTTATTAGCAGGTGGTTAGGTGCTAATGACGACACCACGTCGGTGTTGCCGGAGTTCAACGCCGGTGACCTGTAACCGCAGCGGTGTCCGCTCAGGAGGCCGCAGGAGGACCACCCGAGCTTACCAGGCGGGAGAGCGCACTCGCGCGCATCCACTGAAAGTGGCAGAAGGGCGCGGGGTAGCCAGAAACGATGCCGGCGACGACCTCGCGCGGCGGCGCACACACGGGCTCAACGGGGAGGAGGCTACGGAGCAGGGGCGAGCAAGCTGAAGCTTTCTACGGCCATCTGGGAGCGCAAGGAGGACGGTAGCGTCCTCGGGCTCTACTGGTTCGAGCTCAGGCTACGACGGCGACGAGGCCGTGTGACGGCGAGCTTCGGCTCGTGCGGGCAAGGAAGATGGAGGGCACGAGAGAGCAGGAGAGATGGGGGATTCGATGCGTCGGCTCACAATGGTTTGGAAGAAGCAGAAGACGAGCTCGGGAAGGCGGAGACGGCGAAGAATCATCGGCGAAGATCCATGGCGGCCGAGGAGGAAGACGAGGATGCTAGCGATGAAGCAGAGCCCTCCGGCTCCTTTCCTTCGGCTTGGGGGTGTGGTGATCGATGGCGGAGCTTCTGGTCACGGTCACGGGGCGAGGGGCGGCGGGTGGACGCGGTGGCAGCGAGCGGCGGCGATGGTGGCGTTCGGTCGCGGGAGAGAAAGGGCGACAGAGGAAGGGATGAGCACGAGAGGGAGTGAGAGGGGCCTGGGGGTGCATGTCGGCGTCCAGGGCATCCAGAAGCTCGGCGGCAAGCAGGAGGTGGCGGGGGCGTGTGCTCGCGCATGGCGGCCACCCGCGCGCTGTCCTCCTGGCGGGAGGTTGGTGATGACTGGCAGAGGCCAGTGGGCTGGGCTTGTGCTGGGCCGTGGTGGGGCGCCAGGTAAGTTTGGGCCAGGTAGGTTTCCCTCTCTTCTGTCTTCTAATTTTGTTTTTGTTTTCTAATTATTTGCCTCTATTTTGAGCTTAGGAAAAATACCAAGGCATTTTCCTAAAATCCTGAAAATATTCATGGACACTTGCTGAATTATTTCAGTGGCCCAAAAATAGTTCCAACATTATTTGAACATTTAAATTAATTATAGTATTTTAAATGCCCAAAGTCAAATACAATAAGATTTAATTCAAAAATCCAGAATGGCCTAGAAATATGTGCATCATTTTTGGCAGAGGTTTTCACCTTTAACAAAAATCATGAACTTTTCTAAAGGGCATTTGGATTCATTGAGGATATTTTTATTTTTATCGTAATTGCATTTCATTTAGAGCTAGGGTTTGTCATCCCCATTTCTAAATTAATAGAAGTTGAAAAAGATGCATGGCTGCAATGCCACTAATTACAAGAGGATTTCTATGGCTGTGACAGGGTTCGAGAACTATGTGGACATGACCGAGACACATCTCCAGTCAATAACCAATAGCGGAACCTGGATGCTCATATTGGCTCCTACATATTGTACGAAGATCTTCATCAGTCAAACCGCATAACAACATACGTTATTCCCTTTGTCATCGATATGTTACTTGCATGAGATTCAATCGTCGGTATCATCATACCTAGTTCAATCTCATTACCGGCAAGTCTCTTTACTCGTTCCGTAATGCATCTCATGTGACTAACTCATTAGTAACATTGCTTGCAAGGCTTATAGTGATGTGCATTACCGAGAGGGCCCAGAGATAACTCTCTGATACACGGAGTGACAAATTCTAATCTCGATCTATGCCAACTCAACAAACACCATCGGATACACCTGTAGAGCATCTTTATAATCACCTAGTTACATTGTGACGTTTGATAGCACACAAGGTGTTCCTCCGGTATTCGGGAGTTGCATAATCTCATAGTCAAAGGAACATGTATAAGTCATGAAGAAAGCAATAGCAATAAAACTAAACGATCATTATGCTAAGCTAACGGATGGGTCTTGTCCATCACATCATTCTCTAATGATGTGATCCCATTCATCAAATGACAACACATGTCTATGGTCGGGAAACTTAACCATCTATGATTAACGAGCTAGTCAAGTAGAGTCATACTAGGGACACTCTGTTTGTCTATGTATCCACACATGTATCAATTTTCCAGTTAATACAATTCTAGCATGAATAATAAACATTTATCATGATATAAGGAAATATAAAAAACAACTTTATTATTGCCTCTATGGCATATTTCCTTCACGGGGTCCAATTGGAAACTAAGGGATATTAAGGCCTCCTTTTAATAGAGAACCAGAACAAAGCATGAACGCACAGTGAATACACGAACTCCTCAAACTATGGTCATCACCGGGAGTGGTCCCGACTATTGTCACTCCAGGGTTGCCGGATCATAACATGTAGTAGGTGACTATAACTTGCAAGATCAGATCTAGAAGATGGATATAATGGTGATACATAAACGGTTCAGATATGAAATCATGGCACCCGGGCTCAAAGTGACAAGCATTAAGCATGGCAAAGTCATAGCAACATCAATCTCAGAACATAGTGGATACTAGGGATCAAGACCTAACAAAACTAACTAGATTACATGATGAATCTCATCCAACTCCCCATCGACCAGCGGGGAGCATCATGGAATTGGCGATGGAGAAGGGTTGGTGATGACGAAGAACGAAGACCCCCCCTCTCCGGAGCCCCAAATGGACTCCAAATCTGGCCTCCCGATGAAGAACAGGAGATGACGGCGGCTCCGTCTCGTGGATCGTGATAATTCTTTCTCCCTGATTTTTTTTGGAAAATAGGATTTTATAGCATCGGTTTCAGGGTCTGCGGGGCCACCAGGTGGGGACAACCCACCTGGGCGCGCCTGGGGGGCAGGGCGCCCTGGTGGGTTGTGCCCACCCAGGTGCCCCCCTCAGGTGGCTCTTGGCTCCAGAAATTCTCTTTTATTGAGTAAAAATTCCTCACAAAGTTTCGTTCCATTCTGAGAACTTTTATTTCTGTACAAAAATACCACCATGGTAGTTCTGCTGAAAACAACGTCAGTCCGGGGTTAGTTTCATTCAAATCATGCAAATTAAAGTCGAAAACAAGAGGAAAAGTGTTAGGAAAAGTAGATACGTTGAAGACGTATCAACTCCCCCAAGCTTAAACCTCTGCTTGTCCTCAAGCAATTCAGTTGATAATCTGAAAGTGAAAAAGAAAAACTTTTACGAAATCTTTTGCTCTTGTTTACATAAATAAGCTTAAACAACACCCAGGTTTTCAGCCAACATTATAACTAACCATGCTGATAATAACTCTTAAAATTATATTAACTCATATCAATGACATAATCAGCAAGCGAGCAATAATAAGCAACAACACATTGTCAAAACAACCATGATATAATATGACAATAGTGGTATCTCGCTAGCCCTTTCTAAGGCCGCAAAATATAAATGCAGAGCACCTCCAAAGTTCAAGCAGCGACTAAACATTGTAATTCATGGTAGAAAAGATCCAGTCATGATGCACCCAACATTAGCTACACACAATGCATCAGCATGATAGTAGTGCTCTCATGTTCTGGCGCTTATTTTAGAGGGTGATGACACAACATAAAAGTAAATAGATAGTCCCTTCGCAGAGGGAAGCAGTGATTTGCATAGGTGCCAAAGCTCAAGTTTTTAAAGCAGAGGTAAATGATATTTTGAGACATGCACCCTTCTTGTTTACTTCACGACCATCAGTTATCAATATCTTCCATGCTAAGCATGGTAGTGGCGGTTCCCAAGCGATAAAAGTAAAGGTTTACTCCCCCTCCACCAACAATCACACTCCACGGCTTGTCCGAAACAACGGGTGTCGTCCATACCAACAACAGTCCCAGGGGAGTTTTGTTTAATTATTTGCATTTTGAGTTCAGGACTGGGAATCCCTATTACTGCCCTTTTCTTGTGCGATGGTGAGTGAATAAACACTCAACCTGAGAATAACCCGCTTAGCATGGAAGATACCGACCACCTCCTGTTGTTCCATGAACGATCCAGACACACAAAAAGGATATTTATTTGATGTTTTTAGAGGTGGCACATGCAAATTTACTTAGGACGGCAGGGTAATACCGCATATAGGTAGGGTGGACTCATCTGGAATAACTTGGGTTCAAGGTTTTTGATGTACAAGCAGAATTCCCACTTAGTATAGGCGAACGCTAGCAATTAGGTTGAGAAGCGGCCAGCTAGAGAACAACAACGGTCATGGACATGCATTATGCATAAGTAACATTGGACACTAGCATGAGTAGGATATGAACACCATGAACATAAATATCGTAGAGGCTATGTTGATTTTGATTCAACTACATGCATGAACATGTGCCAAGTAAAGCCACTCGAACATTCAGAGGAGGATACCATATCATCATACTACATCACAACATTTTAACGCAATGTTGATATCCAAGATAAATCATTATCCACTCCTAGCTACTTATGCATGGCATGAGAAACTATAATCTTTAATTGTCATTGCAAACATGTTTAATCATAATGGGTTGAATCATGGATACTAGCTTAAACATATTTACAAAAACAGAACAAGTCGAGTTCATACCCATTTCTCTCTGCCACGGCCAGTTCATCGAATATCGTGTGCAAGAGTACCATGGACTAAGCTAGAATCTGCAAACATTTTATTCAACAGGAGAAGAAAAGGTAATATGGGCTCTTTGTTAGATCAACAATAATTCATATGAGAGCCACTCAACATTTTCATCATGGTCTTCTCCTCGGTATGACTCAAATAAAAAAGAAAAGAAATTCAGAAAAACACACTGAAATATTTTTGGAGTTTTTGGTTTTCTTGAACAAGCAAAAACGAGAAAAACTATTTACACGGGAAAGCTCCCAACAAGCAAAAGAAGAACAAGGAAATCTTTTGGGTTTTCTTTTTAGTGCTACAGCTAACTACTCTAGAAAGAAAAATAGAAAAGGAAGCAGGCAATAATTTTGGATTTTCTCAAAGTTTTTCAAACACACGAGAAGAAAGCAAGAAAATAAATTTAACATGGATGATACTGATGACCCACAAGTATAGGGGATCTATCGTAGTCCTTTCGATAAGTAAGAGTATCGAACCCAACAAGGAGTAGAAGGAAATGATAAGCGGTTTTCAGCAAGGTATTCTATGCAAGCACTGTAATTATAGGTAACTGATACGTCTCCAACGTATCTATAATTTTTGATTGCTCCATGCTATATTATCTACTGTTTTGGACTATATTGGGCTTTATTTTCCACTTTTATATTATTTTTGGGACTAACCTATTAACCGGAGGCCCAGCCCAGAATTGCTGTTTTTTTGCCTATTTCAGTGTTTCGGAGAAATAGAATATCAAACGGAGTCCAAACGGAATAAAATCTTCGGGAACGTGATTTTCTCACCGAACATGATCCAGGAGACTTGGACCCTACTTCAAGGGATCAAAGAAGAGGTCACAAGGGTGGGGGGTGCCCCCCTAGGGCGCGCCCCCTGCCTCGTGGGCCCCTCGGTGCTCCACCGATGTACTCCTTCCTCATATATATACCTACGTACCCCCAAACGATCAGAAGAGGAGCCAAAAACCTAATTCCACCGCCGCAACTTTCTGTATCCACGAGATCGCATCTTGGGGCCTGTTCCGGAGCTCCGCCGGAAGAGGGCCGTCATCACGGAGGGCTTCTACATCATCCTAGGCCCTCTGATGAAGTGTGAGTAGTTTACCTCAGACCTTCAGGTCCATAGTTAGTAGCTAGATGGCTTCTTCTCTCTCTTTGAATCTCAATACAAAGTTCTCACCCTCTCTTGTGGAGATCTATTCGATGTAATCTTCTTTTTGCAGTGTGTTTGTTGAGATCGATGAAATGTGGGTTTATGATCAAGTCTATCTATGAATAATATTTGAATCTTCTTTGAATTCTTTTATGCATGATTGGTTATCTTTGCAAGTCTCTTCGAATTATCCGTTTGGTTTGGCCAACTAGATTGGTAGTTCTTGCCATGGGAGAAGTGTTTAGCTTTGGGTTCGATCTTGCGGTGTCCTTTCCTAGTGACAAAAGGGGCAGCAAGGCACGTATTGCATCGTTGCCATCGAGGATAACAAGACGGGGTTTATTTCATATTGCATGAATTTATCTCTCTACATCATGTCATCTTGCTTAAGGCGTTACTCTGTTTTTAATTTAATACTCTAGATGCATGCTGGATAGCGGTCGATGAGTGGAGTAATAGTAGTAGATGCAGAATCGTTTCGGTCTACTTGTCACAGACGTGATGCCTATATACATGATCATGCCTAGATATTCTCATAACTATGCTCAATTCTGTCAATTGCTCAACAGTAATTTGTTCACCCACCGTAGAATACTTATGCTCTTGAGAGAGGCCACTAGTGAAACCTATGGCCCCCGGGTCTATTCTCATCATATCAATCTCCATCACTTTAATCTTTCTTTGCCTTTTACTTTGCTTTTACTTTTACTTTGCATCTTTATATCAAAAATACCAAAAATATTATATCTATCAGATCTCACTCTCGTAAGTGACCGTGAAGGGATTGACAACCCCTAATCGCGTTGGTTGCGAGTAGGTATCGTTTTGTGCAGGTACGAGGGACTTGAGCGTGGCCTCCTACTGGATTGATACCTTGGTTCTCAAAAATTGAGGGAAATACTTATGCTACTCTGCTGCATCATCCCTTCCTCTTCGGGGAAAACCAACGCAAGCTCAAGACGTAGCAAGAAGGACTTCTGGCGCCGTTGCCGGGGAGTCTACGCAAAAAGTCAAAATACCAAGTGTCGTGGAATTGTCACGGCAGATGTCCTCATGGAAGGACTTAGTCGTGGAGCCATCACTATGGGTTAGCTTGAAGGGGTTAAACCGGACAAAGGGACACGAGAGTTTTATACTAGTTCGGCCCCTTCGATGAAGGTAAAAGCCTACGTCTAGTTGTGATTGGTATTGCTAGGGTTTCGAAGACCAGGGAGCGAATCCGCTTTGTCTGGCTTCGAGTTGTTGTTTTTTTGTCCCTGAACCGCCGCCGGGTCACCCCTTTATATATTCAAGAGGATCCCGGCCGGTCTACAAAGTCCCGAGGCTAGCTCATACAAGTGTCCGCCTCGGTCTCTTCTTTCTTATCTTACAATGCAAGTTTATACAATCATGGCGGTTTACTATCGTGGGCCTTAAACCGCCTGCGGGCTCTGGGCCTCTAAGCTTTATCCGTAAAGCGCCATCTTCTGGGTTTCCTTGGGCTTCAGTATAACTGAAGGTGAACCGGCCCCTCCTGGGCGGTTTACCCTCAGTGGTTATATCCTCAACATTAGGCCCCAGATTGATTTGAACCTGTTCATGTCAGTCTTCAATCCTTGAACTTCTGGCAATTCTCGTAAACCGCCATATTGTCTTCTCCCTATGAACTTTGATGAATCACCATGACGTCATCTTCTGTTACTCTAGTAAATCATTGTGACGTCATTCCTGTATAAAAAATTTTATAAAGATTCCCTTCTCTTTAATTAATTCCCGAAGATCGAGGCGACAGCTGCATCCTCTTTTGCTGCTTTCGATTCCTCAATTTTTGCGCCTGCCGTTTTGTCTCACTTCCTTATAAATAGGACCGAGGTGCCTTCCATTTTCCCCCTTTCCAAACCACATCGTCTTCCTCCTCGCGACCTGAAGACCTCAAATATCGTCGCCGCCGCCGTTGTTGATTTTCCAGTCCGCACCGACTCAGGCCGCTGCATTGACCTGACTCTGACCAGAAATCGACGGAGAACCTCCACAGCTCATCCACATCCATGAGTTCTTCTCCTTCCCCTTCTCAGATCTGCATTGGAACTTTGTTTGAGTTCGTCGGCGGTCATCACCGCCCGATGCAAAACCCTTGTTAGTTTTCACCTCCAATGCCCTGTTTAGATTGTAAAAACAACGTAGAACTGTTGCAGCAACTGTTTGTGCTTATCTTGCATAAAAATAGATCTTATTTCCATTGTTTGGAAGCCCTCTTCGAATGTATGAACTTCTCTGCACTGTTTTAGGTCTAGAAATTTTTCCTTCCAGAGCGATCGTTTGATCCAAAATAATAATTGCAACTTGTGGAACCTGTTTGTTCCACACTTAACAAATTTCCAGCTTGGGGTTCTGCCTCAAAAAGCGGTTTATCCTTTAATGTTGATAATCCGTTGTATGTCATTAGCCCTCTCTTAAACCGCCATCTAGACTTTGAACAGCCATGCCCGGTTCACTTCATACGTATACCTTGAATTGCCGGTTTAACATTTTGTCAAACACATACGAACCGCCAATCGTAAACCATCCATTTTCCTTTTACAGACTTTGTAAGATGACGAAGCAATTTGCTGCTTGCAACTGGGTTCTGTCTCGGATCACAGAAACACAAATCAATGAATATATCACCACTGGCGCTTTGGCTTCAAAAAATGTCCTCCGTTGGCGAGTTCCTGGCCCTGAGTGCCCCCCTGAACCTCAAGATGGAGAAGTGATTGTATTCTTGCAACATTTAGCTCGAGGTTTCAGTCCTCCCGGATCAAAAAAATTCCGGGATGTTCTTGCCAAGCTCCAACTTCATCCTCAAGATATTGGACCAAATTCTGTGTCCAACATATGCAATTTCCCAGTATTCTGCGAGGTTTATCTGCAAGAAGAACCAACTGTCGATCTCTTTCACTTAAACCGCCATACGGAATTTTCTGATGGACCTAATACTGAACTTGGCGGTGTGTCAATCCAAAAAAGGAAAGAGGTTGATTTTCCTCACGCCAAACTTCACAGCCATCCAAAAGACTGGAACCAAACCTGGTTCTATTGTCAGAATACCGCCCCTGCTGAAGAGAATCCCTTGCCGGGCTACCGTCCGCACCGGCTCAGTAATAATCACCCTTTACCTCAGAGATTGCCTGCCAAAGATCGACAAGCCTATGCACCTCAACTCACCAAACTTCGGGCTCTTCTTGCCAACGGTTTAACTGGTGTTGATCTCGTCCGTTGCTGGATTTCATGGTGCATTCTTCCCTTAAGCCGCCGACCCGGATTGATGTTCGAATACACCGGCAAAACCAATGATCCTCAACGGTTTAATCAATAGCACTGACAGACGATGAAGTTAGTGAAAGTGTAAAGAAAATACTCGACGAACCGCTCGTCGTATGTACTCAAATTGGTCTGCGTCCTTTTTACGCCTCCAACAAACTGCCCGGGGTAAATATTTTAACCTTGTACTTTTCCTTATCCTTCTCCGCTTTGACACTGCTATAATAATACTTTTGTGCAATCCCATAGGCCAGTAGCTCTTTTTGGAAAAAGAAAACTCAAGACGAAGTAGCTAAGGCTCCTCGTAGTAAGACCAAGGTCATCAAGAAAGCTGCCAGAAAGAAAACTGCTGAGTCTTCAGAACCACCAGAAGATGTCGATGACTCAGCTGAAGAGGTAAAGTTTGATCTCCCTTGACTTCTATCCATATATTTTACTGACAATGATTATTTCCAGGATGATGCAGATCATGATGAGGTAATTTGTCTTTCTTCTGACTCAGAACTTGTGCCGGTTCGACGATTTCGCCGTGCAGTTCGAAAAGTGAAATGCTCTCACCCTGTTGCTCATTTGGATCAAAAACTTTCTTTGAAGACACAGCAAACCGAAGGGTGTCGCACAACCCGCCACAGTGGTCAACAGGTCACTTCTTCCGGTTTACCTCATACCCCAAACCGGAAACGTCGTCTAGAGGTTGCTTGTTCTTCTGAAAAACATTATCTTTTGAAAGGTTTCTTCAGATGCCCTCTCAATTCATCTGATTCAAATTATCAGGCATCTTCTAATTCGTCTGGCAGTTCATCAACCACTCAACTGCCTCCCCTGAAAACCGTCCCTGGGTAAATGTGTAGTCTTCCCTTCTCTTTCATAACTCAGTTGACCATGCTAATCTTTGTTTTAATATTAGTGCTCAAGCTCATTTGAGTAAGAAGGCCAAGACCAGCGCCCCTACCGGTGAAGTTGAGCCAGAGAAAACTCCTGAGGATGTTGATAAAAATCTCGATAATCTCATGGATGATTTTACTCTGCCAGAGCCAACTATCAATGTTAATCCGCCGGAAGCTGATCCGGCCATGCATGAGGATACCTTAAGCCCACATGCTATGCCTGCAAGTCCGGCTGCTGATCCACTGAAGTCAAGTGCTAATCCGCCAAGCCCAACCAAAGACGATGACGTTATTGTTACTGGCACTGCTTATACTGCTCCGGGTGATCCGGTTGTCTTGGCAAAACATACCGCCAAGGATGAGTTTATTTCAATGGGCAAGAGGAAGATGGAAACTGATATGTCAAAATATGCTAATCTTTCTGCCCAGGATCTTCATTCCGGTTTCTTGAACCGGCTTTATACAAGTCGAGATACTGAGGCTGACTTGGTAAATCTGATGAAGGAACGTTATGAGGTAAACATTTTCCTCCTTATCTTTGTATTTTCACTGCCTTGTATCCTGTAGCCCCCAAGGGTCGGTTTAAATTTGTAAAAACAAACCGGGACTTTGAATTTCCAAACTGCACATTTTTGACTTTTAAGTTTTTTGAACAAACACACATTAGCCCCAAGTGCCAGGATTGAAACTTGTATGAATCCTTGGGACTTTGAATAAGCAGTAAGAACGAATTAATCCGCATTAGCCCCCAAGTGCCAGGATTGAAACTTGTATGAATCCTGGGACTTTGAATAGGCAGTAAGAACGAATTAATCCGCATTAGCCCCCAAGTGCCAAGTGTAGAACCAGTTGTATGCCTGGGACTTTTGATAAAATATTGAAATGCTCCTCTTGATTTTGGCAGGCTGACATAAACCATCAACGGACGCAGATTGCTGATCTTCAAGAAATTATCAAATCTCAACAAGAAGAATCTTCCAAAGCTAAAGATGAACTTCAAGCCGCTTTAACTTCCATAGAACGACTGAAAGAAGAATTCAAGATGGAACGTGCCAACTGGGACATTGAAAAGGGGACATTGCTGAAACGGGCTGAAGACGCCGAATCTGCACTTAAACCGGTAGCAGAAGAACTTTCTGGGTTAAAGTGCCAAGTAAACGCCATGACCTCCGCAGTATTTGGTAAGTACTCCTTAGCAAATTATTTGAAATACCCATCTCGTAGGGTGCCGGTTGAAATATGAAATTCTTAAACCATTGCAGGGAGCCGCATTACTCATCTGGGCTCAGATGTACGGATGAAGCTAAAAGCAGCGTATACTCTTCTGGAACAACTTTACACCGGTGCTCAATGGGTTATCTGTGCAGCCTCCTATGACAAACCGGCCCCAACACTGATCAAGGATACTCTGGCAAGGCTATCCATGGTACCAGCACAGCTAGAAGAGGTGAAGCGATCTGCTGCCAGGGCCGGCGCTTTGTTGGCACTTACCCGAGCCAAAGCATGGATAGCTGACTTGGATCTGGTTGACCTTGCCAAAGGCTTTCCAAGCACACAAGAAAATGGGGCAGATGTTGATGATGTAGCCCTTAAAAGAGTGACAAGGGAGACGCGTCCTCTGGCGAGTCAGCTAGCAGAAGATGCTAACTTGATGGTTCACCGGTCTTATTATGATGCCAACAACAAACGGGTTAACCCTGTCATTCCGGAGGCGCAAAATCTTATTCCAGGAATCCGTAAGCACACTTATGCCCCTGACATTGATCCGTCAGAACTTATCAATGAAGAAGCTATCTTTCAGGCCTTAACCCGGATTGACTGGACCACCACAAACTTCCAGCCGCTAGGTGGGGAAGAGGAGGTTGAACCGACGCCAGATGACCCATCAACTTCGCATCAACGTGGTAATGATACTTGATCCGGCAATTAGAATGATGCTCCAGAAAACTTGTTCTGCTGGAAACACCATATTTTGGGCCTTCAAGCACCTTGTAATAAGCTAGTGGAAATACTTTGATCCGTTGCCCTCGTGCAGCGGGATATACTTTGCGTTGATTTGTCATGAGAATTTCAGTACTGGCTTATGTATTTTTACAATATTATGCAGTCCCTGTGCCTGCATAAGGAAAATCTGTGATATAAAACATTGATGTTGGTTTACCAATTGTGATGTGAAAAAAGGTGAAAACCCAACTTCCACCATGCCATGTTGGCATATATGATATAAGACCGGGTTGTGATGAACACCGGCCGATTGCTGGAGACAAAGTGTCAAAGCCAGACCGGTTTTGAGGGATGCCGGATTACCTTTAATTGTATACTTTAGCAGAAGATCCATAAGCCATGCCGGGTTAAGAAACTTTGGTTTAACATAGACCTCACGAAAAACAAAAACTTGGCAGAAAAAAGCAAACAAAAAACTGTAGTCGAGGCTTTTCGAGGGCTGCCAGGCCCAAATCGAGGCTTTTCATGGGCTGCCAGGCCACTGAGTTAAACCATTTTGGCGAAGCCTTTTAAGATGTCCCTCCAACTAACCAATCATCGTTTTAACTTTGACAAGTTCAGGGTCTCAATGAGAGTAACTGTCAAACGTTCGACGGGTCGTGCCAGGATTACCTGGATAGGAGTGGCTTACTTGATGAAGGCAGGCTAACCCGGGGTTTTAGGTGAATACACCAGGCTTCCAAGCCGTGGGTCGATACCCAGCTACAAGGGTCCTTTCAAACTCTTTGGTATTTGATGCAAAGAGCCCCCAAGTAACTTTGTGAGCTATGCTCAATGGGTGCCTATGTTTGAGTTGTGCATAGCAACAAGACTCTCTTTGGCCCCTTAGGTGTGAAGCTCCCAAGCTTTGTTGTGGCGTGATAGCTGCATCAAGAGGGTAGTAACGCTATGTTCTCTTTGGTGAATACACCTATGTTTGAACAAGAAGCCCCCATGTTAACAGATATTTGAAGAAAAACGGCAAAGGCCCTGCTTGATAGCAAGGATGCCGGTTTATTATATTAATCATAGTATATACATTGTTGAAATATGTACATATGAAAAGCATGTGGCTTCAAGTGTAATAAGTCCGTAGGAGAGCTATGTTCCATGGCCGCCGGGTCTCCTCCTTAGAGCTACGTGAGTCTTCTCGAACGTCAATGAGGTAGTATGATCCGTTGTGCAGATTTTTGCTGACCACAAAAGGCCCTTCCCAAGGTGGGGATAACTTATGCATATCAGTCTGGTCTTGAATGAGCCGAAGTACCAAATCGCCTTCTTGAAAGGTCCTTGTCTTAACCCGGCGGCTGTGATAACGCCGCAGGTCTTGCTGATAAACCGCTGACCGAGCCAAAGCCATGTCTCGCTTCTCATCTAACAGGTCCAGCGCCTCTTGGCGTGCTTGCTCGTTATCCGCTTCAACATAATTCGCGACCCGGGGCGAGTCGTGACGAATATCAATTGGGAGGACAGCCTCAGCCCCATAGACCAGGAAAAAGGGTGTATATCCCGTAGATCGGTTTGGGGTGGTATTTATGCTCCATAACACAGATGGTAATTCCTCCACCCAACAACCCGGCGGCTGCTTCAAAGGGACCATGAGCCGAGGATTTATACCCTTCAGGATTTCTTGATTCGCCCTCTCAGCTTGACCATTGGACTGGGATGAGCCACGGACGCTACATCAAGCCGGATGTGCTCTCGTTGGCAGAACTCCTCCATCTCACCTTTAGAAAGGTTCGTACCATTATCTGTGATGATGCTATGTGGAAAGCCGAAACGGAAAATAATCTTTTTGAGAAATTGAACCGCCGTGGCTGCATCACATTTACTGACGGGCTCCGCTTCAACCCATTTGGTGAACTTGTCAACCGCCACCAACAGGTGGGTCTTCTTGTCCTTAGAACGCTTAAAGGGTCCAATCATATCAAGCCCCCAAGTAGCAAATGGCCAGGTGATGGGGATCATGCGTAACTCCTGAGCAGGAACATGAACACGACGTGAAAATTTCTGACAAGCGTCACACCGCTTTACCAAGTCTTACGCATCAGAATGAGCTGTCAACCAGTAGAACCCGTGTCAGAAAGCCTTAGCAACCAAGGACTTTGAGCTGGCATGGTGACCGCAATCCCCTTCATGGATTTCCCGTAGAATCTCTTGTCCTTCTTCAGGAGAAATGCATCATTGGAATACGCCTGAAACACTAGAACGGTGCAACTCGCCATTGTGAATAACCATAGACTTGGACCGCCGGACTATCTGCCTGGCGAAAAATTCGTCTTCTGGTAATTCGCCCCAGTTCAGATATGCCAAATATGGAACCATCCAATCCGGAGTGGCATGTAAAACGGCTACCAACTGGGCCTCCGGATCAGGAACAGCTAAATCCTCCTCTGTAGGCAACTTTACAGACGGGTTATGCAAAATATCTAGAAAGGTATTAGGTGGTACCGGTTTATGCTGAGATCCCAGTCGGCTTAGAGCATCTGCTGCTTCATTCTTGCGCCGGTCGATGTGCTCCACCTGATAACCCTTAAAGTGACCTGCTACAATATCCACCTCGCACCTATAAGCCGCCATGAGCGGGTCTTTAGAATCCCAAGTACCAGAAACTTGCTGAGCCACCAGATCAGAATCTCCAAAGCATCGAACCCGGCTTAAGTTCATTTCCTTAGCTACACGAAGACCGTGGAGCAAGGCCTCGTACTCTGCTGCATTGTTAGTACAAGGAAACATTAAGCGGAGAACATAACAAATCTTATCTCCTCGAGGGGAAGTGAGGACAACTCCAGCCCCCGAGCATTCCAGCTGCCTGGATCCATCAAAGTGAATGGTCCAGTATGTATTATCCGGTTTGTCTTCTGGTGCCTGTAACTCGGTCCAATCATTGATGAAGTCCACAAGCGCCTGAGATTTGATGGCTGTTCGGGGTGTATACTTCAAACGATGGGGACCGAGCTCGATCGCCCACTTCGCAACCTGGCCAGTTGCCTCTCTATTCCGGATTATATCACCCAAGGGAGAAGAACTAACCACTGTGATAGGATGGCCTTGAAAATATTGCTTGAGTTTCCTACTTGCCACGAAAACTCCATACACTAGCTTCTGCCAATGCGGATATCTTTGAAGGAAATATGCCCTAGAGGCAATAATAAAGTTATTATTTATTTCCTTATGTCATGATAAATGTTTATTATTCATGCTAGAATTGTATTAACCGGAAACATAATACATGTGTGAATACATAGACAAACAGAGTGTCACTAGTATGCCTCTACTTGACTAGCTCGTTAATCAAAGATGGTTATGTTTCCTAACCATGGACAAAAGAGTTGTTATTTGATTAACGAGGTCACATCATTAGTTGAATGATCTGATTGACATGACCCATTCCATTAGCTTAGCACACGATCGTTTAGTATGTTGCTACTGCTTTCTTCATGACTTATACATGTTCCTATGACTATGAGATTATGCAACTCCCGTTTGCCTGAGGAACACTTTGGGTGCTACCAAACGTCACAACGTAACTGAGTGATTATAAAGGAGCATTACAGGTGTCTCCAAAGGTAGATGTTGGGTTGGCATATTTCGAGATTAGGATTTGTCACTCCGATTGTCGGAGAGGTATCTCTGGGCCCTCTCGGTAATACACATCACATAAGCCTTGCAAGCATTGCAACTAATATGTTAGTTGTGAGATGATGTATTACAGAACGAGTAAAGAGACTTGCCGGTAACGAGATTGAACCAGGTATTGGATACTGACGATCGAATCTCGGGCAAGTAACATACCGATGACAAAGGGAACAACGTATGTTGTTATGCGGTCTGACCGATAAAGATCTTCGTAGAATATGTAGGAGCCAATATGGGCATCCAGGTCCCGCTATTGGTTATTGACTGGAGACGTGTCTCGGTCATGTCTACATTGTTCTCGAACCCGTAGGGTCCGCACGCTTAACGTTACGATGACAGTTATTATGAGTTTATGCATTTTGATGTACCGAAGGTTGTTCGGAGTCCCGGATGTGATCACGGACATGACGAGGAGTCTCGAAATGGTCGAGACGTAAAGATTGATATATTGGAAGCCTATGTTTGGACATCGGAAGTGTTCCGGGTGAAATCGGGATTTTACCGGATTACCGGGAGGGTTACCGGAACCCCCCGGGAACCAAATGGGCTAACATGGGCCTTAGTGGAAAGGTGAGAAGGCAGCCCACATAGGGCTGCACCTCCCCCCCTCTCCCTAGTCCTATTAGGACTAGGAGAGGGGCCGGCCACCTCTCTCTCCCTCTCCCCTTTAAGGAATCCTATTAGGAATAGGATTGAGGGGGGGAGTCCTACTCCCGGTAGGAGTAGGACTCCTCCTGTGCCTCCCTCCTTGGCCGGCCAGCCTCCCCCCTTCATCCTTTATATACAGGGGCAGGGGACACCCCAAGACACAAGTTGATCCACGTGATCTATTCCTTAGCCGTGTGCGGTGCCCCCTGCCACCATATACCTCGATAATACTGTAGCGGAGTTTAGGCGAAGCCCTGCTGTTGTAGTTCATCAAGATCATCACCACGCCGTTGTGCTGACGGAACTCTTCCCCGACACTTTGCTGGATCGGAGTCCGGGGATCGTCATCGAGCTGAACGTGTGCTCGAACTCGGAGGTGCCGTAGTTTCGGTGCTTGATCGGTTGGATCGTGAAGACGTACGACTACTTTCTCTACGTCGTGTCATCGCTTCCGTAGTCGGTCTGCGTTGGGTACGTAGACAACACTCTCCCCCTCGTTGCTATGCATCACCATGATCTTGCATGTGCGTAGGAAATTTTTGAAATTACTACGTTCCCCAACAATCTTTGCTTTGATTCGATCAGTACTTCACTAATATAATAAACTGGTCGTTGAACCGGATATTCTTTCCTAGTCTCCTTACGCTCAACCACAATCGCCACACTAACCGCTCGGGCATTGGCAGCCACGTACAATAGTAGAGGTTCATTATCAATTGGAGCAGCAAGGACTGGCGGTTCAGCTAGCTGCCGCTTTAACTCCTCGAATGCCGTATCAGCAGCGTCACTCCAGACGAATTTATCTGTTTTCTTCAACATCTGATACAGGGGAATCGCCTTCTCTCCCAAACGGCTGATAAATCGGCTGAGGGCTGCAATCCGGCCCGCCAGGCGCTGAACATCATTGATACATGCCGGTTTAGCCAAGGATGTGATTGCTTTGATCTTTTCCGGATTTGCCTCAATACCTCTGTTAGACACAAGAAAGCCCAAGAGTTTGCCTGCCGGAACACCAAAAACACATTTGTCCGGGTTGAGCATCATTTTGTAAACCCGAAGATTGTCAAACGTCTCCTTGAGATCATTTATCAGGGTTTCCTGCTTCCTAGATTTCACCACAATGTCATCCACATAGGCATGAACATTACGACCGATCTGTTTGTGAAGACAATTTTGCACACAACGCTAGTAGGTTGCTTGGGCACTCTTGAGCCCAAAGGGCATATAAACATAGCAGAAGGCTCCAAAGGGAGTGATGAAGGCTGTTTTCTCCTGGTCCTTAACTGCCATTTTAATCTGATGATAACCTGAATAAGCATCCAGAAAACTCAGGCGCTCACAACCCGCCGTTGCATCAATGATCTGATCGATAGGTGGGAGAGCGAAAGGATCTGCCGGGCCAACCTTGTTCAAATCAGTGTAATCCACACACATACGCCAAGTGCCATTTTTCTTAAGAACAAGCACCGGATTAGCCAACCATTCGGGATGAAACACTTCGACGATAAATCCAGCTGCCAGCAGCCGGGCTACCTCTTTGCCGATGGCCTTGCGTCTTTCTTCGTTAAAGCGGCGAAGGTACTGCTTGACCGGTTTAAACTTAGGATCAATATTTAGCGTGTGCTCAGCGAGTTCCCTCGGTACACCTGGCATGTCAGAAGGTTTCCATGCAAAGATGTCCCAGTTCTCACGGATGAACTCGATGAGCGCGCTTTCCTATTTCGGATCCAGATTTGCACTCATACTAAACTGCTTGGATGAATCACTAGGGACGAAATCAACAAGCTTAGTCTCATTAGCCGGTTTGAACGTCAGGGCCGGGTCATGTTCAATCGTAGGTTTCTTTAGAGGGGTCATATCCGCCGGATCAACATTGTCTTTATAGAATTTTAGCTCCTCCGTGGCACAAACCGATTCTGCATAGGCCGCTTCGCCTTCCTCGCAATCCAAGGCAATCCTTCGGCTCCCATGTACTGTGATCGTCCCCTTATAACCTGGCATCTTGAGCTGCAGATAGACATAACAGGGCCTCGTCATGAATTTCGCGTAAGCCGGCCGTCCAAATAGCGCGTGATATGGACTCTGGATTTTCACCACTTCAAAGGTCAAAGTCTCAGACCTGGAATCAAACTCATCTCCAAACACAACTTCCAAAGCAATCTTTCCCACAGGGTAGGCCGATTTACCTGGTACCACACCATGAAAGATAGTGTTTGACGGTTTAAGATTCTTATCCGTCAAACCCATGCGACGGAAAGTCTCATAGTATAGGATGTTGATACTGCTCCCTCCATCCATCAGAACCTTGGTGAACTTATAGCCCCCACCTAAGGCGCTACCACCAAGGCTAGCTGGCCCGGATTGTCAACCCGGGCGGGTGATCCTCCTTGCTCCACACAATAGGCTGCTCCGACCATCGCAGATAATGTGGTATAGCCGGTTCAACAGTATTGACCGCCCTCTTGTGAAGTTTCTGATCTCGCTTGCACAAGCTGGTAGTGAACACATGATACTGTCCGCTGTTCAACTGCTTGGGGTGACTCTGGTAACCTGATTGTTGCTGATTCCCTTGGTTATTCTGCTGGTTATTACCATGGTTGTTCTGATGGCCCTGGTTGCTCTGAAATCCAGAGCTTGAACCGCCGCCCCCATGGAAACCTAGGCCTGAACCGCTCGGTGGATCCTGATCATACCGGTATAAATCAGAATTTTTGAACTCCCTCATTATGTGACAATCTTTCCAAAGATGTGTGGCAGGGGCCTCCTTGGTTCCATGCTTCGGGCAGGGCTGGTTTAACAAACGCTCCAGATTCATGCCGCGCTGGGGCAGTTTACCTTTGCGATGCTGCATATTTGTGTTAGCCACCAAATCTGAATTATCCGCTTTACGCTTACTGTTATTCCCATGGCCCCCTTGGTTGTGGTGCTGCCCTTTTGCACCGCCGTTCTTCTTTCCCTTCTCCGGTTTGTCCTCCTCTGAATCCGGATCCTTGGTATTATCTGAATCGGCATACTTAACTAAAGCAGCCATGAGTGTTGACATGTTGTTGCAATGACGTTTGAGCCTTCATAACTTCTGTTTCAATGGCTTGAAATGGCAATTGCCCTCCAACGTTAATACCGCGGTATCTGCATTAATACGATCTGACGAATGCAAAATCGTCGAGACTCGTTTAACCCAATGGGTTGTGGACTCCCCTTCCTCTTGGACACAAGCGGCCAGATCCACAATTGACATCGGCTGCTTGCACGTATCCTTGAAGTTCTGGATAAACCGGCGCTTTAATTCGGCCCATGAGTTGATAGAGTTGGTTGGCAAGCTCTTCAACCAAGTGCGAGCTGTTCCTTCTAGCATCATGGTGAAATATTTAGCACAAACCACCTCATCCACATCTAACATCTCCATTGCCATCTCATAGCTCTCCACCCACGCCTCTGGCTGCAACTCGGCGGTGTAATTTGGTACCTTGCGAGGTCCCTTGAAATCCTTGGGCAATCGCACATTACGCAGTGCGGGAGTTAAACATGGTACTCCTAGGGAACTTAACATTACCCCTGGCTCCACGGAGGCAGTGGGGTGAACCGGAGTATGATGTCGTGCTTCGTGCCGAGCTGTCAACTCGGCCCCCCGTCGTGCGCGGCCGTGGTCCACAACATCTTGCGCATTAGCACCTCCCCTGGCCGGGTTGTTCTCCCGCAGCGAATTTCGGTGGCGTGCGCTACTGGATACGGCCGGTTCGTCTTCCACGTGTCTACTATAACTCCGGCTTGGACAGGGAGTGGAATGAATCCTCTCACGGCTGTGTGAATACGCTTGCTGTTGATTCAGTGCTGTCTGAAGGAGATCCCTGGCCCAACGCGCTTCCACTGCAACTGGTGATTCTCCGTCGGTTGGGAGAGCCGCCAGGCGTGAAGCGGCGGCCACAATATTATCCAATGGGTTGGAATAATGCCCGGGCGGCGTCGATGATACAACGTTGTTCTGGCGAGGCAGGTTTGTTGCGCGTGGCTGAACCGGCGCTCCTGCTTCCGGTGCCCCCACTCGGTTTGGCGTGGGTTGGTTACCAGCTCCTGCACCTGGTGTGTTGAAAAGATTTTGCGGCTCATAAACCGACGGGAGACGTGATCGGTACCTTCTTCTCATGACCTCTTCTGAAGCATTCTAATCTAGTCTAATCCGGTAAGCCTATGCTTCCAACTCGGCCCGCTCTGTGGCCATCCTGGCGTTCTCTGCTGCCAGGTCCGCTTTAGCCTGGGCTATCTGATCTTTCACCTTTAGAATCTCTGCACCGTGTTGATCCCTGGCTGCTACGTCTACCACCGCGGACATCAGTGCCGCTAGAGCGTCGAACAAATCAGACAAGACTTGGGCCGGAGGCAGCGCCGAGCTTCTTGCACCTGCTGGCGTGGCCGTTGTTGAACCGGAGAGTACCGCTGCGGCGGTAGATGAATGAGGCACCGGTCGTGTGCCGGCCATGAAGACAGCGGCCCGGTTTGGCAGACCGGGGGAATCCGGAATACTGTTGCCCTCGGATCCTCCCTCAATCCGGCCGTCATACAACTAGTAAAGCGATTCGGTTTCTCCGGAAGACTCGTCATCACTACGAATTACGGTTTCTCCATCGAAGATCGGTTCCTCCTCATAACCCGAACCGCGGACGACACCCACGAAAACATGCCTGGCCTCAGGCTGAACCAGTGAAGAACTTGCATGCCGAGCCGTCTCGACGATGTCGGTGCAGGTGTCTGGCTCGGGGGCCGGTTCGCCGATCTTGCCGATGAAGACATGAATCCCACCAAAGGGGACCCGGTACCCGTATTCGATTGAATTAGCCTCGGGACCCCATCCTGCGTTGTCGATGTAGAGCTTGCCGCGGCGACTCTTCGTCATCCGGCCCACAGCGTATCCCCTTAGTCCATAGAAGTTTCCCTTCAAGAACTCGAAACCATCGTGCGATAGCCCCACGGTGGGCGCCAACTGTCATGGAATTGTCACGGCAGATGTCCTCATGGGAGGACTTAGTCGTGGAGCCATCACTACGGGTTAGCTTGAAGGGGTTAAACCGGACAAAGGGACACGAGAGTTTTATACTAGTTCGGCCCCTTCGATGAAGGTAAAAGCCTACGTCTAGTTGTGATTGGTATTGCTGGGGTTTCGAAGACCAGGGAGCGAATCCGCTCTGTCTGACTTCGAGTTGTTGTTTTTCTGTCCCTGAACCGCCGCCAGGTCACCCCTTTATATATTCAGGAGGATCCCGGCCGGTCTACAAAGTCCCAAGGCTGGCTCATACAAGTGTCCGCCTCGGTCTCTTCTTTCTTATCTTACAATGCAAGTTTATACAATCATGGCGGTTTACTATCATGGGCCTTAAACCGCCTGCGGGCTCTAGGCCTCTAAGCTTCATCCGTAAAGCGCCATCTTCTGGGTTTCCTTGGGCTTCAGTATAACTGAAGGTGAACCGGCCCCTCCTGGGCGGTTTACCCTCAGTGGTTATATCCTCAACACCAAGTACTCATCGCAATCCTTATCTCTCGCATTACATTATTTGCCATTTGCCTCTCGTTTTCCTCTCCCCCACTTCACCCTTGCCGTTTTATTCGCCCTCTCTCTCTATCCTCCCTCTCTGTTTGCCTCTTTTGCCCGTTTGCCCTTGTTTGCTCGTTTGCTAGTTTGTTTGCTTGTTTGTCGCGATGGCTCAACCAAGATTTGGTGATCTTCACCTTAAAAGGTTAGAGGAGATCGAAAACAACGTTAGGAAGTTTATGGTTTTGCAATTTGAGCATAATAATTTCTTTAGAAACGAGCTTAAGGAACAAAAAAGTTGTATGAGTTATATGAATAAAGAGCTTGATGATATGTCTAAAGAATTTGATGGTATAAGATCCCAAATTGCTCGTCTAGAAAAGATGACTGCTGAAATTTCGGATATGCAAGCCACCTTAGTCAATAAGATGGCCGCTAAACCGAATTCCTATGAAAATCAAGATGAAGATCTAAAAGTTATTGATGTGTCCCCCATTAAATCTTTGTTTTGCAACATGAATCTTGATGAAACTGAATATGATCTTCCTTTACCTAGAAGGCGTTCTAAAAATTCGGAGTATTTAGATCTTAATGATGAAATTGGTGAAAGTGGGATTGAAAGAAATAAAAATCTAGATGTTGCTAAACCCACTATATTGGATTTCAAGGAATTTAATTATGAAAGTTGCTCTTTAATTGATTGTATTTCCTTGTTGCAATCCGTGCTAAATTCTCCACATGCTTATAGTCGAAATAAAGCCTTTACCGAACATATTGTTGATGCCTTGATGCAATCTTATGAAGAAAAACTTGAGTTGGAAGTTTCTATCCCTAGAAAACTCTATGATGAGTGGGAACCAACTATTAAAATTAAAATTAAAGATCATGAGTTTTATGCTTTGTGCGATTTGGGTGCTAGTGTCTCTACTATTCCCAAGACTTTGTGTGATTTACTAGATTTCCGCGATTTTGATGATTGCTCTCTAAACTTGCATCTTGCGGATTCCACTATTAAGAAACCTACGGGAAGAATTAATGATGTTCTTATTGTTGCAAATAGGAATTATGTGCCTGTATATTTCATTGTTCTTGATATAGATTGCAATCCTTCTTGCCCTATTATTCTTGGTAGACCTTTCCTTAAAACGGTTGGTGCGATTATTGATATGAAGGAAGGGAATATTAGATTTCAATTTCCATTAAAAAAGGGCATGGAACACTTTCCAAGAAATAAAATAAAATTACCATATGAAACTATCATGAGAGCCACTTATGGATTGCCTACCAAAGATGGCAATACCTAGATCTATCCTCGCTTTTATGCCTAGCTAGGGGCGTTAAACGATAGCGCTTGTTGGGAGGCAGCCCAATTTTATTTTTATTCCTTGCTTTTTGCTCCTGTTTAGTAATAAATAAATTATCTAGCCTCTGTTTTGGTTGTGTTTTTTGTTTTTAATTAGTGTTTGTGCCAAGTAGAACCGTTGGGAAGACTTGGGGAAAGTCTTGTTGAACTTGCTGTAAAAAACAGAAACTTTAGCGCTCACGAGAACTACTGTCATTTTTATTTAAAGAGTGATATTTAGTTAATTATTTTTTCAGATGATTAATAGATAAATTCCTCACGTCCAGCAATTTATTTTAGAATTTTTGGGGTTCCAGATCTTGCGCTAGCTACAGATTACTACAGACTGTTCTGTTTTTGACAGATTCTGTTTTCCGTGTGTTGTTTGCTTATTTTGATGAATCTATGGCTAGTAAAATTGTTTATAATCCATAGAGAAGTTGGAATACAGTAGGTTTAACACCAATATAAATAAAAATGAGTTCATTACAGTACCTTGAAGTGGTCTTTTGTTTTCTTTCGCTAACGGAGCTCACGATTTTTCTATTTTGAGTTTTGTGTTGTGAAGTTTTCAAGTTTTGGGTGAATTCTTGTGATGGATTATGGAACAAGGAGTGGCAAGAGACTAAGCTTGGGCATGCCCATGGAACCCCCAAGATAATCCAAGGACACAAAAAAGTCAAAGCTTGGGGATGCCCTGGAAGGCATCCCCTCTTTCGTCCACTTCCATCGGTAATTTACTTGGAGCTATATTTTTATTCACCAACATGATATGTGTTTTTCTTGGAGCATCTTGTATTATTCGTGTCTTTGTTTGTTAGTATGCCACAATCATCCTTGCTGTACACACCTTTTGAGAGAGCCATACATGAATTAAAATTTGATAGAATACTCTACGTGCTTCACTTATATCTTTTGAGCTAAGTAGTTTTGCTCTATGTGCTTCACTTATATCTTTTGAGCTAAGTAGTTTTGCTCTATGTGCTTCACTTATATCTTTTGAGCGTTATAATTTTGCTCTATGTGATTCACTTAGATCTTTTAGAGCACGGTGGTGGATTTGTTTTAAAGAAACTATTGATCTCTCATGCTTCACTTAAATTATTTTGAGAGTCTCTTAATAGCATGGTAATTTGCTTAATAATAATATGCTTGGTATTCAAGATTTGTGAAACTTTCTTTTGAGTGTGTTGAATACTAAGAAAAGATTGAAGCATGATAATTGTTTTGAGGTATGGAGGTGATAATATTAAAGTCATGCTAGTTGAGTAGTTGTGAATTTAAAGAATACTTGTGTTGAAGTTTGTGATTCCCGTAGCATGCACGTATGGTGAACCGTTATGTGATGAAGTCGGAGCATGATTTATTTATTGATTGTCTTCCTTATGAGTGGCGGTCGGGGACGAGCGATGGTCTTTTCCTACCAATCTATCCCCCTAGGAGCATGCGCGTAATACTTTGCTTTGATAACTTCTAGATTTTTGCAATAAGTATATGAGTTCTTTATGACTAATGTTGAGTCCATGGATCATACACACTCTCACCCTTCCACCCTTGCTAGCCTCTCTAATACCGCGCACCTTTCACCAGTATCATACACCTACCATATACCTTCCTCAAAACAGCCACCATACCTACCTATTATGGCATTTCCATAGTCATTCCGAGATATATTGCCATGCAACTTTCCACCATCTAGTTCATCATGACACATTCATCATTGTCATATTGCTTAGCATGATCATGTATTTGACATAGTATTTGTGGCAAAGCCACTGTTCATAATTTTTCATACTTGTCACTCTTGATTCATTGCATATCCCGGTACACCGCCGGAGGCATCCATATAGAGTCATACTTTGTTTTAGTATCGAGTTGTAATCAATGAGTTGTAAATAAATAGAAGTGTGATGTTTATCATTTAATAGAGCATTGTCCCAAAAAAAGGCCAAAGAAAAAAAAGAAGGCCCAAAAAAGGGGCAATGCTACTATCCTTTTTCCACACTTGTGCTTCAAAGTAGCACCATGATATAGCGAGTCTCATATATTGTGCTTCAAAGTAGCACCATGTTCTTCATATAGAGAGTCTCATATGTTGTCACTTTCATATACTAGTGGGAATTTTACATTATAGAACTTGGCTTGTATATTACAATGATGGGCTTCCTCAAATTTCCCTAGGTCTTCATGAGCAAGCAAGTTGGATGCACACCCACTAGTTTCTTTTGTTGAGCTTTCATACATTTATAGCTCTAGTGCATCCATTGCATGGAAATCCCTACTCACTCACATTGATATCTATTGATGGGCATCTCCATAGCCCATTGATACGCCTAGTTGATGTGAGACTATCTTCCCCTCTTTTTTGTCTTCTCCACAACCACCATTCTATTCCACCTAAAGTGCTATGTCCATGGCTCATGCTCATGTATTGCGTGAAGATTGAAAAAGTTTTGAAAAAGTTAGAGTATGAAACAATTGCTTGGCTTGTTATCGGGGTTGTGCATGATTTAAATATTTTGTGTGGTGAAGATAGAGCATAGCCAGACTATATGATTTTGTAGGGATAACTTTCTTTGGCCATGTTATTTTGAGAAGACATAATTGCTTTGTTAGTATGCTTGAAGTATTATTATTTTTATGTCAATATAAACTTTTGTCTTGAATTTGTCTAATCTGAATATTCATACCACAATTGAGAAGATTTGCATTGAAATTATGCCAAGTAGCACTCCGCATCAAAAATTCTCTTTTTATCATTTACCTACTCGAGGACGAGCAGGAATTAAGCTTGGGGATGCCTGATACGTCTCCAACGTATCTATAATTTTTGATTGCTCCATGCTATATTATCTACTGTTTTGGACTATATTGGGCTTTATTTTCCACTTTTATATTATTTTTGGGACTAACCTATTAACCGGAGGCCTAGCCCAGAATTGCTGTTTTTTTGCCTATTTCAGTGTTTCGGAGAAACAGAATATCAAACGGAGTCCAAACGGAATAAAATCTTCGGGAACGTGATTTTCTCACCGAACGTGATCCAGGAGACTTCGACCCTACTGCAAGGGATCAAAGAGGAGGTCACGAGGGTGGGGGGTGCCCCAGGGGGGCGCCCCCTGCCTCGTGGGCCCCTCGGTGCTCCACCGACGTACTCCTTCCTCCTATATATACCTACGTACCCCCAAATGATCAGAACAGGAGCCAAAAACCTAATTCCACCACCGCAACTTTCTGTATCCACGAGATCCCATCTTGGGGCCTGTTCCGGAGCTTCGCCGGAAGAGGGCCGTCATCACGGAGGGCTTCTACATCATCCTAGCCCCTTCGATGAAGTGTGAGTAGTTTAGCTCAGACCTTCGGGTCCATAGTTAGTAGCTAGATGGCTTCTTCTCTCTCTTTGAATCTCAATACAAAGTTCTCCCCCTCTCTTATGGAGATCTATTCGATGTAATCTTCTTTTTGCGGTGTGTTTGTCGAGATCGATGAATTGTGGGTTTATGATCAAGTCTATCTATGAATAATATTTGAATCTTCTCTGAATTCTTTTATGCATGATTGGTTATCTTTGCAAGTCTCTTCGAATTATCCATTTGGTTTGGCCAACTAGATTGGTAGTTCTTGCCATGGGAGAAGTGTTTAGCTTTGGGTTCGATCTTGCGGTGTCCTTTCCCAGTGACAGAAGGGGCAGCAAGGCACATATTGCATCGTTGCCATCAAGGATAACAAGATGGGGTTTATTTCATATTGCATGAATTTATCTCTCTACATCATGTCATCTTGCTTAAGGCGTTACTCTGTTTTAACTTAATACTCTAGATGCATGCTGGATAGCGGTCGATGAGTGGAGTAATAGTAGTAGATGTAGAATCGTTTCGGTCTACTTGTCACGGACGTGATGCCTATATACATGATCATGCCTAGATATTCTCATAACTATGCTCAATTCTGTCAATTGCTCAACAGTAATTTGTTCACCCACTGTAGAATACTTATGCTCTTGAGAGAAGCCACAAGTGAAACCTATGGCCCCCGGGTCTATTCTCATCATATCAATCTCCAACACTTTAATCTTTCTTTTCTTTTTACTTTGCTTTTAATTTTACTTTGCATCTTTATATCAAAAATACCAAAAATATTATATCTATCAGATCTCACTCTCGTAAGTGATCTTGAAGGGATTGACAACCCCTAATCGCGTTGGTTGTGAGTAGCTATCGTTTTGTGCAGGTACGAGGGACTTGAGCGTGGCCTCCTACTGGATTGATACCTTGGTTCTCAAAAACTGAGGGAAATACTTACGCTACTCTACTGCATCATCCCTTCCTCTTCGGGGAAAACCAACGCAAGCTCAAGACATAGCAGTAATAGATAGTTTTGTGATAAGATAATTTGTAACGAGCAACAAGTAACAAAAGTAAATAAAGTGCAGCAAGGTGGCCCAATCCTTTTTGTAGCAAAGGACAAGCCTGGACAAATTCTTATATAGAGAAAAGCACTCCCGAGGACACATGGGAATTATCGTCAATCTAGGTTTCATCACATTCATATGATTCATGTTCGGTACTTTGATAATATGATATGTGGGTGGACCGGTGCTTGGGTGCTGTCCTTACTTGGACACACATCCCACTTTTGATTAACCTCTATTGCAAGCATCCGCAACTACAACAAAAGTATTAAGGTAAACCTAACCGTAGCATGAAACATGTGGATCCAAATCAGCCCCTTACGAAGCAACACATAAACTAGGGTTTAAGCTTCTGTCACTCTAGCAACCCATCATCTCTTATTACTTCCCAATGCCTTCGTCTAGGCCCAAATAATGGTGAAGTGTCATGTAGTCGACGTTCACATAACACCTACTAGAGGAGAGACAACATACATCTCATCAAAATATCGAACGAATACCAAATTCACATGACTACTAATAGCAAGACTTCTCCCATGTCCTCAGGAACAAACGTAAATACTCACAAAGCATATTCATGTTCATAATCAGAGGGGTATTAATGTGCATATAGGATCTGAACATATGATCTTCCACCAAATAAACCAACTAGCATCAACTACAAGGAGTAATCAACACTACTAGCAACCCACAGGTACCAATCCCAGACTTGGAGACAAGAATTGGATACAAGAGATGAACTAGGGTTTGAGAGGAGATGGTGCTGGTGAAGATGTTGATGGAGATTGACCCCCTCCCGATGAGAGGATCATTGGTGATGACGATGGCGATGATTTCCCCCTCCCGGAGGGAAGTTTCCCTGGCAGAACAGCTCCACCGGAGCCCTAGATTGATTCCGCCAAGGTTCCGCCTCGTGGCGGCGGAGTCTCGTCCCGAAAGCTTACTTATGATTTTTTTCTCATCGAAATACTACATATAGCAGAAGATGGGCATCGGAGGGCCACCAGGGGGCCCACGAGGCAGGGGCGCGCCCAGGGGGGTAGGGCGCGTCCCCCACCCTCGTGGCCAAGGTGAGGCCCCCCTCTGGAACTTCTTGCGCTCAGTATTTTTTATATATTATAAAAATGACTTCCATGAAGTTTCAGGACTTTTGGAGGTGTGCAGAATAGGTCTCTAATATTTGCTCCTTTTCCAGCCCAGAATCCCAGCTGCCGGCATTCTCCCTCTTTATGTAAACCTTGTAAAATAAGAGAGAATAGGCATAAGTATTGTGACATAATGTGTAATAACAGCCCATAATGCAATAAATATCGATATAAAAGCATGATCAAAATGGATGTATCAACTCCCCCAAGCTTAGACCTCGCTTGTCCTCAAGCGAAAGCCGAAATCGAAGAATATGTCCATATGTTTAGAGATAGAGGTGTCGATAAAAATAAAATACGGACATGAGGGCATCATGATCATTCTTAGAATAGCAACTTATATAATTCTTGCCATATGATCTCTTATGCTAGAGTAACAATTCAATCACAATTTCAAGTATGAATCATAAACTTCATTGAAAACTAACAAACTATAATCTCAGTCATTGAAGCAATTGCAATTTATCATAACATAGGAAAGAGTCAATATAAGAGCTTTTCAGCAAGTCCACATACTCAACTATCATATAGTCTTTCACAATTGCTAACACTCACGCAATACTTATGGGTATGGAGTTTTAATCAGACACGGAGAAAGATAGGGGCTTATAGTTTTGCCTCCCAATGTTCTACCTCAAGGGTAATATCAACAATAGTAGTTCATGAAAACTCACATCCAATTAACCATATATACCATGATCTTTCCAACATGTTGTGCTTGCCAAAAGATAAAATGTAAAAAGGAAGGGTGAAGATCACCATGACTCTTATGTAAGGTAGGAGATAAAAGTAGAAGATAGGTCCTTCACAGAGGGAAGCAGAGGTTGTCATGCGCTTTTATGGTTGGATGCACAAATTCTTAATGCGAAAGAACGTCACTTCATATTGCCACTTGTGATATGGACCTTTATTATGCAGTCCATCACTTTTATTTCTTCCATATCACACGATCGTATAAAGCTTATTTTCTCCCACACTAATAAGTCATACATATTTAGAGAGCAATTTTTATTGCTTGCACTGATGACAACTTACTTGAAGGATCTTACTCAATCCATAGGTAGGTATGGTGGACTCTCATGGCAAAACTGGTTTAAGGGAGTTTGGAAGCACAAGTAGTATCTCTACTTGGTGCAAAGAATTTGGCTAGCATGAGGGGGAAAGGCAAGCTCAATCATGTTGGATGATCCATGACAATATAATTTATCTCAGATGTAAGAAAACATTGTGACGCCCCCGATTTGACCGTACACTAATCATGCACGCAAATGTATACGATCAAGATCAAGGACTCACGGGAAGATATCACAACACAACTCTACAAATAAAATAAGTCATACAAGCATCATATTACAAGCCAGGGGCCTCGAGGGCTCGAATACAAGAGCTCGATCATAGACGAGTCAGCAGAAGCAACAATATCTGAGTACAGACATAAGTTAAACAAGTTTGCCTTAAGAAGGCTAGCACAAACTGGGATACAGATCGAAAGAGGCGCAAGCCTCCTGCCTGGGATCCTCCTAAACTAGTCCTGGTCGTCGTCAGCGGGCAGCACATAGTAGTAGGCACCTCCGGTGTAGTAGGAGTCGTCGTCGAAGGTGGCGTCTGGCTCCTGGACTCCAGCATCTGGTTGCGACAACTAGAAAGAAAGGAAAAGGGGGAAAAGGGGGAGAAAGCAACCGTGAGTACTCATCCAAAGTACTCGCAAGCAAGGAGCTACACTACATATGCATGGGTATCAAATGGAGTAAGGGTATCATATGTGGACTGAACTGTAGAATGCCAGAATAAGAGGGGGATAACTAATCCTGTCGAAGACTACGATTCTGGCAGCCTCCATCTTGCAGCATGTAGAAGAGAGTAGACTGAAGTCCTCCAAGTAGCATCGCATAGCATAACCCTAACCAATGATCCTCCCCTCGTCGCCCTGTGAGAGAGCGATCACCGGTTGTATCTGGCACTTGAAAGGGTGTGTTTTATTAAGTATCCGGTTCTAGTTGTCATAAGGTCAAGGTACAACTCCAAGTCGTCCTGTTACCGAAGATCACAGCTATTCGAATAGATTAACTTCCCTGCAGGGGTGCACCACATAACCCAACACGCTCGATCCCATTTGGCCGGACACACTTTTCTGGGTCATGCCCGGCCGCGGAAGATCAACACGCCGCAGCCCCACCTAGGCACAACAGAGAGGCCAGCACGCCGGTCTAAACCTAAGCGCATAGGGGTCTGGGCCCATCACCCATAGCACACCTGCACGTTGCGTACGCGGCCGGAGAGCAGACCTAGCAACCTCCATTACAAAGGAAGTCACGTTACACGGTCCAACCCGGCGCGCGCCGCTCAGTCGCTGGCGTCACGAAGTGCTTCGGCTGATACCACGACGTCGAGTGCCCATAACTGTCCCCGCGTAGATGGTTAGTGCGTATAGGCCAGTAGCCAGACTCAGATCAAATACCAAGATCTCGTTAAACGTGTTAAGTATCCGTGAACATCGACCAGGGCCAGGCCCACCTCTCTCCTAGGTGGTCTCAACCTGCCCTGTCGCTCCGCTTCAAAGTAACCGTCGGGGGCCGTCGAGAACCCAGGCCCACCTCTACCGGGATGGAGCCACCTGCCCCTTCAGCCCCCATCTCCGAACAGTATCACAGGTAATGTAACTGTGTAAAGTATATCGTATATGCCCGTGATCACCTCCCGAAGTGATCACGGCCCAGTAGTATAGCATGGCAGACAGACAAGAGTGTAGGGCCACTGATGGAACACTAGCATCCTATACTAAGCAGTAGGATAGCAGGTAATGGTAACAACAGTAGTAGCAAGGACAAGCTATGCATCAGGATAGGAATAACGGAAAGCAGTAACATGCTACACTACTCTAATGCAAGCAGTATAGAGAAAAGAGTAGGCGATATCTGGTGATCAAAGGGGGGGGCTTGCCTGGTTGCTCTGGCAAGAAGGAGGCATCATCTTCGATGTAGTCGAACACACGAACATCGGCAGCGGTCTCGAAGTCTACCGGAAAGGAGTAACGGAGGGGGAACACAATAAATAACAGGGAGCAATTCAAATGTACACAAAGCAAGATGCGGCAATACGTTGTGCTAGGGTGACTTAACGTAGGGATAGGCGATACCGGCGAAGAGGGAAAATATCCGGGAAAGTATTCCTGGTGTTTCACGATTCCGGACAGATGAACCGGAGGTGAAATGTTGCAGGTTCCCTATGCTAGGGATGCGTGGCGGACGAACGGGCCGCGTATCTGGATTCGTCTCGTCGTTCTGAGCAACTTTCATGTACAGTTTTTCATCGGAAGTTGGTTAATTTTTTTAAATTTTCAAAGTTTTATCAATATTCTAGAATTTTGTGTTTAATTTAAATCCGAATTGACCAAGTCAATGTGACTAGTCAAAAGGAGAGGTGGTGGCCCACATGTCATGGACATAGGTGTAGATTACTTAGGCTAAATTAATTTAAACTAGGGGGCCACATGGCATTGTTTATATAGACTAATTAGCACTAAATTACATCCTACCTAAACTAGCCCTAATTAATCCTAGCCTAATTAAACCATGGGCCGGCCGGTGGCATAGTCAGCCGTGGGTACACACACGCAACACACATAGCTAGGGGTTACTTTTGTTCCAACAAAGCATAGGTGAGTGTGCGTGAGGCCACGCAGGGCGAGCAGAGTCAGGGGTGCGGGCACGAGCAGAGTCAGGGCGTTGACTGGACGGAGTGAGTGCGGGTCGGGTGCCGTGGAGATGGCCGAGGCCAGGGGGAGGGGACTGAGCTCACCGGGTGGCTCACGGAGGCCGGTGAAAGATTAGTAGCTGCAGCTGTGGCCGGAGGTGAGGAAGGTCGACGGCAAGTTCATCGTGATCGACGGGGAAGAAGAAGAAGCAGGCGGCTTGGTGGCTGCTCCCCGGCTCGTCGGCTCGGCGTAGTCGACGAATTCATGGATGATGGGGTCCCTGGATGCCTAGGAGAGGGACGACAACAACGGACGACGCGGTGGTCGACGGTGGTGGCGACAACAACGCTCGTCAATGGCGCATCTGGAGAGGGAGGTGGAGCAGGAGGGGGAGGATCGTGGAGTGGGTGAGTGGGGAGATGGGATCGAGGGGTCGGGGCCCTTATCCCCTCCTGGCGCTGTCGGCAAGAGGGTGCGGCGGCGACCAAGCCCCTGTAGCGACCTGGTCGCGTGAATAGGAGAGAGAGGAGGGTTCGGTGAGGGCGGGCCGGCCTGATGGTTTAGTGGGCCAAAGCCCGGGGGTAGGCCGGTTCTTTTTATTTATTTTTTTGTTTCGTTTTGGTTTTCTTTCTTTTTATTACACTCTGTTTATATTATTTTAGTAGGCAAAAATAGATTTACTAAAACATATGACTGGCTCTATAAATCGATTTACAAAATAACCCACAGCCACAAAAAGTTTCACACATAATAAAAATAGTTTAACATTTTAAATTAGGAAAGACATTTAACAATTATTTTTAGTCACTGTTATATTCACAAAAGAGCATTTAAATACTTTACAAAAGTGTTGGATCACCACCATAATTAGTTATGTAATATTTCCCACACTTTGAACATTTTATTTTGCATGGTCGGGAAATTTGAATTTTAAGCTTTAATTTGAATTTGAGTTTTAACTAAGAGTTGGATCAAACGAGGATTAGCAACAGTAATGTGATGACATGGCACCATTAACGGGGGATTACTGTAGCTTAATGATCCGGGCGTCACAATTCTCCTCCACTACAAGAAATCTCGTCCCGAGATTTAACAAGGGAAGGGAGGGGGACGGGATTGGATTACGAAAAATCTAACGAGTGTCCTCAATCTTGGTTGCTCTTCTTGAAGAGGTCGATCCATTACGTTGATGTCTTCATTTCTCTGCTTCAGGTCATTATGGTGAAGTCGTCCTTTTCTTCGGGCACTCCAACGTACTTACGAATAGGTAAGGGGCAGCTCAGCTACGACAGAATGTTTATGAGGGAAACCATCTAGGTTTAACCTATGAATGAGCATAAGATTATCTCTCGAGTTGAACATATAAAATACATCGAGAGTAAGGTACGAAGGTACCATAAGAGGTTCCAAGAGGATAGATGGTTGCTCGAGTTCTGAACCAGAGTGAGACAGGGGCTCAGAGCAGCGAGAGTAAGTATTGCGTCTAACACCAGAATAGAGCACTAGGAAGGTGGCCCGTGAATTAAATACGAAGCCAAGCGTGGGGAATAAACATTAGAAATAGGGTTGTACAGGAGAGTCAGGTTTCGATCCTGTGGAACTGTGGGTTATGGGCCCACCATGTGGGTTAAAAGTAGGAAGGGCGGAGACATCTTGCGTGATCATGCAAGCAAGGTATGTCAGAGGGTGGCCTGTCGATTATGTCGGCAACAACGTAGGTACCAAGGGCGAGGGACGAAGAGAACCATTTTCCTGCTCGTTGAACGAGGCGGACCAATAGGCAAAGTTCTCGTCCATCAGTGGCTACGAGAATGTCATCAACAATAGTAACAGGGTCTCGCTGACAGAATTGTACACCTGCTTATACAATATAGATCACAAGAAGGTTTAAACAAACCAATGGAAAGGAAAAGTGATTATGAGGTTTAAACAGAACAATGGAAAGAAAAATGTGTTTAAACACATATTTCAAGGGTATATTCTTCCCAAGGACAAGCAGAACATATTATCCATGACAGGATATAATGTAGAAAACTTTTTAGGTAAGGGGAGAAAAATTTCATGACATTAACCATACAACAGTGTTTGGACAATAGAGCAAGAAACATTTAGCACGGGGCTTCAAATGTTCTTGCTGAAAATCAGAGTACCACAGACATGCTTCGAGATAGCATTGCATGGTCTTCAATCAAAGGTCAGACTCTGGATACACGAAGGGATTCATCATTAAGCCAAGGAGAGGATGAGGAGGTGGCTGATGGACTCAGCGATAATATAACGAGGTATCCAAAAAGATGGATTTCCACAGTTATGTGAACAAGGAGATAACATTTGCCGGATCAAATGATATAATGATGTATGCTCAAGGAAAAACATACACAATTTAACATTAGTGGAAAAGGGTGCCCAAAGTAGGGCCTTAGGTAGCATGATCAAATGTTAGAATGGTGATTCAGTGATCAATAGTCCAAGAATGAACGTTCAACCATTAACTTCAAAGCAATAGGGTTGCTAGAAGGGCATAATCCAAACAACACCGTCCACCTGTTGGTATCCCGGTTAGATCCAACATGGGGACCAAGAAAGAATGGTGATGGTGATAAGTATTACCTGTATCAAGAATTCTTAGGAGGTGGTGAAATTCTCACGACATTCTTAACATAAAAGATGGTAATACTCCAAGGTATCGAAGAATCAAGTTTGTGTTGGAGGGAAGGCAATAATGTTGTCGATGATAACACAAATCATCGAGGGACAAGGATGGTTACCTGTCATCATCCATTTGGTTGATATTCTGGAAGGAATCAAAATGTTGTTTGACGACCACGACAAATTTAGTCGAGAGGCTCCACGAAGATGTAATCGATTGGCGATGACATCAAGTCAAAGGAATGATGAAGCGAAAGGTTATTGGAACCATGGGTATGACACAAACTCGAAATCAAGTTTGCTATTCAGGGAGAAACGATATGACGAGGAAGATCGGCGTAAGATTAGCTCACTTTCAAAATTTGTGCTCCGTGAAGAAGGACCAGGTAGCACAGTTAAAAATTAGCCCAATAATGGTATAGCCGATCAAGCTAGGAATGACTTTAAGGATTATTAAACTCATAAGCAATGAAAATTAATTAGGGTTATCGAACCGGAATGCGGAATCGGTTCACATATCGGTGTTCTCGGTTGACGACAACCCAAAACCCAGAAAAATTGGAATCGGTGAGAAATAACAGTTAATGAAGAACCCATAAGAAGTTATGTAGTTCCATGACATTATCAAGATATCATAGTGTAATACTCGACAGTAGATCAAAGTAAAGGTTGGACAGGTGCAATGATCTGCACAAGACAAGTACTTCAACTTGTCCGAGAAATGGTATTAAGGAGAAAATATGGTCGGAACCATGATTGCAAAGGACCAAACATAGATACAGGACGAACTTATAACAAGGGGATTATTATCATTTACAAGAAGCTTCGATGAAAAGTTCCACATCGGGTCCATGGGCACGAATGCAAAGGCTCAAGGTCGACTCCCACTTCTTCAATGCATAACCTTTCATTTTACTTCTCGCATTTGATGAGGTTGTAGTGTAGAAATTTTATCTGGGGAAACAACAGAAGAGTATGACTCGCGAAAACTTTCGGGTTCATACCATTTGGGGAAGGCATAGGTTCAACCCATCGGGGCATCTTAGGAGTATATACCACAAATTTCAAGAATAATAACACAAGCTCGATAGTAGAGCATGCTTGAGAAAGCAGAGGATACAATTTACCAAAGGCATTATGTATCCGAGGAAAAGCTCACAGGCTTATTGAATATGAAGGATGCTGTCGGATAAAATGCAACAAAGGATCTGGTGGTCCACAAGGGATCTGATGTGAGCATCGGTACTCAAATAGAGGAAGAAGAATGCAAGGATATCGGATTATAGAAACATCTGACTAACTCATAGCTCAAATACAAAGGAATTATGATTTTCAAAGCGAAGGATCAGAAGCAGACGCTTCGATCAAGGATGGATAAGTTCAATATACTTAGGGGCAAAATCGACAAAAATTTGATTGGTCGAGATCCAGCTCATGTTTAAGACAATGTATGAGCCGAAAGGATGAACTCTAGGATCTGATGGAGGATTGCGAGCATTCGCAACATATTGAATCAATGTACCCAAAATGATAGTGACAAAGGCTGCCAATAAGATTACTATAATTATGGGATTAACCATAATGCAAGCAAGCAAGAATTTCAAGAGCAATAGGCTGCTCGGGATTTTCGGAAGATCGAATGATATTTTGAAGTCTTTGGCGAAACACATGAACAACGGGGAATGAGCGGATACTCGATAAGTGCGAGAATTATCCGTAGGGGTATTCAGGTGACAAAGAATAGCAAGGCAGTAAGCTCAAAGGATTCTCGGAGTACCTTGTAATAACAAGATCGACTGGGAATGATTGTATGAGTGGCCAGTGTAAGTAGTTATCCATAAGGATTTATCGGTGGTCGGGAATAGCAAGAGTGGTGGGCACAAAGTCTCGAGAGAATATCAAAGAGTATCTTCGGAATCATCTGGTGAAGTAGGCCATCATCTGGAATGAAGGGGCTCTCCGGGAGAAAGTATTTACGAGAACCTAGAGTTGGAGTTAGCAAAACCATTTAACCCGAGTAGAAGAGAGATTAGAGTCCCAGAGTATAGACGAGAAATAAAAGATCCTAATACCACCCAATGGCGACGTGGGCCCGTGGGCCACACAGCCATGTTAGTAAAAGTTTTGTAAAGTCTAGACTCGACTTCGGCCAAGGAGTGTGGAAGGGGGATTCCTACAGGCAGTCGGCTCTGATACCAACTTGTGACGCCCCCGATTTGACCGTACACTAATCATGCATGCAAATGTATACGATCAAGATCAAGGACTCACGGGAAGATATCACAACACAACTCTACAAATAAAATAAGTCATACAAGCATCATATTACAAGCCAGGGGCCTCGAGGGCTCGAATACAAGAGCTCGATCATAGACGAGTCAGCGGAAGCAACAATATCTGAGTACAGTCATAAGTTAAACAAGTTTGCCTTAAGAAGGCTAGCACAAACTGGGATACAGATCGAAAGAGGCGCAGGCCTCCTGCCTGGGATCCTCCTAAACTACTCCTGGTCGTTGTCAGCGGGCAACACGTAGTAGTAGGCACCTCCGGTGTAGTAGGAGTCGTCGTCGAAGGTGGCGTCTGGCTCCTGGACTCCAGCATCTGGTTGCGACAACCAGAAAGAAAGGAAAAGGGGGAAAAGGGGGAGAAAGCAACCGTGAGTACTCATCCAAAGTACTCGCAAGCAAGGAGCTACACTACATATGCATGGGTATCAAATGGAGTAAGGGTATCATATGTGGACTGAACTGCAAAATGCCAGAATAAGAGGGGGATAACTAATCCTGTCGAAGACTACGCTTCTGGCAGCCTCCATCTTGCAGCATGTGGAAGAGAGTAGACTGAAGTCCTCCAAGTAGCATCACATAGCATAACCCTAACCGATGATCCTCCCCTCGTCGCCCTGTGAGAGAGCGATCACCGGTTGTATCTGGCACTTGAAAGGGTGTGTTTTATTAAGTATCCGGTTCTAGTTGTCATAAGGTCAAGGTACAACTCCAAGTCGTCCTGTTACCGAAGATCACGGCTATTCGAATAGATTAACTTCCCTGCAGGGGTGCACCACATAACCCAACACGCTCGATCCCATTTGGCCGGACACACTTTTCTGGGTCATGCCCGGCCGCGGAAGATCAACACGTCGCAGCCCCACCTAGGCACAATAGAGAGGCCAGCACGCCAGTCTAAACCTAAGCGCATAGGGGTCTGGGCCCATCGCCCATAGCACACCTGCACGTTGCGTACGCGGCCGGAGAGCAGACCTAGCAACCTCCATTACAAAGGAAGTCACGTTACGCGGTCCAACCCGGCGCGCGCCGCTCAGTCGCTGGCGTCACGAAGTGCTTCGGCTGATACCACGACGTCGAGTGCCCATAACTGTCCCCGCGTAGATGGTTAGTGCGTATGGGCCAGTAGCCAGACTCAGATCCAATACCAAGATCTCGTTAAATGTGTTAAGTATCCGCGAACATCGACCAGGGCCAGGCCCACCTCTCTCCTAGGTCGTCTCAACCTGCCCTGTCGCTCCGCCTCAAAGTAACCGTCGGGGGCCGACGGGAACCCAGGCCCACCTCTACCGGGATGGAGCCACCTGCCCCTTCAGCCCCCATCTCCGAACAGTATCACAGGTAATGTAACTGTGTAAAGTATATCGTATATGCCCGTGATCACCTCCCGAAGTGATCACGGCCTAGTAGTATAGCATGGCAGGAGTGTAGGGCCACTGATTGGAACACTAGGCATCCTATACTAAGCCAGTTAGGATAGCAGTAATGGTAACAACAGTAGTTAGCAGGACAGCGATGCATCAGGATAGGATAACGGAAAGCCAGTAAAACATGCTACACTACTCTAATGCAAGCCAGTAGTAGAGAAAAGGAGTAGGCGATATCTGGTTGATCAAAGGGGGGGTTGCTCTGGCAAGAAGGAGGGGTCATCTTCGATGTAGTCAAACACACGAACATCGGCAGCGGTCTCGAAGTCTACCGGAAAGGAGTAACGGAGGGGGAACACAATAAATAACAGAGCAATCAAATGTAACACAAAGCAAGACGCGGCAATACGTTGTGCTAGGGGTGACTTAACGTAGGGATAGGCGATACCGGCGAAGAGGGAAAATATCCGGGAAAGTATTCCCGGTGTTTCACGATTCCGGACAGATGAACCGGAGGTGAAATGTTGCAGGTTCCCTATGCTAGGGATGCGTGGTGGACGAACGGGCCGCGTGTCTGGATTCGTCTCGTCGTTCTGAGCAACTTTCATGTACAAAGTTTTTCCATCGGAGTTACGGTTAATTTTTTATAATTTTCCAAAGTTTTATCAATATTCTAGAATTTTGTGTTTAATTTAAATCCGAATTGACCAAGTCAATGTGACTAGTCAAAAGGAGAGGTGGTGGCCCACATGTCATGGACATAGGTGTAGATTACTTAGGCTAAATTAATTTAAACTAGGGGGCCACATGGCATTGTTTATATAGACTAATTAGCACTAAATTACATCCTACCTAAACTAGCCCTAATTAATCCTAGCCTAATTAAACCATGGGCCGACCGGTGGCATAGTCAGCCGTGGGTACACACACGCAACACACATAGCTAGGGGTTACTTTTGTTCCAACAAAGCATTTTGTGATTTTTGTAGGATTTAAACCATGCATCAAATGAATTTGGTCCAGTGGAGTAATATGAAGTTTGTCAAGTGTACATTCTACACATATTTATTTTTGGCCTGTTAGTAGTTGTTTAACCGGAGTTTAGGGGCTGCCGAGGGGGTTACCCGATGTAATATTTGTAAAGCTAACCATAGTAGTAGCTACAGTAGTTAGTAGTAATAGTAGGTTCAGTAGAGCAGCAGCGCTGAAGCATGCATGCGGGCGCGGCCGACGGAGGCAAGGCCACGGCAGGTCAGTGCGGGGGTGGGGGGTGGGGGGGGGGGGAAACCGGGCACGGGCAAGTGCGGCAGCGATTGGCGGCGGCACAGGCGCGAGTGCGCGACCAGGGGGCACTAGGAGGCGAGCGGCGAACGTGCGCGGGCCGTAGTGAGGCAGCAAGCAGCAGTAGCATGTGCAGCAGCGGGACGGATACGCGCGTGCCGGCGGTCGGGCTGTCCGCGAGCTCGGCCGGAGCTCGCACGGCATGGAACAGTAGGGGCGCGGCAACGCATAGGTGAGTGTGCGTGAGGCCACGGCAGGGCGAGCAGAGTCAGGGGTGCGGGCGCGAGCAGAGTCAAGGCGTTGACTGGACGGAGTGAGCGCGGGTCGGGTGCCGTGGAGATGGCCGTGGCCAGGGGGAGGGGACTGAGCTCACCGGGCGGCTCACGGAGGCCGGTGAAAGATTAGTAGCTGCAGCTGTGGCCGGAGGTGAGGAAGGTCGACGGCAAGTTCATGGTGACCGACAGGGAAGAAGAAGAAGCATGCGGCTTGGTGGCTGCTCCCCGGCTCGTCGGCTCGGCGTAGTCGACGAATTCATGGACGATGGGGTCCCTGGACGCCTAGGAGAGGGACGACGACGACGGACAACGCGGTGGTCGACGGTGGTGGCGACAACAACGCTCGTCGATGGCGCATCTGGAGAGGGAGGTGGAGCAGGAGGGGGAGGATCGTGGAGTGGGTGAGTGGGGAGATGGGATCGAGGGGTCGGGGCGTGGCGCCCTTATCCCCTCCCGGCGCTGTCGGCGAGAGGGTGCGGCGGCGACCAAGCCCCTGTAGCGACCTGGTCGCGTGAATAGGAGAGAGAGGAGGGTTCGGTGAGGGTGGGCCGGCCTGATGGTTTAGTGGGCCAAAGCCCGGGGTAGGCCGGTTCTTTTTATTTATTTTTTGTTTCGTTTTGGTTTTCTTTCTTTTTATTACACTCTGTTTATATTATTTTAGTAGGCAAAAACAGCTTTACTAAAACATATGACTAGCTCTATAAATCGATTTACAAAATAACCCACAGCCACAAAAAGTTTCACACATAATAAAAATAGTTTAACATTTTAAATTAGGAAAGACATTTAACAATTATTTTTAGTCACTGTTATATTCACAAAAGAGCATTTAAATACTTTACAAAAGTGTTGGATCACCACCATAATTAGTTATGTAATATTTCCCACACTTTGAACATTTTATTTTGCATGGTCGGGAAATTTGAATTTTAAGCTTTAATTTGAATTTGAGTTTGAACTAAGAGTTGGATCAAACGAGGATTAGCAACAGTAATGTGATGACATGGCACCATTAACGGGGGATTACTGTAGCTTAATGATCCGGGCGTCACAAACATAACCCATTATGTTGTCTTCCTTGTCCAACGTCAACTCTTTAGCATGTCATATTTTAATGAGTGCTCACAATCATAAAAGATATCCAAGATAGTGTATTTATATGTGAATACCTCTCTTTCTTTATTACTTCCTATTAATTGCAATGATGACCAAAACTATGTTTGTCAACTCTCAACAACTTTTATTCATCATACTTTTTATATGTGAGCTCATTACTCTTCATAAGATCCATATGATCTCTTTTATTTATTCACTCAAGATCATGGCAAAATAATCAAGCCCTTGACTCAACACTAATTTTATTATATATAGCTCACGGACTCGATTACATAGAAGGATCATAAAGAAAAACTCACAACTAGATCGTACTAAAACTTTATGCTACTAGATCAAGATATTACCAAAAGGATCGAACTAAGAAAAATGGTAAAGATAGAAGTGATGGTGATACGATACCGGGCACTCCCCCAAGCTTGGAAGTTGCCAAGGGGAGTGCCCATACCCATATGATTATGTCTCCTTTTTCGGGGATGGTGATGTGATATTCTTGGCGATGATGCCCCTCAGGATACGATTATCCTCCTCAAGCTTATTGACTTGCTGCTTGAGGTCCATTATTTCCTTCCGAAGCTTTCCTGTAACGGCCAAAGCTCCTTGCACCCAAGGGTGTTGCATAGCTGCGGGAGAACAAGTGACGCTCTTCTTCATATTTTCATAAGAAAGAAATCTAACATTGGAAGGGATAATCGAGTTTGGGATAGCCGAGCTCTGTAGTTCCCCCATTGTGAATCCAGCTCGGAAGCAAGAAGTGACTTCTTGATCCTCCTCCATGTCATCTATCCTCTTCAAGTCAGCCTCCATCTCTTCCTTCGTTGATGGCCCAAAGTGGTTAGCATTGCTGTTTGTCATTGATCTCGATGCCGGATGAGACACCCGGCTCTCCCTGACTGACTCTTGAGAAGACATCTTGCTCTAATCTGCAGCAGTAACAGCTCGAAACACAAACATAGGATATTTGCGTGATATGGTGGTCAAAACCTTCGGGAGATTATATAATGAATTTTTACCGACCAAAATACATATCGTGCAAGAAAACAGAGTCCGGAGAGCACACGAGGTGCCCACGAGGCAGGGGGTGCGCCCAGGGGGTAGGGCGCGCCCTCCACCCTCATGGAGCCCTCGTGTCCTTCCCGGACTGCTTCTTATTTTCTATTTTTCTAAATATTCCAAAACGGAGAAAAATTGCCATTAGAACTGTTTTGGAGTCGGTTTACTTACCGTACCACATACATATTCCTTTTCGGAGTCTGAAACGTTCTGGAAGTGTCCCTTATGTATTCCTCCGGGGTTACAGTTTCAATAACATTGGTGTCAACATTTATAGGATTACCTGAGATATAATGTTTGATTCTTTGACCGTTCACCATCTTCGGATTTGTGCCTTCGAAGTTGTTGATTTTTATGGCACCGGAACGATAGACCTCCTCGATAACGTAAGGACCTTCCCATTTAGAGAGAAGCTTTCCTGCAAAAAATCTTAAACGAGAGTTGTATAGCAATACATAATCACCTACATTAAACTCACGCTTTTGTATCCTTTTGTCATGCCATCTTTTAACTTTTTCTTTAAACAATTTGGCATTCTCATAGGCTTGGGTTCTCCATTCATCAAGTGAGCTAATGTCAAATAACCTCTTCTCACTGGCAAGTTTGAAATCATAATTGAGCTCTTTAATAGCCCAATAAGCATTATGTTCTAGTTCGAGAGGTAAGTGACATGCTTTTCCATAAACCATTTTATACGGAGACATACCCATAGGATTTTTATATGCAGTTCTATAGGCCCATAATGCATCGTCAAGTTTCTTGGACCAATTCTTTCTAGACCTATTAATAGTTTTTTGCAAAATTAATTTGAGTTCTCTATTACTCAATTCTACTTGACCACTAGACTATGGGTGATAAGGAGATGCAATTCTATGATTAACATCATACTTAGCAAGCATTTTACGGAAAGCACCATGAATAAAATGTGAACCACCATCACTCATTAAATATCTAGGGACTCCAAACCTCGGAAAAATAACTTCTTTAAGCATCTTAATAGAGGTGTCATGATCAGCACTACTAGTTGGAATAGCTTCTACCCATTTAGTAACATAATCAACAACAACTAAAATATGTGTATATCCATTAGAGGAAGGAAATAGTCCCATATAATCAAAGCCCCAAACATCAAATGGTTTAATAACAAGTGAATAATTCATAGGAATTTCTTGACGTCTACTAATATTACCAATTCTTTGACATTCATCACAAGACAAGACAAACTTACGGGCATCCTTGAAGAGAGTAGGCCAATAAAAACCGGATTGCAATACCTTATGTGCAGTTCTATCTCCAGCGTGGTGTCCTCCATAAGCTCCGGAGTGACACTTGCGTAGGATCTGTTCCTGTTCATGCTCAGGTACACAACGTCTAATAACATCATCTACTCTTTCTTTATAAAGATGTGGGTCATCCCAAAAGTAATGTCTTAAATCATAGAAAAACTTTTTCTTTTGCTGGTATGTGAAACTAGGTGGTATAAACTTAGCAACAATGTAATTAGCATAATCAGCATACCATGGAGCAGTGTGAGAAGCATTTATGACATTTAATTGTTCATCAGGGAAACTATCATCAATACGTAGTGGGTCATCAAGAACATTTTCTAACCTAGACAAGTTGGCTACAACGGGGTTCTCAGCTCCCTTTCTATCAACAATATGCAAATCAAATTCTTGTAGCAAGAGAACCCATCTAATAAGTCTAGGTTTAGCATCTTTCTTTTCCATAAGATATTTAATGGCAGCATGATCTGTGTGAATAGTTACTTTAGAATCAACAATATAAGGTCTGAACTTATCACAAGCAAATACAATTGCTAAGAATTCTTTCTCAGTAGTAGCATAATTTCTCTAGGCATTGTCTAGAGTTTTACTAGCATGTTGAATAACATTTAATTTCTTATCATCTCTTTGCCCTAGAACAACATCTATAGCATAATCACTAGCATCACACATAATTTCAAAAGGTAAATTCCAATCAGGTGGCTGAACAATAGGTGCAGAGATTAATGCCTTCTTAAGTATTTCAAAGGCTTCTACACAATCATCATCAAAGACGAATGGTATATCTTTTTGTAATAAATTAGTCAGAGGCCGAGAAATTTTTGAGAAGTCCTTAATGAACCTCCTATAAAAATCAGCATGACCAAGGAAACTTCTTATACCTTTGATGTCCTTGGGACACGACATCTTTTCAATAGCATCAACTTTAGCTTTATCAACTTCAATGCCTCTTTCAGAAATTTTGTGCCCCAAGACAATACCTTCATTAACCATAAAGTGGCATTTCTCCCAATTCAAGACAAGGTTAGTTTCTTCACATCTCTGCAAAACTCGATCAAGGTTGCTTAAGCAATCATCAAAAGAGGATCCATAAACGGAGAAATCATCCATGAATACCTCACATATCTTTTCAAAAAAATCAGAAAATATAGCTATCATGCATCTTTGAAAAGTAGCAGGTGCATTACATAAACCAAAAGGCATACGTCTATAAGAAAAAGTACCGAAAGGGCACGTAAAGGTGGTCTTAGATTGATCATCAGCTGACACAGGTATTTGAGAGAAACCAGAATAACCATCTAGAAAGCAAAAATGTGTATGTTTGGATAATCTTTCTAGCATTTGATCAATAAAAGGTAAGGGGTAATGATCTTTTTTAGTAGCCTTTTTTAATTTGCGGAAATCAATTACCATCATATAACCTATAATAATTCTTTACAGAATCAATTCATATTTATCATTAGGAACGACAGTAATACCTCCCTTCTTAGGAACACAATGGATGGGACTTACCCACTGACTATCAGCAATAGGATAAATTATACCTGCCTCAAGGAGCTTTAGTATTTCTTTACTTACCACTTCTTTCATCTTAGGATTCAGTCGTCGTTGGTGATCAATAACTGGTTTGGCATCTTTTTCCAAATTTATTTTGTGTTGACATAGAGTGGGACTAATACCCTGAAGATCATCAAGAGTATATCCAATAGCAGCACGGAGCTTCTTCAGAGTTTTCAATAATTTTTCTTCCTCCTTCTCTGAAAGGTTAGCACTAATAATAACATGATATATCTTCTTTTCATCAAGATAAGAATATTTAAGAGTATCAGGCAATGGTTTAAGCTCAAACATGGGGTCACCCTTGGGTGGAGGAGGATCCCCTAAGATTTCAACAAGCAAGTTGTGTTTCAGAATAGGTCCCTGTTTAAAGAACACTTCATCTATTTCCCTTCTTTCATTCATATACATATCATTTTGATGGTCTAGCAAATATTGTTCTAAAGGATCACTAGGAGGTACGGCAATAGAAGCAAGACCAATAATTTCATCTTTACTAGGCAATTCTTCTTCATGGTGTTGTCTACGAAATTTAGAAAAAATGAACTCATGAGACATATCATCTAAACCAATAGTAATAACATCCTTTTTGCAGTCTATCCTAGCATTAACAGTGTTCAAGAAGGGTCTGCCAAATATAATGGGACAAAAGCTATCTTGTGGGGAACCAAGAACAAGAAAATCAGCCGGATATTTAGTTTTCCCACACAAGACTTCAACATCTCTAACAATCCCAATTGGTGAAATAGTATCTCTATTGGCAAGTTTAATTGTGACATCAATATCTTCTAACTCAGCAGGTGCAATATCATGCATAATTTCTTTGTATAAGTCAATAGGTATTGCACTAGAACTAGCACCCATATCACACAAGCCATGATAACAATGATCTCCTATTTTAACAGAAATAACAGGCATGCCTACCACAGGTCTATGTTTATCTTTAGCACAAGGTTTAGCAATTCTAGCAGTTTCATCACAGAAATAAATAACATGCCCATCAATATTATCAGCCAAGAGATCCTTAACAATAGCAATATTAGGTTCAACTTTAACTTGCTCAGGAGGTGTATAGGTTCTAATATTGCTTTTACGAACCACAGTTGGAGCTTTAGCATGATCTTTTATCCTAACAGGAAAAGGTGGTTTCTCAACATAAGTAGTAGGAATAATAGGACCATTATAAGTGACAGTCTTTTCTTCAACTTTAATAGGTGCAGCTACTTTTACTTCAATGGGAGGATGATATTTAAACCACTTCTCCTTAGGGACATCAACATGAGTAGCAAAAGATTCACAAAAAGAAGCTACTATCTCAGAGTCAAGTCCATATTCAGTGCTAAATTTACGGAAAACATCGGTATCCATAAAAGATTTAACACAATCAAACTTAGGTGTCATACCCGACTTCTTACCTTCGTCGAGATCCCAATATTCAAATTTGCGTTTAATTCTTTCCAATAAATCCCATTTGAATTCAATTGTCTTCATCATAAAAGAGCCAGCACAAGAAGTATCGAGCATGGTGCGGTTGTTATCAGGAAGCCGATCATAATTTTTTGGATAATCATTTCTCTTGAGAGCTCATGATTGGGGCATGAATATAACATTGATTTAAGCCTCCCCCAAGCATGAGCGATGCTTTCTCCTTCACGAGGCCAAAATATATATATATAATTATGATCACGATGAACAAGATGCATAGGATAAAACTTCTGATGAAATTCTGATTTCAATTGTTTGTAGTTCCATGATCCCATATCATCACATAGCCTATACCATGTAAATGCATCTCCCTCCAAAGATAAAGGGAAGACCTTCTTCTTGATAACATCATCGGGCATACCTGCAAGCTTAAATAATCCACAAACTTCATCCACATATATTAGGTGCTCATCAGGATGTAATGTTCCATCTCCTGCAAAAGGACTAGCTAGCAGTTTTTCTATCATACCCGAAGGAATTTCAAAGCAGACATTTTCATTTTCAGTAGGTTTAGTAGGTTGAGGAGCAACTCTTTGCTCTACAGGTCGGGGTGAAGATACCCCGAACAAGCCCCTCAGAGGATTACTTTCCATAGTAAAAAGTGACAGTAAATTTCAGCACACTATATAAATTTTTCCTTACCAAATTCCACCTACCAAAGGCTCTTCACTCCCCGGCAAAGGCGCCAGAAAAGAGTCTTGATGACCCACAAGTATAGGGGATCTATCATAGTCCTTTCGATAAGTAAGAGTGTCGAACCCAACGAGGAGCATAAGGAAATGATAAGCGGTTTTCAGCAAGGTATTCTCTGCAAGCACTGAAATTATAGGTAACAGATAGTTTTGTGATAAGATAATTTGTAACGAGCAACAAGTAACAAAAGTAAATAAAGTGCACCAAGGTGGCCCAATCCTTTTTGTAGCAAAGGACAAGCCTGGACAAATTCTTATATAGATAAAAGCGCTCCCGAGGACACATGGGAATTATAGTCAAGCTAGGTTTCATCACATTCATATGATTCACGTTCGGTAATTTGATAATCTGATATGTGGGTGGACCGGTGCTTGGGTGCTGTCCTTACTTCGACAAGCATCCCACTTATGATTAACTTGTATTGCAAGCATCTGCAACTACAACAAAAGTATTAAGGTAAACCTAACCATAGCATGAAACATGTGGATCCAAATCAACCCCTTACGAAGCAATGCATAAACTAGGGTTTAAGCTTCTGTCACTCTAGCAACCCATCATCTACTTATTACTTCCCAATGCCTTCGTCTAGGCCCAAATAATGGTGAAGTGTCATGTAGTCGACATTCACATAACACCACTAGAGGAGAGACAACATACATCTCATCAAAATATCGAACGAATACCAAATTCGCATGACTACTAATAGCAAGACTTCTCCCATGTCCTCAGGAACAAACGTAACTACTCACAAAGCATATTCATGTTCATAATCAGAGGGGTATTAATGTGCATATAGGATCTGAACATATGATCTTCCACCAAGTAAACCAACTAGCATCAACTACAAGGAGTAATCAACACTACTAGCAACCCACAGGTACCAATCCCAGACTTGGAGACAAGAATTGGATACAAGAGATGAACTAGGGTTTGAGAGGAGATGGTGCTAGTGAAGATGTTGATGGAGATTGACCCCCTCCCGATGAGAGGATCGTTGGTGATGACGATGGCGATGATTTCCCCCTCCCGGAGGGAAGTTTCCTTGGCAGAACAGCTCCGCCGGAGCCCTTGATTGATTCCGCCAAGGTTCCTTCTCGTGGCGGTGGAGTCTCGTCCCGAAAGCTTCCTTATGATTTTTTTCTCATCGAAAGACTCCATATAGCAGAAGATGGCCCCCGGAGGGCCACCAGGGGGCCCACGAGGCAAGGGGCGCGCCCAGGGGGGTAGGGCGCATCCCCCACCCTCGTGGCCAGGGTGTGCCCCCCTCTGGAAGTTCTTGCGCTCAGTATTTTTTATATATTCTGTAAATGACTTCCGTGAAGTTTCAGGACTTTTGGAGCTGTGCAGAATAGGTCTCTAATATTTGCTCCTTTTCCAGCCCAGAATCCCATCTGGCGGCATTCTCCCTCTTTATGTAAACCTTGTAAAATAAGAGAGAATATGCATAAGTATTGTGACATAATGTGTAATAACAGCCCATAATGCAATAAATATCAATATAAAAGCATGATGCAAAATGGACGTATCAGATACAATGAAAAAGTGTGGACACCGACAAATAAAATAAGTGAACATGAATATAATGTCGGTAGAAATACATACTGCCCCAATCTTAGGCTTTTGGCCTACCTTGGTAATCAATCAGTAGCCTGGATAATAGTCGAAGTGGTAGCTCACGGAGGCTCTCAGTGCGGATGCCTCGTCCTGCCATGCAGCCACAACCACCACGTTGTGAGCTCGAGCCTCACTCTCAAGAACAAAATATCTTCCCTTGCTGTGATAATAAAAAAGAGCAGGCGCATGCAAATATGTGTGCACAACAGATTCTTGGTTAAACAACAGTTTGTAAGTGAAATTATGAGGTTCACCTTTAAGGATCTTATGATGTTTCATAGCATCAAATCTAAATACTGCGTGGGTAGAATAGAGTCATCGGGCAAAGGTGAAACACCCAGCTCTCTTGCTAAACACGTGGCATAAATTCCATCATAGAAATAGCCACTATTAGCGTTGTGTTGCAACCTGCGTGCAACAATCGCTCCAAGATTATAACTCCTATCACCGGTGAGGGCGGTGCGTATGAGACTCAAGTCTGGAGCACAAAGTGTACTACAATCTTGTTTGCCTACAATACATTTCCCATTAAATAAAGCAAAGTACTGGATTGCGGGAAAATGAATGCTCTTTATTCAACCTTGCATCACTCCCCTCGTCTCACTGTAGCAAAGACTAGTCAAAATGATTGGTACTCGGCCCTTGGTGGTTCGTCAAGCGAACCCCAAAATGGGATTTTGCAGTGCTGAGAAAATCTCTCTAGTGATATGGTAAATGAATTTTCATACAGTTTAAATGACACCCTAGACTCACGAGGATGGAATTTAAATCCTTTGATAAATGATTCAGTGAGTGTGTGGTGTTGATTGCACTTATCTGAAAAGTAGGGACCGAGGTCGGCATTGTGAACATATTGCTCAAATTCCTGCTTAATGCCCACACTCACCATATAATCATCACATGGCCATAGGCATGTTTTGGTGGCGGCATCTCGTATGGAACTTTCACTTAGTTCAACATAAGACCAACGAGTGGAGCTGTCATTAGAAGATGCCCCAAGGATCTTCTCCTCGAAGAACTCCTTCCAAAAAGGTTCATGATGTTCGCATACAATTTCCTGAGAAAACATAATTTTTGGATGACAAAAATTTATCAACAAAACTTTACAAGATTGGTAGCAACTACTCATAGGGATACATAAAGGCCATAGCAAGCATTCAAACTACTTAGAACTCTAAGAATTCAACATGTAAGCTCATCTAAAACAGCACCAAGAGTAGCTAACTATTCAAAATATAAACCACAAAAACAAAAACTAATTGGACAAACGGAGGAGTCACATATCAAGAAACAATCCCCCGAAACAGTTTCGGAAATGGAGTTTCGAGCAAAGAGATCGAAATCCGCGGGTTTGAGAGAAAGAACACGAGAGAGAGAGAGAGCTATGGTGATTTTTTCTGGAGGTAGGTGATGATGTGGTGTGAAGGGATAAGTGAGGGGGCCCACGTGGGGACCACAACCCACCAGGGCGCGCTGGGGGTCCTAGCACGCCCAGGTGGGTTGTGCCCACCTAGCACACCTCCCTTTGATGTTATTTTTACCAAAAATTCTTAAATATTCAGAAAAAAATTGTATTTGATTTTCAGGGCATTCTGACAACTTTTATTTTTGGGTCATTTTTTATTGCACGGTAAATTCAGAAAATAGACAAAACATGGCATTTTATTTTATTTAACTAATAAAAATAGAAAACAAAAGGTTGGGACAGAAGGTAGTGCTTACTAAATCCATCAACTTCATGCCTCTAAAAAATGATCCATTAATAAGGTTGATCACGTCTTATTAACAACCACTTTCGATTAGCATGAAACCAAAGAACTTCCGTAAATCACTAAGTTACCTCAATGGGGATATGAATGTCCCCAACAATAGGAATTTCATATTTATTTTTGGCAGTAGGTAGAGGTAGTTGATAACTTCCAATAGTGATTTTCAGAGATTTTTCAATAACATTAATACCATTCACCTGGAATTGTTTCTTTGGAAAGTGCACTGTATGCTCATTGCCATTGATATGAAAAGTGATCTTGATTTTATTGCAATCAATAACAGCCCCTGCAGTATTCAAGAAGGGTCTACCAAGGATAATCGACATGTTGTCATCCTCGGGCATCTCAAGTATAACAAAGTCAGTCAAAATAGTAACATTAGAAACAACAACGGGCACATCCTCACAAATACCGATAGGTATGGCAGTAGATTTGTCAGCCATTGCAAAGATATTTCAGTAGGTGTGAGTTTATTCAAATAAAGTCTTTTATATAAAGATAAAGGCATAACGCTAACACCAGCTCCCAAATCACATAAAGCAATTTTCACATAATTATTTTTGATGGATCAAGGTATAGTTGGTATTCCCGGATCTCCGAGTTTTTTAGGCACTCACCTTTAAAAGTATAATTAGCAAGCATAGTGGAGATTTAAACTTTCGGTATTTTTCTCTTATTGGTGATGATGTCTTCCATATACTTTCATAAGGAGGCATTTTAAGGATATCAGTCAAGCAAGTACGAAAAAAGACTGGCCTGAGCATTTCAGCAAAGCATTCAAATTCTTCATCATCTTTCTTTTTGGTTGACTTAGGTGGAAAGGGCATAGGTTTTTGAACCCACGGTTCTCTTTCCTTACCATGTTTTCTAGCAACAAAGTTTCTTTTATCATATCTTTTATTCTTAGGTTGTGGGTTATCAAGATCAATTGCAGGTTCTATCTCAACATAATTGTCTGATTCTTCATTATTTTGTTGACTATCTTCATGATCCTCATCATTAACTTTTTCATTATTAGAAGGTGTGTGTTCACTACCAGGTTGATTTTCAGCATCAAATATAGAGACTTCATTATCATGAAGTTTTTCTACTTCAGGTTCACTAGAGGCATGCAAAGTCCTATCATTTTTCTTCTTCTTTTTCTTTTTAGAAGGACTAGGTGCATTAGTGTTAGTTCTTTGATAGTCCTATTCAATTCTTTTTGGGTGTCCTTCAGGATAAAGTGGTTCCTAAGTCATTTTACCTCCTCTAGTTGCTACTCCAACAACCAAGTCATGTATGTTATTGTTCATTTCATCTAGCAACTCTCTTTGAGATTTAGCAACTTGTTCTAACTGGGTTGGAACCATAGAAGCATGTTTTCCAACACCTCTAACATCATTTGAGATTCTAAATAACAAGTCACTCAAGTGAGCAATCATATCAGAATTGTATTTCAATTGTTTCATAACATTTGCATTGAAGTGATCTTGCTTTCTAATGTAGTTTTCAAACTCATAGAGGCATTGGCTAGGGTGCATATTGTGAGGATTGTCATTATAATTGAATTTAATTAGAGAATTTACCTCTACCACCTTAGGAGGTGGTGGTGCATCAAGCCCATGTATTTCTTCAATAGAAGGTAAAATTTTGACATCCTCAACTTTAATACCTTTTTCCTACATGGATTTCTTTGCCTCTTGCATATCTTCAGGACTGAGATATAATATACCCCTCTTCTTCGGAGTAGGTTTAGGTGGTGGTTCAGGAAGAGTCCAATCATCATAATTTTTCAATATTTTATTCAATAATTCTTCAGCTTGCCCAATAGTTCATTCCCTAAAAACACAACCAGCACAACTATCTAGGAAATCCCAAGAAGCATCTGTTAGTCCATTATAGAAGATATCAAGTATTTCATTTTTCTTAAGAGGATGATCAGGCAAAGCATTAAGTAATTAGCAAAGCCTCCCCCAAGCTTGTGGGAGACTCTCTTTAATTTGCACAAAGTTAAATATTTCCTGCAAGGCAGCTTGTTTCTTATGAGCAGGGAAATATTTTTCAAAGAAGTAATAAATCATATCCCGGGGACTACGCACACAACCAGGAGCAAGAGTATTGTACCAAGCTTTAGCATCACCCTTTAATGAGAACGGAAATAATTTGAGAATGTAGTAATAACGAGTTTTCTCATCATGAGTAAAAAGGGTGTCTATGTCATTCAACTTAGTAAGATGTGCCACAACTGTTTCAGTTTCATTACCATGGAAAGGATCATATTCAACCAAAGTAATTAATTCTGGGTCAACAGAGAATTCATAATCCTTATCATCAATAAAAATAGGTGAAGTAGCAAACTTAGGATCATATTGCATTCTAGCATTCAAGGATTTTTCTTTATACTTGCATAATAATTCCTCTAAATCATCTCTATCCTTACAAGCAAGAATGTCTCTAGTTGTCTCTTCATTCATAACATAACCTTCCGGTACCTTAGGCAATTCATATCTAGGGGGCTAGTTCTGGTAGGTGTTTCAAGATTTTCAGTTTCAAGCTCATCATTAGTTTCAACAACATCATGTTGTCTTACTCTAGCAATTTGTTCATCAATAAAATCACCAAGTGGCATATCATTATCATCAAGCAAGGTACTAGCATCATCATAAGTATCATTCACGGCAGACGTAGCATCATCAACAACTTGCAACATATCAAGATTAATAGCAAGTGGTGGTGTTGTAAGTTTACTTATAACAAAAGGTGAATCTAAAGCAGAGCTAGATGGCAGTTCCTTACCTCCCCTCGTCTTAGAGGGAAAAATCTTAGTCTTGGCATCCTTCAGATTCTTCATAGTGATAGATGGATAATAATCTCAAGTGACTCAACAAATATAGCTATGCTCCCCGACAATGGCGCCAGGAAAAGGTCTTGATAACCCACAAGTATAGGGGATCACAACAGTTTTTGAGGGTAGAGTATTTAATCCAAATTTATAGATTCAACACAAGGGGAGACAAACAATATTTGTAAGTATTAGAAACTGGGTTGTCAATTCAGTCACACTTGGAGATTAATTATCTACAACAAAGTGATCAGCAGCACAATAATATGATAGTTTTGATAGTAGTGACAATAGCAATAGCAACGGTAACAATGATAGTAGTAATTTTGTAGCAAGTGCAACAGTAACGATAGCAGTAGTAACTTAGCAAGAACAATATAGGATAAATTTGTAGGCATTGGATCGGTGATTTTTTGGATGATATTCATCATGTGACAGTCATAACCTAGGGCGATACGGCACTAACTCTAGTTCATAAATATAATTTAGGCATGTATTCTGTAAATAGTCATACGTGCTTATGGGAACAACTTGCATGACATCTTTTGTCCTACCCTCCAGTGGCAGCAGGGTCCAATTGGAAACTAAGGGATATTAAGGCCTCCTTTTAATAGAGAACCAGAACAAAGCACTAACACACAATGAATACATGAACTCCTCAAACTACGGTCACCACTGGGAGTGGTCCCGACTATTGTCACTCCGGGTTGCCGGATCATAACACGTAGTAGGTGACTATAAATTGCAAGATCAGATCTAGAACATGGATATAATGGTGATGACATAAACAGTTAAGATCAGAAATCATGGCACCCGGGCCCAAAGTGACAAGCATTAAGCATGGAAAAGTCATAGCAACATCAATCTCAAAACATAGTGGATACTAGGGATCAAGTCCTAACAAAACTAACTAGATTACATGATGAATCTCATCCAACTCCTCAAAGACCTGCGAGCCTACGAAGGAATTACTCACTCCCGATGGGGAGCATCATGGAATTGGCGATGGAGAAGGGTTGGTGATGACGAAGAATGAAGATCCCCCTCTCCGGAGCCCCAAACGGACTCCAGATCTGGCCTCCCAATGAAGAACAGGAGGTGACTGATACGTCCATTTTGCATCATGTTTTCCTACTGTTATTTATGATGTTTTTATGCATAATAATGCTTTTTGGAGTAATTCTAATGCCTTTTCTCTCATAATTTAAACGGTACACACAAAGAGGGAGAATTCCGACAGCTGGAAATCTGGACCTAGAAAAGCTACGTCAGGTTACCTATTCTGCACAACTCCAAACATGCTAAAACTTCACGGAGAATCTTTATGGAATATATGATGAATATTGGAGCAAATAAGTACCAGAGGAGGCCCACCGGGTGGGCACAACCCACCTGGCGCGCCAGGGAGCCAGGCGCGCCCTGGTGGGCTGTGCTCACCCAGGCCTACCTCCGGTGCCCATCTTCTGGTATATAAGTCATTTTGACCTAGAAAAAATAAGGATAGGATTTTCGGGACGGAGCGTCGTCATCTCGAGGCAGAACTTGGGCAGGAGCACTTTCGCCCTCCGGCGGATAGATTCAGCCAGGGGAACTTCCCTCTCGGAGGGGGAAATCATCGTCATCATCATCACCAACAACTCTCCCATCTTGGGGAGGGCAATCTCCATCAACATCTTCAACATCACTATCTCGTCTCAAACCCTAGTTCATCTCTTGTGTTCAATCTTGTTACTGAAACTATAGATTGGTGCTTGTGGGTGACTAGTAGTGTTGATTACATCCTGTAGTTGATTACTACAAGGTTTATTTGGTGGAAGATTATATGTTCAGATCCAATATGCTATATAATACCCCTCTGATCTTGAGCATGATTATCATTTGTGATTAGTTACTTTTGTTCTTGAGGTCATGAGAGAAATCATGTTGCAAGTAATCATGTGAACTTGATATGTGTTTGATATTTTGATAGTATGTATGTTGTGATTCCCTTAGTGATGTCATGTGAACGTCGACTACATGACACTTCACCATATTTGGGCCTAAGGGAATGCATTATGGAGTAGCAATTAGATGATGGGTTGCGAGAGTGACCGAACCTTAAACCCTAGTTTATGCGCTATTCCGTAAGGGACCAATTGGATCCATAAGTTTAATGCTATGGTTAGAATTTATTCTTAATACTTTTCTCATAGTTGCAGATGCTTGCGGGAGGGTTAATCACAAGTGGGAGGTTTGTTCAAGTAAGAACAACACCTAAGCACCGGTCCATCCACATATCAAATTATCAAAGTAGTGAACACAAATCGAACCAACATGGTGAAAGTGACTAGATGAAATTCCCGTGTACTCTCAAGAATGCTTTGCTTATTATAAGAGACCATTTTGGCCAGTCCTTTGCCTCAAAAGGATTGAGCTACCTTGCTGCACTTTTGTAACATCCCAAAATTCTAAATTTTGGAATGTTATAATAAATAGATAGATTTGATTGATTGTTTGATTGTTGTGTGATTGATTGAGTGAAATTCGAAACTTTTTGAAAGTTAAATGAGAGGGAATAAAAGGACTTTCCCAAACTTTCATTTTGCATTTTATGATCTCCGTGACTTCAAATTCTTTTCACCACAAAACCCTGGAGAGAAGATGACATGACTTCTTCCATTTATTTAAATGAAAAGGGGTGTTGAAAATATTTGAATTTCATTTGAAAATATTTCCAATTCTAAAACTTTATGCAACTCAATGATTTTCACGAGAGAAGATAAAATGACTTCTTCAAATTATATGAAATATGAGTTGGGAGTTTAAGAGGATCAAATTCAAAGTCCTTTTGGAAATTATTTTCAATTTGGAGTTATTTGGATTTTATTCAAATTATTTTTCTCCAAAAATAAAATACATGGAAAATAGGGTAACATGATTCCCTACATCAGAAAATTGGAGATAAATAAGTTTGAAATCATTTTGGTATTTTTAAAATGATTTTTACTGGATTTTACTAGAGCAGTAGCACTCTTTGCTTTATTTGAATTTGTGTGGATTTTATTTGACTCTAGAAAAATGTTCAGATGATAAAATATCTTTTTATGAAAATTTTGATATATTATATGCCTATATAATATTTTTGTTTATTTTGTTTATTTTTGTTTTTCTCGCAAAATGTTTAATTAAAAAAACATCTTCTCTGGACCGGGCCAACTAGGCCGTAGCCCAGCCAGCCATCCCGCGCCGCCACCGCCTAGCTCCCGCCGTGCCCGACAAGGACTCGCCGGAGTCTGGCTTCCCCACGCCGCCGGACGCCCCCTCGCCCAAGGAAGGCCTCGGCCTCGTGCCTTTATAAGGTTGGCCCCGGACCCCGCCTCCTCTCCTCACCTTGCGCCGCCACCCCACGCCTGATTCGCCACTGGCGAGATCCGTGCCGCAACCGCCGCTTCTCGCCGCTGCCGCACCGCCGCCGCCGCTCCACCGCCGCACCGCCTCTTGCCTTCGCCCGCGCTCCGCCCTTGCCGCGCGCTCGCCTCTGCGCCGCACCGCTCGACCCGCCGGACGCCGCCGCCCCGCTGGAGTTCGCCGCCACCTCGACCCGTCGGACGCCGACCCGGTCGGCCGCCAAAAACCATTGGGTTGCGTTGAAAATCCAAACCGGTATAAACCGCCCGATTCACCGGGTTTTTCTTTTAGTTTTGTTTTCGGTTTCTTTTTGGTTTTTATATAAACCGGCTTTGTTTTTGGTTAGATTATTTAGAGAACGTTCGCTGATTAGGCTTAGAAAACGAACGTTCATTATTTAGTCTTTTCTTTTTCTGTTAGTTTTAGTGAGGGACCTATCCGTAATTAGTTTCTTTTACAGTTTGGCCCCTGTTTTTCAAACAACCACATCTTTTCGCTCATTTATCCAAATCCAACGAAACCAACGCCCACTTCTTCGTTATGATCCCCTCTACCTAGTAAAACAACTTAAACATGTTTTTGGAAAGTTTTAAAATTTGAATTCAAACATATTTGTATTCAAACTTCGTTTGATCGTAAATTGAGTTTTGTAGCTCCGTTTGAGTTGATTCTTTTTGCCCTAAACTTTCTAATAAGGCCAAATTCACTTAATTTTGGTACCGTTAGAAATTGTTTTATGCTGCAAGAGTTAATTGGTTGTTTTTGAAGTTTTCCGAGATCTTTTCTTCGATTCTTTTGCATGATTGCTTATGTGTGGTTACTATTGCTTGCTTACGATAGATTGACCAGAGTGTGACGAGTAGACTATCAGGAGTTATGAATGCGAATCATCTTCATCAACCGTAAAAGGCAAGTTCACACTTTGATCATATCCCTTTCATACCCAGTTTTTATGCATTAGTTTCACCCTCAAACATTGCATGGTTAGGATTGATAACATGTGGGTATTGGGAAGTAGTTGATGAGGTAGGAACCTATTGCCCTGCATTCAAACCTTGGGAGTTACTTTTACGTTATGCTCATATTGCTATGCTATGCTCGTAGACGTGGATTTGTTTGAGAGAATTCATGACAGATGTGAGAGTTATTATTTAATGGTTAACTTTAATACACATCTGGGTGGATTGGTTGGGGCACCCTGGAGTACCCAGTGGTTTGCCCGGGGCACCTGGTGAACCCAGTGCTTGCCCAAGGGGATCCCGAAGGACCCGTGTGATCACCCTATGGAATGCCACCCAGGCTCAAAGGGATCATAAGATTATTTCATGCTAGAAACTTCCGTGTGCAGCCACAAGCTATTATGGGCTCTAGCATAGTTGAGTAAGTTGCATGAGCTCTTGAAGAGGTGGATCAGCAGGTAGAGGGATGTAGGTTGGTATGGTCTGCCCGGAGTAGAGAGTTTATGTTTCTGAAAGACTGTGTCTCGGTCATCCATTTCTCAAACACCATGTAGTGCGAGAAATCCAACGGAGGAGATCGAGTCTTGTGTGGAAAAGTGCGCAAACCTCTGTAGAGTGTACAAACTAATCATGGTTAGCCATGTCCCCGGTTATGTTCATCTTGAGTATCTGGTTCTTGAATTATCATGTTGATCTCAACACTTTATTTAATTAATTTGATTGGGTTAATGATTATTATTTTGGGATTGAGTTGGAGGAACCTTCTCAATATTTTATCAACAAACATTGTAGTTAAATAAAATATATTCCTTGATGTAGGGAAAAATTGGCTTTTTGCAAAAACATTATAACCATAGAGCTTTTCCACCAGCCAAATATGCATGTAGTGATAGTATTTATTCATCATTATCCTATGGTGTGAATTTGCCAGTACATTCAATGTACTGACCCTTTGTGGCTGCAACGTCTCATGTTGCAGGAATCTTACGATGAGTAAGTGATACGTTAGGGTTACGATTTCTACACTCAACTTTGCCGTTGGTGTTGATGGGAATCCACAACCTTTGTTACTTCCGCTATATGGATTGAGGTAATAGTATTTACGTTACTTTATACATGTGATTTACCTCTGTTATAAATCCTCGAGTACTGTGTGTGTCAGCATGTCAGCATACCGATCCAGGGATGACACTTAAGCACAGAGACTTGACCGTCTGAGGTCGGGTCGCTACAAGATGGTATCAGAGCCCATGTTGACTGTAGGACGTGACCCCTAGAAACTAGCAAGCCCACAGGAAAGATTTTTCTCTCAAACCTTATTTTCAAAAGGATCTTTTACCTCTCCTCCTTTCTAAGTTTTATCAAATTTTCCCTTTTAGTGAGACTATGCCCCTTTTCCCCTTTGGACCATGAAGATTCGACTGATGAGATCACTCCAAGAAGTACAAGATATTGGACAACTAAGACCACTTCGGAATGAAGGATTTTTACCGTGCATTATAATGATGGAAAGCACAACGGTTGAAGACTACGAAGACTAGGAGAATTGAAGGCTCGGAAGAATTTCTAGATTTGCATGACCTAGGAAGGCTACCCTTATGGAACTTGGCAGACTATGGAGGCTGTCAATACCCGAGATCAAGGTGTATCGGAGAAAGACCAAAGCATGGAGCATTAGAACTCGAAGTTTTTGTCAAGAAAACCCTAAGGCTGGAGATATCAATTATGGAAGATAGCTCATGGGAATGACAAGGGTAGAAACACGGCTATCCATGATGTTATCGCCCGCTTATGCTATTGTCACCGTGCTGAGTTAAGCATGCATATGTATGGAAGGATGGGATGGTAGAATGCTAATGGAGCACCTATCAGCAAAGGATACAATTTTAACCTTAGCTGGTGTATCGCCAGGATCTGGCGTATTACATCGGGAGTTTTAAGATAGACCTGCAGGAAGCTGTATATGGCAAGGAAGAATGTTGTGAAGAACTTAGGACCCAGAAGCTGAAGTAGCCAAAACAGGAGGAGCAAAACCTCAAGATACCAGAGATTCGTCAGGAACTGAAGGACAGTAGGACATGGTTCATGCTACGGACGTTGAAACACAAAAGCTTGGAATGCAACTCCAGAAATATTAAAGGACGTCACGATAGACTTTGTGACAACAGAGATGATCTGGCAAAAGAACATGAGAAGGTCAAGCACGATCAGAAGAATCCATCGGAGACATGAGCAAGACTTGGAGAGTTTGGCGACGTTGAAGATTTATTGACCTTTAGAAGACCAAACCCCTGTTTTATACGATGTTAGATGCGATGTTTGTGAGCTGTCATTTGTTTGATGTTTTTCCGACAGCCACAAATTAAATCTGTCTTTTCAAAACTATTGTTTGTATTATGTGTATCCCCCTCTATCTCTCTTATCTCACCCCAAACCCATGGACCCAATAGAGGATGAATGGAGATGAGCTTATATTTTTTGGATGGATGAGTAAATTGGAGACGGGTCGATGGATTCAGAACATGAAGGATCACATGAATAATAACCCTATAGTCGGAAAGGATATGACCCATCATGCTCTTCAATGCTTTGAAAGAGGTGCTGCTACTTGGTGGAGGATGTACCAAACCATCAATGGATGGCAAGGACTAACCACTTGGAAAGAATTCAAGTTGACTTTGCCAAAGTCTCGGTATGTGTCCCAGAAGTTGAAGCCTTATGGAAATGGTATGAAGAAGCATTGTGCATGCAAGCTTTGTGGAGAAATAGGACACAACCATAAAAAACAAGGATGAATGCCCTAATTGTGAAGGAAGTCACCCAGCTAAAAGAATGCCCAACTAGGCAGACCACTTGTTTCTTGTGTGAAGAGACTACTCACTACCCTTCTCAGTGTCACATTTACCCCATGGTACAAAGAACCGTACAACAGAAGAAAGAAGCGATGAAAGGATCACACATGGAAATTTTAGAAGAAACTGTGATGAAGGAAGAGGTGGAGGACATACCTAAAGAAGACCCGAGTAAACCCTGCACTAAGTCTTGCTATTCATGTGGAGAAGAAGGACACATCTCCCAAAATTGTGTGAATGGGGATCTAGTAGAATTCCCGATAGAGGAAGTAGAGTATGACCCACAGGAACTAGAAGCCCTGATTGGAATGGAAAAATCCAGGAAGAGAAATAGATTGGATTCCAGGAAGGACCGGAGTCATATCACCTGTTTCAGGTGCAAGGAGTCAGGGCACTACTTCAGCGGTTGCCCAAAAAGGAAACCACGAGACTTGTCAAAAGTATTATGTTTTCATTGTAATGAAGTAGAGCACTTTGCCAGAGATTGTCCCAAGGAGAAGGAGACTTGTGATTTTTAGTTGTGTCTGTGAGAAGTATAGTAGTAGTAGTAGTGAGAACATTTCTTCTATATTGAGGCGATGAGTTGAGGCCTGTAATGGAAATGCAGGAGATTGAAGTAAATTGAGAATCAATAAAGTTATCATCATTGGTACTGATTTGGAATTTTATGAGTTGTTACCCTATGAAGAAAGAGTTTGACCACTTACGAGTATATGAGAAGTATGGTCTATGGATGAGTTTGTGCATTTCAAGGGTGGTAGTAACTGTGAGGACCCTTGACCCCTGGAAAGGATTATGATATTCCACGGAGTGGACTTTGGACAAAATAAGTTCGAGTTTTATCTCGATATGTGGGATATCCCAAGAATATGAAGAGATGAAGTGCTATTGGATAAAGGAGGTATGATATTGGAAATATGGAGCAATTGCAACCCCATGATGAGTTTGAATAATCATGTCTTAAGTCTTATACAAATAGAACGAAGGGAGATAAAACAATTGGGTGAATTTTAAGTATGCTAGGAAGCTGGAAGTTGGATGTTGGAATAACGATCAGTTGCCCCGGGGATGAGTTCAAGGTTTACAAGTGATGAGATGGGCCATAACCCACAGGCCCCAGGACCTGCCAAGAAGCAAGCACATTCTTGCTGAAGGAAAAACCCTGGAAGAGGATATGCATTTATCGACAGACGATTTTATAGGAGTAACGCAAAAACCTGAGAGTTGTGAAGAAACGATAGATGTTTGTTTGGCTTGCAGAATCAATGGATTTTTCCGAACTTAGTTCGTCGACAAGAGAAATTCTGCAATGCTTGTGAGGATGACCGAGTGTTAGAACGCGAGATTCGCTAAACCATGTACAAGGTAATGATTTGGGTGCAGGATGGATTGATCACCATACCGACTTACTCTTATTATTCGCCTTGCTATATGGGATGGTAAATCTGAGTGACTTACCAATAGTAGAGAGACGATGATATTAAGCCTTGTTTAAACCTTAGAATGGTATAATCATTTTCCCTGGTACAAGGCAACTGTTGCCAATCATAGGACATATGGTGAGAATGAAGCCTAGACCCATTTCCTGCAGGAGAAGCCATAAATGGTTGACCACTATGAGATATCGATAGTTGTTTAGTATTGGCACCAGACCCATCAGCTAAGAAGATCCAGTCACGAAAGAACCTTACCAAGATGAAAGACAGAAGAATTGAGGAAAAGGTTATGCCACTACCAAAAGAGCCCAGATAAGGAATTATCCTGAAGATCTGAGAAGACCGACACTGTTAACAATATGGATGAAGTATATGAGTTTTGATGGAACTATAACCATGCTTCTAAGGGTGGTAGCACCCCATACCCCCTCCTGCGACAATTGATGGATTTTGAGGAGACCCCCAAACCCTAACCTTTTTCTTGCTAGCCTCTCCGAATCTCGAGGACGAGATTCTAAGGGTGGTAGGTTTGTAACATCCCAAAATTCTAAATTTTAGAATGTTATAATAAATAGATAGATTTGATTGATTGTTTGATTGTTGTGTGATTGATTGAGTGAAATTCAAAACTTTTTGAAAGTTAAATGAGAGGGAATAAAAGGACTTTCCCAAACTTTCATTTTGCATTTTATGATCTCCGTGAATTCAAATTGTTTTCACCACAAAACCCTGGAGAAAAGATGACATGACTTCTTCCATTTATTTAAATGAAAAGGGGTGTTGAAAATATTTGAATTTCATTTGAAAATATTTCCAATTCTGAAACTTTATGCAACTCAATGATTTTCACGGGAGAAGATAAAATGACTTCTTCAAATTATATGAAATATGAGTTGGGAGTTTAAAAGGATCAAATTCAAAGTCCTTTTGGAAATTATTTTCAATTTGGAGTTATCTGGGTTTTATTCAAATTACTTTTCTCCAAAAATAAAATACATGGAAAAAAGGGTAACATGATTCCCTACATCAGAAAATTGGAGATAAATAAGTTTGAAATCATTTTGGTATTTTTAAAATGATTTTTACTGGATTTTACTAGAGCAGTAGCACTCTTTGCTTTATTTGAATTTGTGTGGATTTTATTTGACTCTAGAAAAATGATCAGATGATAGAAAATCTTTTTATGAAATTTTTTTGATATATTATATGCCTATATAATATTTTTTTTGTTTGTTTATTTTTGTTTTTCTGGAAAAATGTTTAATTAAAAAAACATCATCTCTGGACCGGGCCAACTGGGCCGTAGCCCAGCCAACCATCCCGCGCCGCCACCGCCTAGCTCCCGCCGTGCCCGACAGGGACTTGCCGGAGTCCGGCTTCCCCACGCCGCCGGACGCCCCCTCGCCCAAGGAAGGCCTCGGCCTCGTGCCTTTATAAGGTCGGCCCCGGACCACGCCTCCTCTCCTCCTCTTGCGCCGCCACCCCACGCCTGATTCGCCGCTGGCGAGATCCGCGCCGCAACCGCCGCCATCGTCGCTTCTCGCCGCTGCCGCACCGCCGCCGCCGCGCCGCCTCTTGCCTTCGCCCGCGCCGCCGTCCCGCACTCCGCCCTTGCCGCATGCTCGCCTCTGCGCCGCGCCGCTCGACCTGCCGGACGCCGCCGCCCCACCGGAGTTCGCCGCCACCTTGACCCGTCGGATGCCGACTCGGTCCGCCGCCGAAAACCGTTGGGTTTCGTTGAAAATCCGAACCGGTATAAACCGCCCGGTTCACCGGGTTTTCTTTTAGTTTTGTTTTCGGTTTCTTTTTGGTTTTTATATAAACCGGCTTTGTTTTTTGTTAGATTATTTAGAGAACGTTCGCTTATTAGGGTTAGAAAACGAATGTTCATTATTTAGTCTTTTCTTTTTCTATTAGTTTTAGTCAGGGACCTAGCCGTAATTAGTTTCTTTTACAGTTTGGCCCCTGTTTTTCAAACAACCACATCTTTTCGCTCGTTTATCCAAATCCAACGAAACCAATGCCCACTTCTTCATTATGATCCCCTCTACCCAGTAAAACAACTTAAACATGTTTTTGGAAAGTTTTAAAATTTGAATTCAAACAGATTTGTATTCAAACTTCGTTTGATCGTAACTTGAGTTTCGTAGCTTCGTTTGAGTTGATTCTTTTTGCAAATCAAAGCTCTTGCCCTAAACTTTCTGATAAGGCCAAATTCACTTAATTTTGGTATTGTTAGAAATTTTTTTATGCTGCAAGAGTTAATTGGTTGTTTTCAAAGTTTTCCGAGATCTTTTCTTCGATTATTTTGCATGATTGCTTATGTGTGGTTACTATTGCTTGCTTATGATAGATTGACCGGAGTGTGATGAGCAGAACTATCAGGAGTTATGAGTGCGAATAATATTCATCAACCGTACAAGGCAAGTTCACACTTTGATCATATCCCTTTCATACCCAGTTTTTATGCATTAGTTTCACCCTCAAACATTGCATGGTTAGGATTGATAACATGTGGGTATTGGGAAGTAGTTGATGAGGTAGGAACCTATTGCCCTGCATTCAAACCTTGGGAGTTACTTTTACGTTATGCTCATATTGCTATGCTATGCTCGTAGACATGGATTGGTTTGAGAGAATTCATGACAGATGTGAGAGTTATTATTTAATGGTTAACTTAAGGTGGCTACTTTAATACACATCTAGGTGGATTGGTTGGGGCACCCTGGAGTACCCGGGGCACCTAGAGAACCCAGTGCTTGCCCAAGGGGATCCCAGAGGACCCGTGTGATCACCCTATGGAATGCCACCCATGCTCAAAGGGGTCATAAGATTATTTCATGCTAGAAACTTCCGTGTACAGCCACAAGCTATTATGGGCTCTAGCATAGTTGAGTAAGTTGCATGAACTCTTGAAGAGGTGGATCAGCAGGTAGAGGGATGTAGGTTGGTATGGTCTACCCGGAGTAGAGAGTTAATGTTTTTGAAAGACTGTGTCTCGGTCATCCGTTTCTCAAACACCATGTAGTGCGAGAAATCCAACGAAGGACATCGAGTCTTGTGGGGAAAAGTGCGCAAACCTCTGCAGAGTGTACAAACTAATCATGGTTAGCCGTGTCCCTGGTTATGGACATCTTGAGTATCTGGTTCTTGAATTACCATGTTGATCTCAACACTTTATTTAATTAATTTGATTGGGTTAATGATTATTATTTTGGGATTGAGTTGGAGGAACCTTCTCAATATTTTATCAACCAACTTTGTAGTTAAATAAAATATATTCCTTGATGTAGGGAAAAATTGGCTTTTCGCAAAAACATTATAACCATAGAGTTTTTCCACCAGCCAAATATGCATGTAGTGATAGCCTTTATTCATCATTATCCTATGGTGTGAATTTGCCAGTACATTCAATGTACTGACCCTTTGTGGCTGCAACGTCTCATGTTGCAGGAATCTTACGACGAGTAATTGATACGTTAGGGTTACGATTTCTACACTCAACTTTGCCGTTGGTGTTGATGGGAATCCACAACCTTTGTTACTTCTGCTATATGGATTGAGGTAATAGTATTTACGTTACTTTATACATGTGATTTACCTCTGTTATAAATCCTCGAGTACTGTGTGTGTCAGCATACCGATCCAGGGATGACACTTAAGCACAGAGACTTGACCGTCTGAGGTCGGGTTGCTACAACTTTTATTACTACTATCATTACTTGCTCGTTACAAATTATCTTGCTGTCAAACTATGCCGTTACTTACAATTTCAGCACTTGCAGACATTACCTTGCTGAAAACCACTTCTCATTTCCTTCTGCTCCTCGTTGGGTTCGACACTCTTACTTATCGAAAAGAGCTACAATTGATCCCCTATACTTGTGGGTCACCAAGGCTACTTTCTGATATCTGTCATGGATACACTCACCCAATCCACGTCTACTAGCATAGCATGGCATAAGCAAACGTAGAAGTAGCTCCCAAAGGTTTGATAATAAAACAGGTAATAGGTACTACCTCATCTACTTCCCAAAACCCACATATTAATCAGATCCTATTCATGCAATTGTTTGAGGATTGATCTAATGGAATAAAACTGGGTATGAAAGAGGTATGATCAAAGTGTTACTTGCCTTGTTGATGATCCGTGAAACCTAGAGATTCGAAGTAGCAAGCGGCGCACTCGGGGTACTCTATCGCAAAAAACAAGCATACAATAATGCATAGGTGAAACTCAAATAAGAAATCTAACCAGAAAGTTCAACTTAAGAACTCCGGTTTGCAAAAAGAAACGAATCGAACGAAACAATGGAAGTCAAACGGGGAAAGAAACAAGCTTCGTTTACTAATCTAGACCCAAGTCAAATTTTACAGAAGCAAAAACTTGTTTGAGTTGGTTAAACGGAAAGAGGGTTTCAAGAAGAAACTCTAGGCGCTTGAATTGCCTGATTCCGATAAACGAGCGAAAATTTATACTAAAACAAAAATCGGATCAGAAATCGCGATCAGAAATAATCGTGGAAAAACCGAGAAAAAGAAAAAACTGACGAACAGATTAACGAATGAACGTTCGCTAACTGGAACTAAACGGTGAACTCGTCCGTTAAAATGAACGAATGAGCGAACGCTCGCTAAATAAGTGAACCGATAAAACCGATCTAATAAATATTAAAAAAATAAAACCTAGGGTTTTCAAAAAAAAACGAAACAGTTTTCTTTAGAAAACCGGCGGCGAACGGCGCGGCTACCTCGTCGGACTCTGGCGGGATTCGGGGCTCCAGCGGTGTGGGGTGGCGTCAGCGGCGGGTGGCGCGGGTGTCGGCTGTGGCGGCGGCTGCGGGAGGCAGGGCGGGTCGAGGTGGCGTGGCGTGGTGAGGCGGCGGCGGCGGTATTTAAGAGGGGGGTGGCATCCGGCTTGGGGAAGGGGGCACCGAGTCGGGGTCGGCCTCGGGAGGCGTGCCCCGGCCGGACTCGGCGGCGGCGGGCAGTCAGACTCCCGCGGGGAAGACGGCGGTGGGCGCGGGCCTGGCCTGGCTCAGCTGGGCCTTCGGCCCAGTCAGGCGCGCGGTACTTTTTTTTAAACATATTCCGCCGAAACTAAGAAAAATTCTAGAAAATAAAATAAAATTCTAAAAATGCCAAAATAAATTTTCACCGCCTAAATAAAATATTTAGAACGAGATAAATATTTTCTTGGCCCTAAAATGCAGTTTTGAAAAACGTGCAAATTTTTCCTAAATTCAGATAAACTAGCCAAAAACTCCGAAATAAAAATCTCATTTGATTTTTTATCAAATCCTCAATATTTATTTATTTTGGGAAAGTCATTTTATTTCCTCTCTCATATTTTTATAATAGAAATAATTGAAGATAAAATAAATCAAATTAAATGATCCTATTTTCAAAATTTGAGAAAACTCAAATATGAAAATAACGAAATCCCCAACTCTCTCCGTGGGTCCTTGAGTTGCGTAGAATTTCTGGATCAGGCCAAAAGCAAATAAAATATGATATGCAGTGATGATCTAATGTATAACATTCCAAATTCAAAATTTGGGATGTTACACAAACATAGCATTAGTGAATGATGCAACTCGTGAAAGAATTAATAAGGGAAGAGAAGATTCACATATAAATATACTATCCTCGAAATCTTTTGTGATTGTGAGCCCCCATCAAAATATTATATGCCAAAATTGTTGACGTTGGACAAGGAAGACAACTTAATGATTTATGTTTGTTCATATTCACATAGAACTCATATTGTCATAGATCCTTTAACATGTGGTGCTTGCCCCCTATCTTTGCTAGCCAAAAATTCCGCACTAAGTAGAGATAGGACTTGTGCATCCAAAAATCCTTAAACCCAAATCTTATTTTCAAGAGTCCACCATACCTACCTAGGGATTGAGGAAGATCCCTCAAGTAAGTTGTCATCAGTGCAAAAAGGCAATAAAAATTGCTTCTAAAAGTGTGAGATCATTTAGTGTAAGAGAAAATTTAGCGTTGTACAAACTTGTGATGGTGAAGAATAAAAGCGACAGACTGCATAATAAAGGTCGCTATCAAAAGGGGCAATACAATGTGATGTTCTTTTGCACTAAGGGGTTGAGCATACAAACAAATAAGCACATGGCAACCTCTGCTTCCCTCTGCGAAGGGCCTATCTTTTACTTTTATGTATTTACTTTTATGCAAAGAGTCAAAGTTTTCTCTCTATTCGGTTTTTATTTTCTCCTTTGGCAAGCATCATGTGGTGAGGAAAGATCTAGGCACATATGTCCAGTTGAATATGGGTACCATAAGTTATTATTGTTGACATCACCCTTGAGGTGAATACGTTGGGAGGCGAAACTATAAGCCCCTATTTTTCTATGTGTCCGGTTGAAATGTTTTGCTCATGGGTATGCAGTGAGTGTTAGCACTCAAAGAAGACTATGATGGTTGAGTATGTGGACTTGCCTAAAGGCTCCGACACGTGACCCTTCCTTAAAAGATGATGAATTGTAGTTGCAAAGTTGACTGAGAACATAGTTTGTTGGTTTCTAATAGAGATTTTGCTTTATACTTCGATAGTGTGATGAATTGTAAATTATTCATGAGAAGTCTATGATAAAAGTTCTATGATAAGAGTTTTATGTTTAAGTTTGTTGCTGTTATGATAATGAGCATGATGCTTCTACGTCCGTATTTTGTTTTTATTGACACCTCTCTCTCTAAGCATGTGTACATGTTTTTCGATTTCAGTTTTCGCTTGAGGACAAGCGAGGTCTAAAGCTTGGGGGAGTGAACACGTCAATTTTGCATCATGTTTTCCTACTATTATTTATGATGTTTTTATGCATAATAATGCTTTTCGGAGTAATTCTCATGCCTTTTCTCTCATAATTTGCAAGGTACACACAAAGAGGGAGAATTCCAGCAGCTGGAAATCTGGACCTGAAAAAGCTACGTCAGGCTACCTATTCTGCACAACTCCAAACAGGCTGAAACTTCACGGAGAATTTTTATGGCATATGTGATGAATATTGGAGCAAATAAGTACCAGAGGAGGCCCACTAGGTGGGCACAACCCACCTGGGCATGCCAGGGAGCCCAGGCGCACCCTGGTGGGTTGTTCTCACCCAGGCCCACCTCCGGTGCCCATCTTCTAGTATATAAGTCATTTTGACCTAGAAAAATAAGGATAGGATTTTCGGGACGAAGCACCACCGTCTCGAGGCGGAACTTGGGCAGGAGCACTTCTGCCCTCCGGCGGAGCGATTCCGCCGGGGGAACTTCCCTCCTGAAGGGGGAAATCATCGTCATCATCATCACCAACAACTCTCCCATCTTGGGGAGGCAATCTTCATCAACATCTTCAACAACACCATCTCCTCTCAAACCCTAGTTCATCTCTTCTGTTCAATCTTGTTACCGGAACTATAGATTGGTGCTTGTGGGTGACTACTAGTGTTGATTACATCTTGTAGTTGATTACTATATGGTTTATTTGGTGGAAGATTATATGTTCAGATCCAATATGCTATTTAATACCCCTCTGATCTTGAGCATGATTATCATTTGTGAGTAGTTACTTTTGTTCTTGAGGTCACGGGAGAAATCATGTTGCAAGTAATCATGTGAACTTGATATGTGTTCGATATTTTGATAGTATGTATGTTGTGATTCCCTTAGTGCTGTCATGTGAACATCGACTACATGACACTTCACCATATTTGGGCCTAAGGGAATTCATTATGGAGTAGCAATTAGATGATGGGTTGTGAGAGTGACAGAAGCTTAAACCCCAGTTTATGCGCTATTCCGTAAGGGACCAATTGGATCCAAAAGTTTAATGCTATGGTTAGAATTTATTCTTAATACTTTTCTCGTAGTTGCGGAAGCTTGCGGGGGGGGTTAATCATAAGTAGGATGTTTGTTCAAGTAAGAACATCACCTAAGCATCAGTCCACCCACATATCAAATTATCAAAGTAGCGAACACAAATCGAACCAACATGGTGAAAGTGACTAGATGAAATTCCCGTGTACCCTCAAGAATGCTTTGCTTATTATAAGAGACCGTTTTGGCTTATCCTTTGCCTCAAAAGGATTGGGATACCTTGCTGCACTTTTGTTACTACTATCATTACTTGCTCGTTACAAATTATCTTGCTGTCAAACTACTCTGTTACTTACAATTTCAGCACTTGCAGACATTACCTTGCTGAAAACCATTTGTCATTTCCTTTTGCTCCTCATTGGGTTCGACACTCTTACTTATCGAAAAGAGCTACAATTGATCCCCAATACTTGTGGGTCATTGATGTGGCTTGAAGCTTCATCGGTATTTCCCCAAAGAGCAAGGGATGATGCAGCACATTGACGGTAGGTATTTCCCTTAGTGATGAAACCAAGGTTATCGAACCAGTAGGAGAACCAAGCAACACTACGTAAACAGCACCTACGCACAAATAACAAATACTCGCAACCTGACGTGTAAAAGGAGTTGTCCATCCCTTTCGGGTAACGGTGCCACAGATTGGCAAAAGGACATGAGAGAGTTGTGAGTATTGATAGATCGAATGCCAAATAAAATAAATTGCAGCAAGGTATTTTTGTATTTTTGGTTTAATAGATCTGAAGATAAAAGGGAAATAAAATAGATCACAAAGGCAAATAATATAAGAAAGAGACCCGGGGGCCATAGGTTTCACTGGTGGCTTCTCTTGAGAAAAATAGCAAATGGTGGGTAAACGAATTACTGTTGAGCAATTGATAGAACTTCAAATAATCATGACGATATCCAGGCAATAATCATTATATAGGCATCACATCCAAGATTAGTAGACCGACTCTTGCCTGCATCTACTACTATTACTCCACACATCGACCGCTATCCAGCATGCATCTAGTGTATTAAGTTGATGGAGAAACGGAGTAATGCAATAAGAACGATGACATGATGTAGACAAGATCTATTTATGTAGAAATAGACCCCATCGTTGTATCCTTAGTAGCAACGATACATATGTGTCGGTTCCCCATCTGTCACTGGGATCAAGCACCGTAAGATCGAACCCACTACAAAGCACCTCTTTCCATTGCAAGATAAATAGATCAAGTTGGCCAAAGAAAACCCAAATATCGGAGAAGAAATACAAGGCTATAAGCAATCATGCATATAAGAGATCAAAGAAACTCAAATGAATTTCATGGATAAAAAGAGATAGATCTGATCATAAACTCAAAGTTCATTGGATCCCAACAAACACATCGCAAAAGAGTTACATCATATGGATCTCCAAGAGACCATTGTCTTGAGAATCAAACGAGAGAGAGGAAGCCATCTAGCTACTAACTACGGACCCGAAGGTCTACAAAGAACTACTCACGCATCATCGGAGAGGCACCAATGGAAGTGGTGAACCCCTCCGTGATGGTGTCTAGATTGGATCTGGTGGTTTTGGACTCTGCGGCGGCTATAATTTATTTTCGTCGACTCCCATAGGGTTTATAGAATATTGGGGTATCTATAGAGCAAAGGGGCGGTCCGGGGAGCACCCGAGGTGGGCACAACCCACCAGGGCGCGCCTGGGCCCCCAGGCGTGCCCTGGTGGGTTGTGCTCCCCTCGGAGCACCCCCAGACACTTCTCGGCCCATTGGGTGTCTTCTGGTCCCAAAAAATTCCACAAAAAGTTTCGCTGCATTTAGACTCCGTTTGATATTGATTACATGCAATGTAAAAGACATGCAAAAAACAGCAACTGGCACTTGGCACTATGTCAATAGGTCAGTACCAAAAAATGATATAAAATGATTGTAAAATATCCAAGAATGATAATATAACAGCATGGAACAATAAAAAAATTATAGATACGTTGCAGACATATCAGCATCCCCAAGCTTAATTCATGCTTGTCCTCGAGTAGGTAAATGATAAAAACAGAATTTTTGATGTGGAATGTTGCCTAACATGTCATCTCATATTCTTTTCTTTATAGCATGGACATTTGGACTATTATATTGTTCAAAGCAATAATCTAGTTTTGACATGATAACTTAAATACTCAAGCGTACCAACAAGCAACCATGTCTTTCAAAATATCAATGCTAAAATAAGCTATCCCTAGCCCATCATGCTCAATCATTGATCCATTCATGAAACATACTCGCATATTAACTACACCCAATGCTCAAGTACGATCATAGTGCCCCCTAGTTGGTGCTTTTATAAAAGAAGATGGAGACTCAAATTCAAAATAAAAATTGCATAAAGTAAAAGAAAGGCCATTCGCAGAGGGAAGTGTGGATTTGTTGAGGTGCCAGAGCTCAAAGCGAAAATTGAGAGATAAAAACATTTTGGGAGGCTTTCCCACCAACGAAAATGACTTAGAGTTCCCAACACTTTCCATGCTAGATATACCATAGGCGGTTCCCAAACAAAAATTAAAGTTTATTCATTTTTCCACCATACTTTCACTTTCCATGGCTGACCGTATCCACGGGTGCCTTCCATACCAACACTTTCTAAGGAATTTATTATTTGACAACATAAAGTAAATGCATTTTTCATTTCAGGACTGGGCATCCCTAATACCTTTGCTTTACTCTCGTGCAATGACAAGTGAATAAACATTCATCGTGAGAATAACACATCTAGCATGGAAAATATTAGCCACCCCTCACCGCCTCGCAAGTGGTATGAGCACACAAAAGAGAAATTTATTTTGAATATTAGAGATGGCACATACAAATTTGCTTAGAACGGCAAAAGAATACCGCATATAGGTAAATATAGTGGACTCATATGGCAAAACTGGTTTAAAGGGTTTTGGATGCACAAGTAGTGATCATACTTAGTGCAAAATGAAGGCTAGCGAAATATTGAGGAGCGACCAACCAAGAAACGAATGATCTCATAAGCGAGCATTAAGCATAATTAATACCGAATAATGCACCACAAGTAGGATGTAATTTCATTGCATGACTATTGACTTTCGTGCTTGCATAGGGAATCACAAACCTTAACACCAATATTCCTACTAAATCATAATTACTCATCAACATGACTCACATATCACATCATCATATCTCAAAACTATTACTAAGAATCAAGTTTATTTTGTCCAATGATCTTCATGAAAGTTTTTATTATATCCTTCTTGGATATCTATCAATTTGGGACTAATTTTCATGTGTTGCTTCTGATAAGCTCAAACAAATATAAGTGAAGATCATGAGCATAATATTTATTTCTCTCAAATTAATTCAAGTAAAGCAAGAGATAATTTCTTCAAAAATACTAAAGACACCGTGCTCAAAAAGATATAAGTGAAGCACTAGAGCAAATCCATAGCTCATAAAAGTAAAGTATAGCGAGCAATTATAGCAAGTCATGACATATTTTTGGCTCTCTCAAATAGGTGTGTCCATAAAGGGATCAATAATTAAAACACAAATCAAAACAAGCAAAGACTCATATCATACAAGACACTCCAAGCAAAATACATAGTATGTGACAAATAAAAATATAGCTTCGAGTAAAATACTGATGGTTGTTAGAAGAAAGAGGGGATGCCACTCGGGGCATCCCCAAGCTTAGTTGCTTGCTTCTCTTTGGATAATAACTTAGGGTGCCATGGGAATCCCCAAGCTTAGGCTCTTATTACTCCTTATTCCTTCATCCATCATAAGATAACCCAAAACTTGAAAACTTCAATCACACAAAACTCAACAAAGCCTTCGTGAGATCCGTTAGTATAAGAAAACAAATCACTACTATAACTGTTGTTGCAAAACAATTCATATTTTATTCTTGCATTATATCTACTATATTACAACTTTTCTATTTCAAAAACTCATCAAAGAAAATCATAGAATCATCAAAACAAGCACACAACGCAAAGTAAACAGAATCTGTAAAAAACAGAACAGTCTGTAGAAATCTGGATATTTCAAATACTTCTATAACTTCAAAAACTCTGAAAATTAGGACGACCTGAGAAATTCATATATTAATAATCTGCAAAAAGAATTGGTATTTTATCGCTCACTGGTTAGAGATGATAATTATTTTCCTGAGCCCGAAAGTTTCTGTTTTTCAGCAAGATTAAACAACTATCACCCAAGCAGATCCTAAAGGCTTTACTTGGCACAAACACTAATTAAAACACAAAAAACAAAATCATAACAGTAGCATAATTGTGCTAACACTCAAGATCAGGAAGCAAAAAGAAAAAAATTATTCATTGGGTTGCCTCCCAACAAGCGATATCATTTGAGGCCCCTAGCTAGGCATCTATAATTTTAATGATGCTCACAAGAAAGATCACAATTTAAACATGAAGAGAGCATCATGTAGCATGTAAAAAACAAGTTTAAGTTTAACATACTTCCTATGCAACGGCATTTTATAAGCAAACAAATTATCAAGACAAGCAAAAACTAGCATATGCAAGGAAGTAGAAAGAAACAATAGCAATCTCAACATAATGAGAGATAATTTAGTAACACGAAAATTTCTACAACCATATTTTCCTCTCTCATAATAATTACATGTGGGATCATATTCAAATTCAACAATATAGCTATCACATAACATATTCTCTATATGATCCACATGCATGCAACGTTGACACTCTTCCAAAATAGTGGGATTATCATCAAATAAAGTCGTGACCTCTCCAAGCCCACTTTCATCAAAAAATTCATAAGATTGAACACTCTCCAAATATGTGGGATTATTTTTACCTAAAGTTGACTCTCTTCCAAACCCACTTTTAATATTATCACAACATATTCATCATGAGGTTTAAAAAAATTAAGATCATAAGAATCATTATCACCCAATCATGATCATTGCAATAAGTAGCGGACATAGCAATATTAGCATCCCCAAGCTTGGGATTTTGCATATTATTAGCAAAATTGACATTAATAGAATTTATAATAACATCATTGCAATCATGTTATTCATCTAAGGAGCTATCATGAATCACTTTATAAATTCCTTCTTTTAACACTTCATCAAAATTTTCAAATTCATGAATCTCAAGCAAAACTTCATAAAGATAATCTAGTGAACTCAATTCACTAGCAATGGGTTCATCATAATTGGATCTCTTGAAAAGATTAGCAAGTGGATGAGGATCCATATCAATTGATTTTTAGCAAGCAAAGATGCAAGCAAATAGAAGACACATGGCAACACAAGCAAGCAAAAGATTGAACGAGAAAAAGGCAAACGAAAAAGAAGGCGAATAAAAACGACAAATTTCGTGAAATGGGGGAGATGAAAACGAGAGGCAAATAGCAAATAATGTAAATTGCAAGGAGATGAGATTTGTGATTAGGAACCTGGTAGATGTTGATGATGACTCCCCGGCAACGGCGCCAGAAATTCCTTTTGATGCGGCTTGAAGCTACGTCGGTATTTCCCCAAAGAGGAAGGGATGATGCAGCACAGCGACAGTAAATATTTCCCTCAGTGATGAAACCAAGGTTATCGAACCAGTAGGAGAACCAAGGAACACTACGTAAACAACACATGTGCACAAATAACAAATGCTCGCAACCCGACGTGTAAAACAGGTTGTCAATCCCTTTCGGGTAACGGTGCCACAAATTGGCAAACGGACATGAGAGAGTTATGAATATTGATAGATCGAACACCAAATAAAATAAATTACAACAAGGTATTTTTTCTATTTTTGGTTTAATAGATCTGAAGATAAAAAGGCAAATAAAATAGATCGCAAAGGCAAATAATATAAGAAAGAGACCCGAGGGCCGTAGGTTTCACTAGTGGCTTCTCTCGAGAAAAATAGCAAATGGTGGGTAAACGAATTACTGTTGGGAAATTGATAGAACTTCAAATAATCATGACGATATCCAGGCAATGATCATTATATAGGCATCACGTTCAAGATTAGTAGACCGACTCCTGTTTGCATCTACTACTATTACTCCACACATCGACCGTTATCCAACATGCATCTAGTGTATGAAGTTCATGGAGAAACGGAGTAATGCAATAAGAACGATGCCATGATGTAGACAAGATCTATTTATGTGGAAATAGACACCATCATTTTATCCTTAGTAGCAATGATACATATGTCTTGGTTCCCCTTCTGTCACTGGGATCAAGTACCGTAAGATAGAACCCACTACAAAGCACCTCTTCCCATTGCAAGACAAAAAGATCAAGTTGTCCAAACAAAACTCAAATATCAGAGAAGAAATACGAGGCTATAAGCAATCATGCATATAAGAGATCAAAGAAACTCAAATAACTTTCATGGATAAAAAGAGATAGATCTGATCATAAACTCAAAGTTCATCGGATCCCAACAAACATACCGCAAAAGAGTTACATCATATGGATATCCAAGAGACCATTGTATTGAGAATCAAACGAGAGAGAGGAAGCCATCTAGCTACTAAATACGGACCCGGAGATCTACAAAGAACTACTCACGCATCATCGGAGAGGCACCAATGGAAGTGGTGAACCCCTCTGTGATGGTGTCTAGATTGGATCTGGTGGTTCTGGACTCTACGGCGGCTAGAATTGATTTTCATCGACTCCCCTAGGGTTTCAGGAATATTGGGGTATTTATAGAGCAAAGAGGAGGTCTGGGGGGCACCCGAGGTGGGCACAACCCACCAGGACGCGCCTGGGCCCCCAGGCGCGCCCTGGTGCGTTGTGCTCCCCTCGGAGCACCCCCCCAGGCGCTTCTCCGGCCCATTGGGTGTCTTCTGGTCCAAAAAATTTCCACAAAAAGTTCCGCTGCGTTTGGACTCCGTTTGATATTGATTACGTGCGATGTAAAAAACATGCAAAAAATAGCAACTGGTACTTGGCACTATGTCAATAGGTTAGTACCAAAAATGATATAAAATGACTATAAAATGATTATAAAATATCCAAGAATGATAATATAACAGCATGGAATAATAAAAAATTATAGATACGTTGCAGACGTATCAGTCATCAATGACGGTGGCTCCGTCTTGTGGATCGTGATAATTCTTTCTCGCTCATTTTTCTAGAAAAATAGAATTTTATAGTGTCGGTTTCAGGGTCTGCGGGGCCACCAGGTGGGGACAACACACCTAGGCGTGCCCTGGTGGGTTGTGCCCACCCAGGTGCCCCCTCAGGTGGCTCTTGGCTCCAGAAATTTTATTTTATTTGGTAAAAATTCCTCACAAAGTTTCGTTCCATTCTAAGAACTTTTATTTCTGCACAAAAACAACACCATGGTAGTTCTGCTGAAAATAGCGTCAGTCCAGGGTTGTTTCTTTCAAATCATGCAAATTAGAGTCCAAAACAAAAGGAAAAGCGTTAGGAAAAGTAGATACGTTGGAGACGTATCAATTCTTCCTCTCTTATATTTCGACAGTATATGGTGGACACTCCCTCGCAGTTATTTTAAACGTCGGTGATGGTCGCTTCCCCTCCTTCTCTCGTTCAGTACCAAGGTATGTCACGAGTAGAAGTAAGAGGAAGGGACCCCCACGACAACAGCCGGGAATCTTCCTCTCTAATATTTCAACAGTATGTGGTGGACACTCAAGTAGCACCTATAGACTGAAAGTCAACCTGTGAGATTAATCAACACTTCGGCAAAACATATATAGGCGACTCGGAGTAACAGATAGACCATCTTAATTTACTCACTAGAAGAATATCGAGTATATGTCGGTGATCTTATGGGTGTCGTCGAGCGGCATGTCGGTTATCTTCCCTGCACACAAATAAAATAACTATGTGAGCTATGCTTGATACACTATCCAAATCTTTATTATTATTCATCACGGGTTGACTTTTGGTCTGTTGAGTCTTCCTTGAAAACTATCATCTCACGTGGTGTATATGGTGGGCACTCCCTCTCTGATATATTTGACCATCGGTGATGGTTGCTCCTCCATTCGTTCCCGAGTGCATTACACCAAAATGTCTGGCACATGGGAACGAAGGAGAAGCGACCCCCATGACAATAGTTGTGATTCTCCTTCCTCTTTCATATATGGTGGACACTCCCTGACTGGTTTTTTGACCGTTGGTGATGGTCGCTCCTCCTCCTTCCCCTAGTGCATAACAAAGGTCTAGCACAAGGAGAAGAAGGAGAAGCGACCCCCATGACAACACTTGGCGTTCTTCTTCTCTCATATATGGTGGAGACTCTCCCTCACTGATTTTTTGACTGTCATGTATGGAGCCGCGACAGACTTAACATCAACCCGAAATATCATTTAATTCTCTTTTTAGGAAATCCCGGGCACTCGATATTTCCTACATATTCTAGAACAAGTCATGGTAAAATTCACGAAAAAATTCGGCATCACCTTTGCTAAAATAGGACATGTCGAGCGCCTGAAATTTGCCGAAACGGAAATAAATCAATACTCCGGCAAAACATAGGCCACTCGGATTATCCCTGCGATATAAAGATGTCCATACACATTGTCACAACTACTTATCTACTACTAGTACATCTATGAAACCACATAGACCATGTTTAGTCACTAATGACAATGGTTGTCGACCGGGCGCGGGTGTCATCAGTGATCTTTTGGGCGTCGTCGACCAACTCGTTGGTGATCTACGTACCCCACGCCACATGAGCATTGACACATGAGCATTCAAACTTGATGCTCATTGCATTTCAATGGTTGAAAATATTAACAAAAACATTTCAATATATCTTATAATCCAAACATTTCATTCGGACAAGAAGCATAACTAAATAGGACCATCATACACTTACTAAATACCCTAGGTCTACTCTATTCAACACTTATTAAAAATTTCATTCGGACAATATAGATATATATCTCTCTCTAAATTTGGCAATGTGATGTTGACATAACTAAATACCCTATTTCTACTCTATTCAACACTTACTAAAAAATTCTATTACTAAAATTGCTATACCCAAATTTTCTTACTATAAACTTATATTACTAAATTTAATACCTAAAATTTTCTATTATTAAAATTTCAAAAACAGAGGGATTAGAGGTGGAGGGAGCAGGTGTAAGTGCATCTAATGCCACCCCTAGTTGGTTTTGGAGTATTGACAACAAACATGCATGGTTGAGGGGCTAATGTGTTTGTGAGATTCATAGGAGAACACGAGTAGAAGCCCCTATTGATTCGATCTACCCATCGAAGATGACCCCTAAAAATGTATGAAGACATTGGTGGTTCGTGAAGACATTCACATCAAAGATAATGACTTGTGAAGACATTCACATGAAGACAATGGAGTACGAAGCCATAGTTTCTTTCATAGTATCATTTTCTTCTTTCTTGAGTCATAGGAACCACCAAACTGTCAAGTGGTTTTCAAGTGAACAAAGTCAGAAGACTGACATGATGCTCAACCCAAATCCTATGTCTTCGAGTGAAGACAATGAGACAAAATCTTATCCCGAGTTGGATAAGTTAGCTTTGCATGTAGCCCAAGTCAAGCTGCCACGTGTGTTTGAAATCCGATCGTTGGACACGTGTCGGTTCCCCAATGACCCAGGGTCATTTCAAACATATCATGTTGTGTTGTCCCTGGCTATAAATAGCCACCCCTCCACCATAAATTGGTGGTTGCTCAGTGTTAGTGCATGGCTTTTGTCGTTTGAGAGCAACCCACCTCCGAAGCCTTTGAGAGAGAATCCTTACGAGGAAAAAATCCAAACACCCAGAGCCCAAAGAGTGTTGGCATCACTGAAGTCTTTCTGTCCGCGTGATCTGAAGACTTATGACACTTGAAGACTGTGATCATCCAGTCGGTTAGGCGTCGTGTTCTAAGGATCCAAGAGTCATTGTGGATCGCCGATGAACGAAGTGTGTGAAGGTTTGGAAGTCTACCATGAAGAGTTACTAGAGTGATTGGGAGAGGACTAAGTGACCTTAGCTCAAGGGGAATAAGGTGAAGACGTGGTATTATGAGTTCAATCTCATCCTCCCTAACCAAACGTACAGTTGTCACAGCAACTGAAACTGGTCTACCAAATCCTTTTCTTCATCAAGCCACTGGTTCCATGACTTCACTCCTTTACTTATAGTTTAGCTTCGTTAAGTCATTACTTGTCTTCTCTGATTGACTTCTTTGTGTGAAGACATTCACCTTGATTGCTTTGTGGCTTCATACTTTCTTCCAATTCCGATCTGTTCTACCTAGCTACTATTTGTCTTCGAGCTTACTCTGTATTGTTTCTTTGACTATGCCATGGCTAGTGTAGTTTATCTTCCGCTGCATGTTGTGTAGGTGTTATTTGCTTGTTTGTCTTCGAAGACATTGCCTGTCTTGATCGACTTACATAAAAATCGCCTATTCACCCCACTCTAGTCAATAACTAGCATTTTCAATTGGTATAAGAGCAAGGTGCAGGCATAATCAAGGTCTCCGCCTAGAGTTTAACCGTTTGGAGTTTTAGTTATGTCTACTGATGTCTACTACACAACCTTCTTCTTGTAGACGTTGTTGGGCCTCCAAGTGCAGAGGTTTGTAGGACAGTAGCAAATTTCCCTCAAGTGGATGACCTAAGGTTTATCAATCCGTACGAGGCGTAGGATGAAGATGGTCTCTCTCAAGCAACCCTGCAACCAAATAACAAAGAGTCTCTTGTGTCCCCAACACACCCAATACAATGGTAAATTGTATAGGTGCACTAGTTCGGTGAAGAGATGGTGAAACAAGTGGTATATGAATAGTAGATAAAGGTATTTGTAATCTGAAATAATAAAAACAGCAAGGTAACAAGTAATAAAAGTGAGCGTAAACGGTATTGCAATGATAGGAAACAAGGCCTAGGGTTCATACTTTTCACTAGTGTAAGTTCCCTCAACAATACTAACATAATTGGATCACATAACTATCCCTCAACATGCAACAAAGAGTCACTCCAAAGTCACCAATAGCGGAGAATGAACGAAGAGATTATGGTAGGGTACGAAACCACCTCAAAGTTATTCTTTCCAATCAATCCGTTGGGCTATTCCTATAGGTGTCACAAACAGCCCTAGAGTTCGTACTAGAATAACACCTTAAGACACAAATCAACCAAAACCCTAATGTCACCTAGATACTCCAATGTCACCTCAAGTATCCATGGGTATGATTATATGATATGCATCACACAATCTCAGATTCATCTATTCAACCAACACAAAGGACCTCAAAGAGTGCCCAAAGTTTCTACCGGAGAATCACGATGAAAACGTGTGCCAACCCCTATGCATAGGTTCCCAATGTCACGAAACCCGCAAGTTGGTCACCAAAACATACATCTAGTGGATCAATAGAATAACCCAATGTCACCACGGTTATCCCACGCAAGACATACATCAAGTGTTCTCAAATCTATAAAGACTCAATCCGATAAGATTACTTCAAGGGGAAAACTCAATCCATTACAAGAGAGAAGAGGGGGAGGAGAAACATAAGATCCAACTATAATAGCAAAGCTCGCGATACATCAAGATCGCGCCAAATCAAGAACACGAGAGAGAGAGAGAGATCAAACACATAGCTACTGGTACATACCCTCAGCCCCGAGGGAGAACTACTCCCTCCTCATCATGGAGAACGTCGGGATGATGAAGATGGCCACCGGTGAGGGATCCCTCCCTCCGGTAGGGTGCCGGAACAGGGTCCCGATTGACTTTTGGTGGCTACAGAGGCTTGCGGCGGCGGAACTCCCGATCTATTCTCCGTTCTGGAAGTTTTAGGGTATGTGGAGTTATATAGGCAGAAGAAGCATGTCAGGGGAGCCACGGGGGCCCCACGAGGCAGGGGGCGCGCCCTAGGGGGGTGGGCGCGCCCCCCACCCTCGTGGGCAGCTCCCGTATCTTCTGACGTGGGGTCCAAGTCCATCAGGTGTGTTTCCTTCCAAAAATAACTTCTCCAGTTGATTTCGTTCCGTTTCGACTCCGTCTGATATTCCTTTTCTTCAAAACACTGAAATAGGCATAAAACAACAAATCTGGGCTGGGCCTCCGGTTAATAGGTTACACCCAAAAATAATATAAAAGTGGATAATAAAGCCCAATATTGCCCAAAACAATAGATAATATAGCATGGGGCAATCAAAAATTATAGATACGTTGGAGACATATCATCTACTACAGCGATAATCAAGGTCTCCACTGCGTGCCCCATCTTCGATGGCACTGATTACCCCTACTGGAGCGAATGCATCTTGAAGCCATTGATAATGACTTCTAGTATGTCGTTCAGACAGGCGTTCCCAAAGTCAGTGAAGGTGTCATCGCTGCTGATGTCATGAGGTTCGCGCAACTGGACTCAACTGCCAAGAACATCATCTGTGGTCATCTGACCAAAGGACAATATGGCCATGTGAGTGCATTGGAGTCTATGAAGCTAATCTGGGACTGGCTGTCCAAGGTCAACGAAGGCGTCTCTACTCAAAGAGACTCAAGAATCAATGTGCTTCGCTATCTCTTCAACCGATTCAAGAGGAATGACCATGAGAATGTCCAGCTCACTTTTGACTATCTTACTAACCTCACAAATGAGCTTCACGCACTTGGTACCACTAAGATCACTAAGCATGAAGTAGTGAAGAAGCTATTGAGATCACTTTACAGTTCATTTGACACCCTATCACTGATGATCCAAGAACATCCCGACTTCAAAGATCTCGATCTGTCTGACATACTTAAGAGGTTCAACACACATGAGTTCCAGCTATCTGAGAAGAGAGATGTCTATGGTCCCAATTACGGCTGATCTCGTGCTTTGAATGAAGGAAATATGCCCTAGAGGCAATAATAAAGTTGTTATTTAGATTTTCTTATATCATGATAAATGTTTATTATTCATGCTAGAATTGTATTAACCGAAAACTTAGTACATGTGTGAATACATAGACAAACAGAGTGTCCCTGGTATGCCTCTACTTGACTAGCTCGTTAATCAAAGATCATTAAGTTTCCTGACCATAGACATGTGTTCTCATTTGATGAATGGGATCACATCATTAGGGAATGATGTGATGGACAAGACCCATCTGTTAGCTTAGCATAATGATGTGATGGACAAGACATCATTGCTATTGCTTTCTTCATGACTTATACATGTTCCTTTGACTACAAGATTATGCAACTCCCGAATACCGGAGGAACACCTTATGTGCTATCAAACATCACAATGTAACTGGGTGATTATAAAGATGTTGTACATGTGTCTTCGATGGTGTTTGTCGAGTTGGCATAGATCGATATTAGAATTTGTCACTCTGTGTATCGGTAATGCACATCACTATAAGCCTTGCAAGCAATGTGACTAATGAGTTAGTCACGGGATGATGCATTACGAAAACGAGTAAAGAGACTTGCCGATAATGAGATTGAACTAGGTTTGATGATACCGACGATCGAATCTCGGGCAAGTAACATACCGATGACAAAGGGAATAATGTATGTTGTTATGCGGTTTGACCGATAAAGATCTTTGTAGAATATGTAGGATCCAATATGAGAATCCAGGTTCCGCTATTGGTTATTGACTGGAGATGTGTCTCGGTCTTGTCTACATAGTTCTCGAACCCGTAGGGTCCGCACGCTTAACGTTCGATGATGATTTGTATTGTGAGTTATGTGATTTGATGACCGAAGTTTGTTCGGAGTCCCGGATGAGGTCACGGACATGACGATGAGTCTCGAAATGGTCGAGAGGTAGAGATTCATATATTGGAAGATTATATTCGGACATCGGAATGGTTTTGAGTGATTCGGATATTTTACCAGAGTACCGAGGGGTTACCAGAACTCCCAAGGGGAAGTATTGGGCCTATTGGGCCATATTGGAGGAGAGGAGAAAGGCCACGTGAGGAGGGGCGCGTCCCCCTTGCCCAGACAGAATTGGACTAGGGGAAGGGGGCGCCCCCCTCTTTCCTTCTCCCTCTCTCTCCCTTCCCCTTTTCCTCTCCGGTGGAAGGAAGGAGGGGGGCCGAATCCTACTTGGACTAGGAGTCCAAGTAGGACTCCCCCCATGGCGTGCCCCCCTTTGTCGGCCACCTCCTCCTCCCCCTTTATATACGGAGGCGGGGGGCACCCAAAAGACACAACAGACAATCTCTTAGCCGTGTGCAGTGCCCTGATGTCTACTACACAACCTTCTTCTTGTAGACGTTGTTGGGCCTCCAAGTGCAGAGGTTTGTAGGACAGTAGCAAATTTCCCTCAAGTGGATGACCTACGGTTTATCAATCCGTGGGAGGCGTAGGATGAAGATGGTCTCTCTCAAACAACCCTGCAACCAAATAACAAAGAGTCTCTTGTGTCCCCAACACACCCAATACAATGGTAAATTGTATAGCTGCACTAGTTCGGCGAAGAGATGGTGATACAAGTGCAATATGGATGGTAGATATAGGTTTTTGTAATCTGAAAATATAAAAAAAGCAAGGTAGCAAGTGGTAAAAGTGAGTGTAAACGGTATTGCAATGCTAGGAAACAAGGCCTAGGGTTCATACTTTCACTAGTGCAAGTTCTCTCAACAATAAAAACATAATTGGATCATATAACAATCCCTAAACATGCAACAAAGAGTCACTCCAAAGTCACTAATAGCGGAGAACAAACGAAGAGATTATTGTAGGGTACGAAACCACCTCAAAGTTATCGTTTGTGATCAATCTATTCAAGAGTCTGTAGTAAAATAACACGAAGCTATTCTTTCTGTTCGATCTATCCTAGAGTTCGTACTAGAATAACACCTTAAGACACAAATCAACCAAAACCCTAATGTAACATAGATACTCCAATGTCACCTCAAGTATCCGTGGGTATGATTATATGATATGCATCACACAATCTCAGATTCATCTGTTCAACCAACACAAAGAACTTCAAAGAGTGCCCCAAAGTTTCTACCGAAGAGTCAAGACGAAAACGTGTGCCAACCCCTATGCATAAGTTCACAAGGTCACGAAACCCGCAAGTTGATCACCAAAACATACATCAAGTAGATCACATGAATATCCCATTGTCACCACAGAAGAGTCAAGACGAAAACGTGCGCCAACCCCTATGCATAAGTTCACAAGGTCACAAAACCCGCAAGTTGATCACCAAAACATACGTCAAGTAGATCACGTGAATATCCCATTGTCACCACAGATAAGCACATGCAAGACATACATCAAGTGTTCTCAAATCCTTAAAGACTCAATCCGATATGATAACTTCAAAGGGCAAACTCAATCCATTACAAGAGAGTAGAGGGGGAGAAACATCATAAGATCCAACTATAATAGCAAAGCTCGTGATACATCAAGATCGTGCGGAATCAAGAACACGAGAGAGATAGAGAGAGACAGATCAAACACATAGCTACTGGTACATACCCTCAGCCCCGAGGGTGAACTACTCCCTCCTCGTCATGGAGAGCATCGGGATGATGAAGATGGCCACCAGTGAGGGACCCCCCTCCGGGAGGGTGCCGGAATAGGGTCCCAATTCGTTTTTGGTGGCTACATAGGCTTGCGCTGGCGGAACTCCCGATCTAGGTTATTTTCTGGAAGTTTGGGGATATATAAGAGGCGTTGGCGTCAGGAACAAGTCAGGGGGGTCCACGAGGCGGCCACGAGGTAGGGGGCGCGCCCCCACCCTCGTGGTGGCCTTGGGACTCTTTTGGTCCATCTTCGATTGTCCGTGGGCTTCTTCTGGTCCAAAAATGATCTCCGTAAATTTTCAGGTCAATCGGACTCTGTTTGATATTCCTTTTCTGCGATACTCAACAACAAGGAAAAAATAGAAACTGGCACTCGGCTCTAGGTTAATAGGTTAGTCCCAAAAATCATATAAAATAGCATATAAATGCATATAAAACATCCTAGATGGATAATATAATAGCATGGAACAATCAAAAATTATAGATACGTTGGAGACATATCAAGCGTCCCCAAGCTTAATTCCCGCTCGTCCTCAAGTAGGTAAATGATAAAAAAAGAATTTTTGATGTGGAATGCTACATAGCAAAATTTCAATGTAATTTTCTTTATTGTGGCATGAATGTTCATATCCGAAAGATTCAAGACAAAAGTTTAATATTGACATAAAAATAATAATACTTCAAGCATACTAACCAAGCAATTATGTCTTCTCAAAATAACATAGCCAAAGAAAGCTCATCCCTACAAAATCATATAGTTTGGCCATGCTTCATTTCTGTCACACAAAATGCTCCCATCATGCACAACCCCGATGAGAAGCCAAGCAATTGTTTCATACTTAGCCTTTTCAAACTCTTTCAACTTTCACACAATATATGAGCGCGAGCCATGGGCCTAGCACTATAGGTGGAATAGAATGGTGGTTCTGGAGAAGAAAAAAGGGAGGAAGATAGTCTCACATCAACTAGGCATATCAATGGGCTATGGAGATGCCCATCAATAGATATCAATGGGAGTGACTAGGGATTGCCATGCAATGGATGCACTAGAGCTATAAGTGTATGAAAGCTCAACAAAAGAAACTAAGTGGTTGTGCATCCAACTTGCTTGCTCACGAAGACCTAGGGCAATTTGAGGAAGCCCATCATTGGAATATACACGCCAAGTTCTATAATGAAAAATTCCCACTAGTATATGAAAGTGACAACATAAGAGACTCTCTATCATGAAGAACATGGTGCTGCTTTGAAGCACAAGTGTGGAAAAAGGATAGTAACATTGCCCCTTGTCTCTTTTTCTCTCATTTTTTGGGCCTTCTTTTTTTATGGCCTCTTTTTTTGTCCGGAGTCTCATCCCGACTTGTGGGGGAATCATAGTCTCCATCATCCTTTCCTCACATGGGACAATGCTCTAATAATGAAGATCATCACATTTTATTTATACAACTCAAGAATTACAACTCGATACTTAGAACAAAATATGACTCTATGTGAATGCCTCCGACGGTGTACCGGGATGTGCAATGAATCAAGAGTGACATGTATAAAAAATTATGAATGGTGGCCATGCCACAAATACGACGTCAACTACATGATCATGCAAAGAAATATGACTATGATGAAGCATGTCATAATAAACGAAATGGTGGAAAGTTGCATGGCAATATATCTCGGAATGGCTATGGAAATGCCATAATAGGTAGGTATGGTGGTTGTTTTGAGGAAGGTAAATGATGGGTTTATGGTACCCGCGAAAGTTGCGCATCACAAGAGAGGCTAGCAATGGTGGAAGGGTGAGAGTGCATATAATCCATGGACTCAACATTAGTCATAAAGAACTAACATACTTATTGCAAAAATCTATAAGTCATCAAAACCAAGCACTACGTGCATGCTCCTAGGGGGATAGATTGGTAGGAAAAGACCATCGCTCGTCCCTAACCGCCACTCATAAGGAAGGCAATCAAAGAACACCTCATGCTTCAAATTTGTCACACAATGGTTACCATACGTGCATGCTACGGGACATGAGAACCTCAACACAAGTATTTCTCAATTTCACAATTACTCAACTAGCATGACTCTAATACTACCATCTTTATATCTCAAAACAATTATCAAGTATTAAACTATTCAATGCACCCTATATGAAAGTTTATATTATACCCATCTTGAATGCCCATCATATTAGGACTAATTTTATAACCAAAGCAAATTACCATGATGTTCTAAAGACTCTCAAAATAATAAAAGTGAATCATGAGAGTTCATTAATTTCTTCAAAATAAAACCACAGTCGTCCTCTAAAAGATATAAGTGAAGCACTAGAGCAAACGACAAACCACTCCGAAAGATATAGGTGAAGATCAATGAGTAGTTGAATAATTATTTAACTATGTGAAGACTCTATCAGATTTAAGAATTTGAGATCTTGGTATTTTATTCAAACAGCAAGCAAAACAAAATAAAATAAAATGACGTTCCAAGCAAAATACATATCATGTGATGAATAAAAATATAGCCTCAAGTAAAGTTACCGATGAACGAAGACGAAAGAGGGGATGCCATCCGGGGCATCCCCAAGCTTACGCTCTTGGTTGTCCTTGAATATTACCTTGGGGTGCCTTGGTCATCCCCAAGCTTAGGCTCTTGCCACTCCTTATTTCATAGTCCATCAAATCTTTACCCAAAACTTGAAAACTTCACAACACAAAACTTAACAGAAACTTTTAAGATCCATTAGTATAAGAAAATAAATCACCACTTAGGTACTGTTGTGAACTCATTCTAAATTCATATTGGTGTAACATCTATTGTATTCCAACTTCTCTATGGTTCATACCCTCCGATACTACTCACAGATGCATTAAAATAAGCAAACAACACAATGAAAACAGAATCTGTCAAATACAGAACAGTCTGTAGTAATCTGGAGATTTTGAATACTTCTGTAACTCCAAAAATTCTGAAAAATTAGGACGACCAGGATAAAAAGTATATTGATCTACTGCAGTTGTAATTGGTATTTTATCGCTCTTTGGTAAAAAATGATAATTATTTTCGTAAGCGCATACTTTCTGTTTTTATCAGCAAGATCAAACAACAATCACCCAAGAAGATCCTAAAGGATTTACTTGGCACAAACACCAATTAAGACATAAAAGACACAATCATAATAGAAGCTATATGTATTATTTATTACTAAACAAGAACAAAAAGCAAAGAGCAAAAATAAAATTGGGTTGCCTCCCAACAAACGCTTTTCTTTAATGCCTTTCTAGCTAGGCATGATAATTTCAATGATGCTCACATAAAAGATAAGAATTGAAACATAACGGGAGCATCATGAAGCATATTACGAGCACATTTAAGTCTAACCAACTTCCTATGCGTAGGGATTTTGTGAGCAAACAACTTGTGCAAACAAGAATCAACTTGCATAGGAAGGTAAAACAAGGATAACTTGAAGATTTTCAACACATAGAGAGGAAACTTGATATTATTACATTTCCTACAAGCACATATTCCTCCCTCATAATAATTTTCAGTAGCATCATGAATGAATTCAACAATATAACTACCACATAAAGCATTCTTTTCATAATCTACAAGCATAGAATTTTTATTACTCTCCACATAAGAAAATTTCTTCTCATGAATAGTAGTGGGAGCAAACTCAACAAAATAACTATCATGTGAGGCATAATCCAATTGAAAATTAAAATCAAGATGACAAGTTTCATGGTTATCATTGTTCTTTATAGCATACATGTCATCACAATAATCATCATAGATAGCAACTTTGTTCTCATAATCAATTGGAACCTCTTCCAAAATAGTGGATTCATCACTAAATAAAGTCATGACCTCTCTGAAACCACTTTCATCAACATAATCATCATAAAAAGGAGGCATGCTATCATCATAATAAATTTGCTAATAAAAACTTGGGGGACTAAAAATATCATCTTCATCAAACATAGCATCCCCAAGCTTGTGGCTTTGCATAACATTAGCATCATGCATATTCAAAGAATTCATACTAACAACATTGCAATCATGCTCATCAGCCAAAGATTTAGTGCCAAACATTTTAATACATTCTTCTTCCAACACTTTAATATTATCGGAATCCTTATTTTCACGAAAGACATTAAAAAGTGAAGCATATGAGGCAACCTTAATTCCACTTTTTTGTAGTTTTCTTTTATAGACTAAACTAGTGATAAAACAAGAAACTAAAAGATTCGATTACAAGATCTAAAGATATACCTTCAAGCACTCGCCTCCCCGGCAACGGCGCCAGAAAAGAGCTTGATGTCTACTACACAACCTTCTTCTTGTACACGTTGTTGGGCCTCCAAGTGCAGAGGTTTGTAGGACAGTAGAAAATTTCCCTCAAGTGGATGTGTAGCGACCCGACCTCAGACGGTCAAGTCTCTGTGCATAAGTGTCATCCCTGGATCGGCAATGCCGACACACACAGTACTCAAAGGATTTATAACAGAGTAGCAATCACACACTTATTACATCGATAGTCTCCAAAGAGAACTTATTACAATAAATATGGCTTAAGGCCATCTAAATAAGATAACAGCGGAAGGCTTGGAAGATAAAGTGAGTCCATCAACTCCGATGGCATAGCTGAGTGCACGACAATGACCTAGTGCACCTTACTCTTAGTCTGAAAAGTCTGCAACATGATACGTTACAGCTCGAAAACGGGTCAGCACATGGAATATGCTGGCATAGTAACACAGTAGAGCAATGAACAGAATAAATGCTATCACTACATGCATATATGGCTGGTGGAGGCTCTACGGTTAATATGTTTTGTGAAAAGCCATTTTTTCCCTACAACAAAGGAATATGTTTTATTAACTATGATGGTAGTTGAACAACATTGAGAAAGTTCCTCCAACTCAATCCCAATTAAAAGTAATTATCAACCCAACAAATTAAATTTAGAGTGATGAGATCCATATGATTATCCAAGAACCAGATACTCAAGATGTCTATAACCGGGGACACGGCTAACCATGATTAGATTGTACACTCTGCAGAGGTTTACGCACTTTTCCCCACAAGACTCGATCTCCTCCGTTGGATTTCTCGCACTACATGGTATTTGAGAAACGGATGACCGAGACACAGTCTTTCAGAAACATTAACTCTAACCCTGGGTAGACAGTACCAACCTACATCCCCTACATCTGCTAGCCTACCACAGGAAGAGGTCATGCAACATACTCTACTATGCTAGAGCCCATAATAGCTTGTGGATGCACACGGAAGTTTCTGGCATGAATAACCTTACGATCCCTTTGAGCCTGGGTGGCGGACCATAGGATGATCACACAGGTACTCCGGGATATCCTAAGACAACACTGGGTTCTCCAGGTGCCCAAAACCAACAATCCACCCAGATGTGTATTAAAGTTGCCACCTTAAGTTAACCATTAATTAACAATCTCACATCTGTCATGGATTCACTCACCCAAACCACGTCTACGAGCATAGCATAGCAATATAAGCATAACATAGAAGTAGCTCCCAAGGGTTTGATAATAAAACAGGTAATAGGTTCTACCTCATCAACTACTTCCCAATACCCACATGTTACTCACAACCTACTCATGCAGTGTTTGAGGATTGAAACTAATGCATAAAACTGGGTATGAAAAGAGTATGATCAATGTGTTACTTTCCTTACCGACGATCCGCAAAACCTAGTGACTTGTAGTAGCACGCTTCGCACTCCGGGAATTCTATCGCAAACAAACAATAGCATACATAAGCACTCAAGCAAAGATGCACGAGTAAAACTCAAATAAGAAGATCTAACCAGAAAGTTCAACTGAAGAACTCCGGTTTGGAAAAAAATCAAATCAAATGGAGTAACGAAACTCAAACTACGAAAGAAACAAGATCCATTTACTAATCTGGACTAAAGTCAAATTTTACAGTACCAAAATCTTGTTCAAGTTGGTTAAACAGAAAGAGGGTTTCGAGGCGAAGGTCTAGGCGCTTGTTTCACCTGAATTGGATAAACGAGCGAAAAGCTAAACTAAAACGAAGATCAGGGCAGAAATCGCGATCAAAAATAATCGCGGAAAAACCCTGAAAAAATAAAACGAGACGAACAAGCTAACAAACGAATGCTCGCTGTCTGCGGCTAACTGACAAACAGCGTTCATTAAAACGAATGAAAGAATGAGCATCCGCTAAATGACTAAACCGAGAAAAACCGAACCGAATAAAAAAACACACCTAGGGTTTTTAAAAAAACCAGGTTTTTTTACCTAAAACCAAAGAAAAAACCGGAGAACGGATCGGATCGGGACCGGCGGCTCCGGCGACGTCTCCGGCGAGGCGGGGCGCGACAGGGCGGCGGCGTGGGGCGCTGCGGCGAGCGGCGTGGCGGCGGCGGCTGCTGCTGCTGCTGGAGGCGGGGCGAGGCGAGGTTGAGGGCGGCGGCGGGGTGCGGTTATAAAGGGGAGGGGGCGACTCGGCTTGGGGCGCGGGCAACCCGGAAGGCGGCGGCGTCCCAAACTCCGGTGGAGTCCGGCTCGGTCACGGGCGCGAGCGTGAGGGAGGCGGTGCGGGCGGCGAGGGCTTGGCCCGGCTCGTGTGGGCCGCCAGCTCAGTCGGGCGCTCACTTTTTTTAAAAAAATACAAATTTCGCTGGAAAAAAATCTAGAAAATAAAATAAAAAACTTTAATGCCAAAACAAATTTTACCGTCTAAATAAAATATTTAGAACAGGATGAACATTTTCTTGGCCTAAAAATGCAATTTTGAAAAATGCATATTTTTTCTAATTCAAATAAAATTGCAATAAAATCCAAATAAAACTATTTATTTGATTTTAATATTTTTCCTCGAATATTTCATTTATTTTGGAGAAGTCATATTATCTCCTCTCATATATTTTTAATATGAAATATTTTTGAAGAGAAAATTAATTAAAACCAAAATGATCCTTGTTTTGATATCTGAGAAAAATTCAAATATGAAAACAATGAAATCCCCAACTCTCTCCGTGGGTCCTTGAGTTGCTTAGAACTTCGAGGATCGTGAAATGAAATGCAATAAAATATGATATGCATGAATGATCTAAGTATAACATTCCAAATTGGAAATTTGGGATGTTACAAACCTACCCCCTAAAGATGAATCTCGCCCTCGAGATTTGGGTTGGCTAGAAAATAGGTGTGGGTGGTCTTGGCGTAGATCATCCTCTCGTTCCTAGGTGGCTTCATCTTCGGTATGGTGGCTCCACTGAACTTTGCAAAACTTTATAACCTTACTGCGTGTGATCCGGCTGGCAAACTCGAGAATTTTGACAGGTTTCTCCTCATAGGTTAGATCATTGTCCAACGGAATTGCTTCCAAGGGCACTGTATCTCTCAAAGGAATATCTGTCATCTCAGCATGACACTTCTTCAACTGAGAAACATGAAACACATCATGAACTCCTGACAGTCCTTCGGGTAACTCCAACATGTAGGCCACTTCTCCCGTACGTTCCAAAACTCGGTATGGTCCTACAAATCTCGGGGTAACTTTCCCTTGACTCCAAATCGCTTAACTCCTCGGAGCGGTGATACACGAAGATATGCTCTGTCTCCGACTTCATAGACTACCTCGTTGCATTTCGAGTCTGCATAGCTCTTCTGCCTAGACTGTGCTACCTTCAGTCTATCTCGAATCAGCTTAACCTTCTCTTCCGACTCTTTGATCAAATCTGGTCCAAACAACTGACGGTCTCCAACTTCATCCCACATTAATGGTGTCCTGCACCTTCGTCCATACAGAGCTTTGAAAGGTGTCATCTTCAAACTGGCCTGGTAACTATTGTTGTATGAGAACTCTGCCTATGGCAAATTGCCATCCCAACTAGATCCATAATCTAGCGCACAAGCTCTCAACATGTCCTCCAGAATCTGATTGACTCTTTCGGTCTGTCCATCTATATACGGATGAAAGGTTGTACTAAACTCTAGCCTGGTCCCCAAAGTCTAGTGCAACTGATGCCAAAACTTTGAAGTGAACTATGTTCCTCTATCTGATACGATGGTCCTCGAAACTCCATGCAGACATACGATCCTGGTCATATATATCTTGGCCAACTTCGCACTTGTGTAGGTGGTTTTCACTGGAATAAAGTGAGCCAATTTGGTCAAGCAATCAACTACTACCTAGATAGAGTCATATCCCAATCGGGTCCTGGGTAATCCGGTGATGAAATCCATGCCAAGCTTATCCCACTTCCATTCGGGTATCGGCATATGCTGCAGTAATCATGCTGGTTTCTCATGTTTTGCCTTCACTCTCTGACATACATCACATATGTCTACATACTCAGCAATATCCTTCTTCAAACCAGTCCACCAGAAATGCTCCTTCAAATCCAAATACATCATGGTGTTTCTGGGGTGTATCGAGTATGGTGAGTCAGGAGCCTTGAGACGTCTCCATCGTATCTATAATTTTTGATTGTTCCATGCCAATATTATTCAACTTTCATATACTTTTTGGCAACTTTTTATATTATTTTTGGGACTAACATATTGATCCAGTGCCCAGTGCCGGTTCCTGTCTGTTGCATGTTTTTGGTTTTCGCAGAATATCCATACCAAACGGAGTCCAAACGGGATAAAAACGGACGGAGCTTATTTTTGGAAAATATGGAAAATTCGGAAGGAAAATCAACGCGAACCAGTGCCCGAGGTGGTCACGAGGCAGCCCCCCCCTAGGGCGCGCCCCCTACCCTCGTGAGCCCACCATAAGGCGGTTGACGCTATTCTTTTGCCGCAAGAAAGCTAATATTCGGAAAAAAAATCACGGCGAAGGTTTCAGGCCAATCAGAGTTACGGATCTCCATATATATACGAAACGGTGAAACAGAGCCAGAAGAGAATGCAGAAACAGAGAGAGAGAGAGAGAGAGAGAGAGAGAGACAGATCCAATCTCGGAGGGGCTCTCACCCCTCCCATGCCATGGAGGCCAAGGACCAGAGGGGAAACCCTTCTCCCATCTAGGGAGGAGGTCAAGGAAGAAGAAGACGAAGGGGCCCCCTCTCCCCTTCTTTTCCGGTGGCGCCGGAACGCTGCCGTGGACATCACCATCATCACCGCGATCTACACCAACACCTCCGCCATCTTCACCAACATCTCCATCACCTTCCCCCCTCTATCTACAGCGGTCCACTCTCCCACAACCCGCTGTACCCTCTACTTGAACATGGTGCTTTATGCTTCATATTATTATCCAATGATGTGTTGCCATCCTATGATGTCTGAGTAGATTTTCGTTGTCCTATCGGTGGTTGATGAATTGCTATGATTGATTTAATTTGCTTGTGGTTATGTTGCTGTCCTTTGGTGCCCATCATATGATTGTGCGCGTGGATCACACCCTAGGGTTAGTTGTATGTTGATAGGACTATGTATTGGAGGGCAAGAGTGACAGAAGCTTCAACCTAGCATAGAAATTGATGCATACGGGATTGAAGGGGAACCAATATATCTTAATGCTATGGTTGGGTTTTACCTTAATGAACATTAGTAGTTGCGGATGCTTGCTAATAGTTCCAATCATAAGTGCATAGAATTCCAAGTCAGGGATGACATGCTAGCAGTGGCCTCTCCCACATAATACTTGCTATCGGTCTAGTAAAGTAGTCAATTGCTTAGGGGCAATTTCGCAACTCCTACCACCACTTTTCCACACTCGCTATATTTACTTTATTGTTTCTTTATCTAAACAGCCCCTACTTTTTATTTACATAATCTTTATTATCTTGCAAACCTATCCAACAACACCTACAAAGTACTTCTAGTTTCATACTTGTTCTAGGTAAAGCGAACATCAAGCGTGCGTAGAGTTGTATCAGTGGTCGATAGAACTTGAGGGAATATTTGTTCTACCTTTAGCTCCTCGTTGGTTTCGACACTCTTACTTATCGAAAACTGTTGCGATCCCCTATACTTGTGGGTTATCAAGACCTTTTTCTGGCGTCGTTGCCGGGGAGCAATAGCGCGGGGTGAATATTCTCGTGTGTGCTCGTTTGCTTTATCACTAAGTAATTTTTATTTACTGTTCTTAGTTGTTTTCTATCTTTAGTTATGGGTAGGAAACGCAAAATACCAAAAGAATTAGTTGTACCTACTGAACCAATGGTTGAAGAACCACTCAAAATCTATCACACTGCTGAAGCTTATTACTTGGATCATCTTCGATCCCTTTGTGCTCGTGCCGAAACCCCAACTAGCTTAGTTGAGGGCAAATCTTTAGATGAGCATGCTTGTTATGTGAGACACCGTATATCTGAAAAAGGGAAACTATTATGGGGTCAAATTCAACATTTGCAATGCTATGCTTGGAATTTATGTGAAATATATGATTTTACTTGTTGCTCTGAAAACCCTAAGAAACACCTTCCCTACCAATGTGAGTTTATTGATAATGGAATCTTATCTTCATATGCTAAGGGTGTTTATAATTACTATGATGTTCAACAAATTGAAGAATTTGTTGCTTTTAAGGGTGCTTTTGAAATTGATTCTTTGATTGAAAAGTATGATGCTACTCTTTACAAATCTGAAAATTTTGCCATATTTAAATATTGCTATGATAATTATGCTTCTAATGCCTATGTTGAACCATATATTGAGTACTACTCCGCTGTCCAAGAAGAGACTAATATTTTGCAGGAGTCTATGGAAGAAGAAATTGATGAAACTATGAGCTCATTGGATGAAAAATATGATGAGGAGAGCGAAGAACAAAAGGAGGAAGAGCGGATTAGCTACCCGTGCCCACCTTCTAATGAGAGTAACTCTTCAACTCATACATTGTTTAAATTCCCTTCGTGCTTACTGAAGGATGATTGTTATGATCCCTTTGATTCTTTTGAAATATCCCTTTTTGATGATGCTTGCTATGCTTGTGGCCAAGATGCCAATATGAATTATGCTTATGGAGATGAACTTGCTATAGTTCCTTATGTTAAACATGAAATTGTTGCTATTGCACCCACGCATGATAGTCCTGTTATCTTTTTGAATTCTCCCGACTACACTATATTGGAGAAGTTTGCTCTTATTAAGGATTATATTGATGGGTTGCCTTTTACCATCACACATGATGATTTTGATAGATATAATATGCATGTGTTTTCTGCTCCTACTTGCAATTATTATGAGAGAGGAACTACATCTCCGCCTCTTTATGTTTCCAATACAACAAAATTGCAAGAAACTGGTTATACTATGCATTGGCCTTTACTTTGTGTGCATGAATTGTTCTTTTATGACATGCCGATGCATAGAAAGAGAGTTAGACTTCGTCATTACATGATATATGTTACCTTGTGCTCACCACTAAATTACAAATCATTGTTTATTAAAATTGGCTTTGATATACCTTGGGATCCGGGTGGATCCATTACTTGAGCACTATATGCCTAGCTTAATGGCTTTAAAGAAAGCGCTGCCAGGGAGACAACCCGGAAGTTTTAGAGAGCCATTTATTTCTGTTGAGTGCTTTCATATAGTTTAAAAACAACAAAAATAAAGAGGGGAAACCAAAACTTTTTCAAAAAGGAAAGCGAAAGTGAGAAAGACAAGCATTGTTGAAGTGGGAGCTAGCCTTGAACTTTGTTCATGCTCACGGCAACTTTTTGAATCTTGATTGCAGAAACTTTTCAATAAAAATAATTATCCCCTTGTACAATTCATTGTATTATAAAAATAATGTGCCAAGGTTTGCCTTTAGGATGTTTACATTTGCTTGATGATTTGTACGATGCAGGACAGAAACTTTGGCTGTAGTGCACGATTTTAAATTTTTAGCTGGAACATGAAATGGTTCTGATTCTTTTTGCAGTGTCTTCATATAATTTTTTTTTATTTTTCCTAATTTTGGTAGAATTTTTCAAGTATCAGAAGTATGGTGAATGTTCAGATTATTACAGACTGTTCTGTTTTAGACAGATTCTGTTTTTGATACATAGTTTTCTTGTTTTGATGAAACTATCAATTTATATCAGTGGATTAAGCCATGAAAAATTTATATTACAGTAGACACAATGCAAAAAAAATATGAATTGGTTTGCAACAGTACCTAGAGTAGTGGTTTGCTTTATTATACTAACGGATCTTACCGAGTTTTCTGTTGAAGTTTTGTGTGGATGAAGTGTTCGATGATTGAGAAGGTCTCGATGTGAGAAGAAGGAAGAGAGGCAAGAGCTCAAGCTTGGGGATGCCCGAGGAACCCCAAGTAAATATTCAAGGAGACTCAAGCGTCTAAGCTTGGGGATGCTGGGGAGGCATCCCCTCTTTCTTCAACAAGTATCGGTATGTTTTCGAATTCGTTTCGTTCATGCGATATGTGCAATCTTGGAGCGTCTTTTGCATTTAGTTTTCATTTTTCTTTTTATGCACCATGCTGGTATGAGATAGTCCTTAGTTGATTTATAGAATGCTCTTTGCACTTCACTTATATCTTTTGAGTATGGCTTTATGGAATGCTTCATGTGCTTCACTTACATCATTTGAAGTTTGGATTGCCTGTTTCTCTCACTTAGACAACCGCCATTTGTAGAATGCTCTTTTGCTTCACTTATATTTGTTAGAGCGTGGGCATATATTTTGTAGAAAGAATTAAACTCTCGTGCTTCACTTATATCTATTTAGAGAGATGACAGGAACTGGTCATTCACATGGTTAGTCATAAAATCCTACATAAACTTGTACATCGCTGAATATGATATGTTTGATTCCTTGCAATAGTTTTGCGATATAAAGATGGTGATATTAGAGTCATGCTAGTCGAGTAATTGTGAAATTGAGAAATACTTGTGTTGAGGTTTGCAAGTCTCGTAGCATGCACGTATGGTGAACCGTTATGTAACGAAGTCGGAGCATGAGGTGTTTATTGATTGTCTTCCTTACCAGTGGCAGTCAGGGACGAGCGATGGTCTTTTCCTACCAATCTATCCCCCTAGGAGCATGCGCGTAGTACTTTGTTTTGATGACTAATAGATCTTTTCAATAAGTACGGGAGTTCTTTATGACTAATGTTGAGTCCATGGATTATACGCACTATCACCCTTCCATCATTGCTAGCCTCTTCGGTACCGTGCATTGCCCTTTCTCACCTCGAGAGTTGGTGCAAACTTCGCCGGTGCATCCAAACACCGTGATATGATACGCTCTATCACACATAAGCCTCATTATATCTTCCTCAAAACAGCCACCATACCTACCTATCATGGCATTTCCATAGCCATTCCGAGATATATTGGCATGCAACTTCCATCATCATCATATACATGACTTGAGCATTTATTGTCATATTGCTTTGCATGATCGTAAGATAGCTAGCATGATGTTTTCATGGCTTGTCCGTTTTTTGATGTCATTGCTACGCTAGATCATTGCACATCCCGGTACACCGCCGGAGGCATTCATATAGAGTCATATCTTTGTTCTAGATATCGAGTTGTAAGTAAATAAAAGTGTGATGATCATCATTATTAGAGCATTGCCCAAGTGAGGAAAGGATGATGGAGACTATGATTCCCCCACAAGTCGGGATGAGACTCCGGACTTTATGAAAAATAAAAGAGGCCAAAGAAGCCCAAACAAAAAAAAGAGGCCAAAGAAGCCCACCAAAAAAACAAAAAATAATAAAATAAAAGAAAATAAAAAATGAGAGAAAAAGAGAGAAGGGGCAATGTTACTATCCTTTTACCACACTTGTGCTTCAGAGTAGCACCATGTTCTTCATAGAGAGAGTATCCTATGCTTTCACTTTCATATACTAGTGGGAATTTTCATTATAGAACTTGGCTTGTATATTCCGATGATGGGCTTCCTCAAATGCCCGAGGTCTTCATGAGCAAGCAAGTTGGATGCACACCCACTTAGTTTCCAGTTTGAGCTTTCATATACTTATACCTCTAGTGCATCCGTTGCATGGCAATCCCTACTCCTCACATTGATATCTATTAATGGGCATCTCCATAGCCCGTTGATACGCCTAGTTGATGTGAGACTTTCTCCCTTTTTGTCTTCTCCACATAACCCCCACCATCATATTCTATTCCACATATAGTGCTATGTCCATGGCTCACGCTCATGTATTGCATGAAAGTTGAAAAGGTTTGAGAACGTCAAAAGTATGAAACAATTGCTTGGCTTGCCATCGGGGTTGTGCATGATGTAAATATTTTGTGTGGTGAAGATGGAGCATAGCCAGACTATATGATTTTGTAGGGATGAGCTTTCTTTGGCTATGTTATTTCAATAAGACATAATTGCTTGGTTGGTATGCTTGAAGTATTATTATTTTTATGTCAAAGGATAGACTATTGCTTTGAATCACTCGTATCTTAATATTCATGCCATGATTAGATTACATGATCAAGATTATGCTAGGTAGCAATCCACATCAATTTTTTTATCATTTACCTACTCGAGGACGAGCAGGAATTAAGCTTGGGGATGCTGATACATCTCCGTCGTATCTATAATTTTTGATTGTTCCATGCCAATATCATTCAACTTTCATATACTTTTTGGCAACTTTTTATATTATTTTTGGGACTAACATATTGATCCAGTGCCCAGTGCCAGTTCCTGTCTGTTGCATGTTTTTGGTTTCGCAGAATATCCATATCAAACGGAGTCCAAACGGGATAAAAACGGACGGAGCTTATTTTTGGAAAATATGGAAAATTCGGAAGGAAAATCAACGCGAACCAGTGCCCGAGGTGGTCACGAGGCAGGGGCGCCCCACCTAGGGCGCGCCCCCTACCCTCGTGAGCCCATCGTAAGGCGGTTGACGCTATTATTTTGCCGCAAGAAAGCTAATATTCGGAAAAAAATCACGGCGAAGGTTTCAGGCCAATCGGAGTTACGGATCTCCATATATATACGAAACGGTGAAACAGAGCCAGAAGAGAACGCAGAAATAGAGAGAGACAGAGAGACAGATCCAATCTCGGAGGGGCTCTCGCCCCTCCCATGCCATGGAGGCCAAGGACCAGAGGGGAAACCCTTCTCCCATCTAGGGAGGAGGTCAAGGAAGAAGAAGACGAAGGGGCCCCCACTCCCCTTCTCTTCCGGTGGCGCCGGAACGCTGCCGTGGCCATCACCATCATCACTGCGATCTACACCAACACCTCCGCCATCTTCACCAACATCTCCATCACCTTCCCCCCTCTATCTACAGAGGTCCACTCTCCCGCAACCCGCTGTACCCTCTACTTGAACATGGTGCTTTATGCTTCATATTATTATCCAATGATGTGTTGCCATCCTATGATGTCTGAGTAGATTTTCGTTGTCCTATCGGTGGTTGATGAATTGCTATGATTGATTTAATTTTCTTGCGGTTATGTTGCTGTCCTTTGGTGCCCATCATATGATTGCGCGCGCGGATCTATTCCTAGGCTTAGTTGTATGTTGATAGGACTATGTATTGGAGGGCAAGAGTGACAGAAGCTTCAACCTAGCATAGAAATTGATGCATACGGGATTGAAGGGGGACCAATATATCTTAATGCTATGGTTGGGTTGTACCTTAATGAACATTAGTAGTTGCGGATGCTTGCTAATAGTTCCAATCATAAGTGCATAGAATTCCAAGTCAGGGATGACATGCTAGCAGTGGCCTCTCCCACATAATACTTGCTATCGGTCTAGTAAAGTAGTCAATTGCTTAGGGGCAATTTCGCAACTCCTACCACCACTTTTCCACACTCGCTATATTTACTTTGTTGTTTCTTTATCTAAACAGCCCCTGCTTTTTATTTACATAATCTTTATTATCTTGCAGACCTATCCAACAACACCTACAAAGTACTTCTAGTTTCATACTTGTTCTAGGTAAAGCGAACATCAAGCGTGCGTAGAGTTGTATCGGTGGTCGATAGAACTTGAGGGAATATTTGTTCTACCTTTAGCTCCTCGTTGGGTTCGACACTCTTACTTATCGAAAACTGTTGCGATCCCCTATACTTGTGGGTTATCAAGAAGCCTCCTGAAGTATTAACTTCCTGATCTCTGCATTATCGGGCACATAAATACGGTCCTCAAACCACAAGGTGTCGTGCTCATCCTCACGAAAACCTTTGGCTTTTCCTTTGCTCATTCTCTCCTTTATTTCAGCAATTTCCTTGTCATCCTTCTGAGCTTCACGAATCTTTCCCAACAAGGTAGACTGAACTTCCATTGCTGCAATAAAACTTCTAGGAACAATCTCCAAACGAAGCTCCCTGAGATCCTTGGCTAACTCCTTTGGCAATCCTCCTGTTAAGAGAGTATTGACGTAACTCTTCTGGCTCAAAGCGTCTGCTACAACATTGGCCTTTCCTTTATAAGCTCCAACCATCTCCTCTGCCTGAGATTCAGCTCCTTCTTTGTGAAAATGTACTTCAAACTCTTATGATCCGTGTACACATCACAACGGTTTCCAATAAGAAAATGTCTCCAGGTTTTGAGTGCATGCACTACAGCTGCTAACTCCAAATCATGCGTGGCGTAATTCAACTCATGCGGTCGAAGTTGACGTGAGGCATATGAAACAACTCTTTCGTCTTGCATAAGTACTCCTCCAAGTCCTAAGCAGGAGGCATCGCAATATACTTGGAAATCCTTGCGTATATCCGGCAGAATCAGCACTGGGGCTATAGTCAGACGTTTCTTCAACTCCTGAAAATTGGCCTCACATTCTTCTGTCCATTTGAACTTAGTGTCCTTCTTCAACAACTCCATCATGGGCTTTGCAATCTTTGAGAAATTCTCAATTAATCTCCGGTAATATCCTGTGAGTCCCAGAAAACTGCGAATCTATCCAACTAAGGTGGGTGATAACCAATCGGTGACTGACTTAACCTTGGTGGGGTCTACTGCTATACCTTCTCCTGATATAATGTGTCCAAGGAATCCAACTTCCTTCAACCAAAGCTCACATTTGCTGAACTTGGCGTATAGCTGATGTTCCCTGAGCTTCTCGAGAACTAAACGCAAATGCTCCTTGTGTTCCTCTTCATTCTTCAAGTATACCAAGATATCATCAAGAACACCACAACAAACTTATCCAAGAACTCCATGAACACCTTGTTCATCATGCTCATGAAATAGGTAGGGGCATTAGTCAATCCAAATGACATAACCATATACTCATAAAGCCCGTACCTTGTGGTGAAAGTTGTCTTAGGTATATCTTTTTTCTTGAATCTTCAACTAGTGGTATCCTGACCGCAGGTCGATCTTAGAAAACACTTTAGCTCCTTGCAGCTGGTCAAACAAATCATTGATAATCGGTAGTGGGTATTTGTTCTTGATCGTCACTTCATTCAGCGCATGATAATCAACAACCATTCTCAGGGATTTATCCTTCTTCTCAACCAAGAGCACTCGGGCTCCCCATGGTGATGAACTTTGTCGGATGTAACCTTTCTCCAACAACTCCTTAATTTGCTTCTTAATCTCCTCCAGATCATTTGCGGGCATCCGGTATGGTCTCTTCGATATCGGTCCGGTGCCTAGCAATAGTTCTATCAAAAACTCAATATCACGATCTGGCGGCATGCCTGGTAATTCCTTTGGAAATACATCCGGGTAATCCTTCACTACAGGCATTTCTTCCTGAACAACTCCCATGAGGGAATTTACGTGAGTCCTCTTTGGTGTATGCCTGGATACATACTAAATCCTTTTTCCCTCCGGGGTGGTGAGCAGAATTGACCTACTAGAACAATCAATGTTTCCTCCATACTTTGATAGCCAAATCCATACCCAGTATCACGTCCAATCCTTGTGATTCCAGAATTATTAGGTCTGAGGGGAAAACATGGATGCCAATGTTTAGGGGTAACTGGTCGCACCATCGGCTGGCCATATACTCTGCACCGGGTGAGGTCACTAGCAAAGGTGTCCTAAGGGCTAAGGTGGGTAACTTAAACTTGTCCACAAATCCCCTTGAAATGTATGAATGTGATGCACCAGTATCAAAAAGAATGAGAGCAGTAAATGACTTAACCAAAAACTTACCGATAACTGTGTCTGGCTGCTCTTCAACCTCCTCCACGCTTACGTGGTTCACTTGTCCCCTGTTGAAAGGGTTGGGCTTCTTCCCAGAGCTTCCGTTGACATTTCCATTCTTCGCTTCAGGGCACTCAGTGGCATAGTGTCCAGTCTTCCCGCACTTGAAACAAGTAACGTGACTTAGGTCCTTCTTGGCGGGTGTGGCTGGGCTAGAGTGGTTCTGGTTGTTGCCTGCTCCATTCTCGTTTCCATTCTTGGAGCCACTATGGTTATGAGAACTTCCTCCATTGTGGGTGTGGCCTCCATGGTTATGGGTGTATCCTCCCGAGTTCGGGGTAAAACGAGGCTTCTGTTGAGCTCCTGAATTGTACTTCCCTTGTCCATACTTCCTCTTGTGACTCTCAATTTGCTGCTGCTTCCCTTCAATCATAAGAGCCTTGTCTACCAACTCCTGGTAGTTGTTAAATGTTGCCACCATTAACTACATACTCATCTCATCATTCAACCCTTCCATAAACTTGCCCTTCTTCGCGACATATGTGGCCATATCATCTGCGGCTTATCGAGATAACTTACTAAACTCATCTACGTACTGGGCCACAGTACGGTTCCCCTGGCGTAAGTGGCGAAACTCACGCTTCTTCATGCTCATAGCTCCAGTTGAGACATGGGATGTGCGGAAAGCTTGCTGAAACTGCTCCGAAGTGACATTGGCTATAGGAAAAGTGGTTGTGTAATTCTCCCACCATGAGGTTGCAGGTCCTTCCAATTGGTGTGCGGCAAATCGCACCTTCTCCATATCTGTGCAACCTGCGGTGGTTGTAACGCCCGGATAATCTTGCTACAGTAATCCCACGCTAATCATGCCACATCATCCCGATTACTGTTGCTAAACTCCGTTAGTTCAAACCACGTCAAATTCAAATTTAAAATTAATGTCGACAATAAAAGTTTTCAAAAATTGAAACAAAAATGTTCGGTGGTTGCCAAATATTACAAAAGTAATTATGGTGCAGAAAACACATTTTATAAAATGTCTAAATAATTTAAAATGTTTTAAAATAGAAATGCAAATAGATAAAAACAAAACAGAAAATCTAAAACTAAAATTGGATGAAAGGAGAGAGGAAGACCCCTCGGGCCAGCAGACCCAGCGGGCCGGCCCATTCGCCCTCCAGGCCCAGCCGGCCGGCCCACTACCCCCTCCTTCTCCACTCCCCCTGTAACCCTAACCTACCCACGATCCCCACTCCCCCCACCCACTCCCCCGATCCCCTCCTGGATCGGGATCGCGCCCGACCGTGCCCGGTTCCGGCCGACGCCGCCCCGCCACTCGACATCAACGCCGCCGCCCCTGATCGTCGTTGCCTCCTCGCCCCTCCGCCCCCTCATCACGACGCCCTCCCCCGCCTCTGCACCGACCCCCGTGAACGCCGCCAGCGTCGTACCGTCGCCACCTCGAGCCCCTACTGCTTCGTCGGAGCCGCCCACCATCGTCGTCGTCGCGTCCACGTCTTCCTCCCCGAGCCCCACTGCCCGTGCCCTACTCCTCCCCTGTGAGCTCCCCTCCCTCCTCTCTCTGCCGTGGCCGCGCCCTCTCCCCTCACGCTTGGCTCCATCCCGCGCCGCCTCGGAGCCGCCCACGCCAAGCGCTACCGAGCTCCACTGCCGCCGTCGCTGTTGCTCCGCTCAACGGCCGCGAGCGCTGACCCGGGAGCCGCCTACGCCCGGCCACCATCGCCTCCGTCCCGTAGCGCCTGGCTGCGCCCACCAGGGCCGCCGTCGTCTGGGGCCGCCCCTACTCCGGCGCCGTCCTCGCCCGGCCGTGCCACCGCGCCCGCTCTGCACCACGGCTCGCCGCTCGTGCCCCCCCGCCTGACTCTTTGCTGCCGGCGCCGTGCCGTCTGCTTCGCGCCGCGGCTGCCGCCCCACTGCTGACCACCGGCCTGCGCTACGCCACCGCGCTGACCCCTTGCCGTGCCCGCTTGCTCCCCTCGCACCGCCCTCTCTCCGTGCCCAGCGTGAACCCTGCACGCGCCCCTGCCCTCCCGCGCGGCCGCCGTACTCATCGTGGCCGCGCTCCGGCGACCACCCCGCCTCTGCAGCCTCGCCTGCAACCCCCTGTTGGCTCGGGTGTGCGGGCACCCGGCGCCCGCCCCGTATCCACTGCCCAGAACCCGCTATGGACTCCCCTAGTCACAGACACAGGGGCCCCACCCCACAGAACGTTTTTTTAAGAGAGAAAATAATTAAGATAAAAACAATTAATTTAATTAATTAATTAAATTAACTTAATTAACCCTGCTTAATTAACCTAATTAGCTAATTAACTTAATTAACTATCCTTAATTACCTAAAACAGTCAATGACATGCGGGACCCACGCGCCAGTTTGACCAAGTCAACTGACTGTTGACTGCTGACATCACCCTGATTTCATGCTGACATCATAATGGCATTTCCTAATTAAATTAATTCTGATAATTCTAAAAATGAATTAAAACTTTGAAAATTAATATAAAATAAACCGTAGCTCGGATGAAAAAACTTTGTACATGGAAGTTGCTCAGAACGACGAGACGAATTCGAATACGCAGCCCGTTCATCCGCCACGCATCCCTAGCATAGCGAACACGCAACTTTCCCCCTCCGGTTCGTCTGTCCGAAAACGCGAAACACCGGGGATAAATTCCCGGATGTTTCCCCCCTTCACCGGTACCACCTCGTACCGCGTTAGGGCGCACCTACCATCACGCTTTGTCATGTCATGCATCATCATGCATTTGTTTGCATTATATTTATTGTTTCTTCCCCCTCTTCTCTCGCTAGACACCGAGACCGACGCCGCTGCTACCCAGTACGACTACGGTGTTGACGACCCCTCTCTCTTGCCAGAGCAACCAGGCAAGCCCCCCCTTTGATCACTGGATATCGCCTGCTCTTCTCCCTACTGCTTGCATTAGAGTAATGTAGCATGTTACTGCTTTCAGTTAATCCTATACTACTGCATAGCCTGTCCTTGCTACTACTGTTGTTACCTTTACCTGCTATCCTACATGCTTAGTTTAGGATGCTAGTATTCCATCTGTGGCCCTACATTCTTGTCCGTCTGCTGTGCTATACTATCGGGCCGTGATCACTCGGGAGGTGATCACGGGTATATACTATATACTTATACATGACACATGTGGTGACTAAAGTCGGGTCCGCTCGTTGAGTACCCGCAAGTGATTCTGATGAGGGGGCTGAAAGGACAGGTGGCTCCATCCCGGTAGAGGTGGGCCTGGGTTCCCGACGGCCCCCGACTGTTACTTTGAGGCGGAGCGACAGGGCAGGTTGAGACCACCTAGGAGAGAGGTGGGCCTGGCCCTGGTCGGCGTTCGCAAATACTTAACACGTTTAACGAGATCTTGGTATTTGATCTGAGTCTGGCTACTGGCCTATACGCACTAACCATCTACGCGGGGACAGTTATGGGCACTCGACGTCGTGGTATCAGCCGAAGCCTTCATGACGTCAGCGACTGAGTGGCGCGCGCCGGATTGGACCGTAAGCCTGCTCTTGTATTAAGGGGGCTAGTTCTGCTTCCGGCCGCGTACGCAACGTGCAGGTGTGCAATGGGCGATGGGCCCAGACTCCTGCGCCATAGGATTTAGACCGGCGTGCTGACCTCTCTGTTGTGCCTACGTAGGGCTGCGACGTGTTGATCTTCCGAGGCCGGGCATGACCCAGGAAAGTGTGTCCGGCCAAATGGGATCGAGCGTGTTGGGTTATGTGGTGCACCCCTGCAGGGAAGTTAATCTATTCGAATAGCCGTGATCTTCGGTAACAGGACGACTTGGAGTTGTACCTTGACATTATGACAACTAGAACCGGATACTTAATAAAACACACCCTTCCAAGTGCCAGATACAACCGATGATCGCTCTCTCACAGGGCGACGAAGGGAGGATCATCGGTTAGGGTTATGCTATGCGATGCTACTTGGAGGACTTCAGTCTGCTCTCTTCTACATGTTGCAAGATGGAGGTGACCAGAAGCGTAGTCTTCGACAGGATTAGCTATCCCCCTCTTATTCTGGCTTTCTGCAGTTCAGTCCACCGATATGGCCCTTTACACATTTACCCATGCATATGTAGTGTAGCTCCTTGCTTGCGAGTACTTTCGATGAGTACTCACGGTTGCTTTCTCCTTCCCTTTCCTCTATCCTTTCTACATGGTTGTCGCAACCAGATGTTGGAGCCCAGGAGCCAGACGCCACCTTCGACGACGACTCCTACTACACCGGAGGTGCCTACTACTACGTGATGCCCGCTGACGACGACCAGGAGTAGTTAGGAGGATCCCAGGCAGGAGGCATGCGCCTATTTAGATCTGTATCCCAGTTTGTGCTAGCCTTATTAAGGCAAACTTGTTTAACTTATGTCTGTACTCAGATATTGTTGCTTCCGCTGACTCGTCTTTGATCGAGCTCTTGTATTCGAGCCTTCGAGGCCCCTGGCTTGTAATATGATGCTTGTATGACTTATTTTATTTGTAGAGTTGTGTTGTGATATCTTCCCGTGAGTCCTTGATCTTGATCGTACACATTTGCGTGCATGATTAGTGTACGGTCAAATCGGGGGCATCACAAGTTGGTATCAGAGCCGACTGCCTGTAGGAATCCCCCTTCCACACTCCTTGGCCGAAGTTGAGTCTAGACATTACAAAAACTTTTTACTAACATGGCTGTGTGTCTTACGAGCCCACATCGCCATCTGGGTGGTATTAGGCTCTTTTATTGCTCGATCCTTACTCTGGGACACTGAACTCTCTCCTACTCGGGTTAAACGATTTTACTAACTCTAACACTAGGATCCCGTGACCACGTTCACCCCAAAGTTGGATAAGCCCTAGTTATTCTTTAGAGTAGTATTTGGACATTATCCACATTGTCATTTAACTCCTGTGAAAACATCTTTGTTTTCAGATGGAACCCACGAGGCAGGTCGTGCGCCACACGACGGCCATTGGTGCCTCAGGATCACCTGCTGTGTTGGTTGAGATGATGACCTATCTGGGTTATCGCTGGCACCCTGAGTACACCGTCTTTGAGGAGTATCAGGACTTCAACCAGGAGCAGTACCGTGCCATCGTCCACCTCTACTCTCGGGAGTATGACTCCACTACCGTGCTGCACACTGCTCATGGAGTTGGAGTGACTATCGATATGGCGGTCCATGATGCTGCTTATGCTGCTCTAACACGTCTTCGTGGAAAGTATCAGGAGTTGGATACCTCCCCCTTCAGGCACATTGCTATCGCATCCGATGTTGGTGCGGAGGGATACTACACTGCTGCCTACTCCACTGTCACCCGAGAGCCCTTCTACCATCAGAACCTGGTTCTGCATGCTGATGGGCTGGATAGAGCTAACCGAGCTCTTCGCCACGAGTTGTACACCACCCGTCAGCACCTGTATCGTGCTCTGACGCTGTTGCACCCCTCTGTCCGCTCTGGGGATCTGTCGTGTTCTGCGATCTACCCTGCCCGGACCGTGATGCCCCAGGGCGTCGGCTGGCCATATGTGGGAGGCTACTCTCCTACATTGGGTCCTCTCCTGCCACCTGCGCATCGGGTTCCGCACCAGAGTATCCGCGGACCCCAGGCTACTCGCGTGGAGGTCTTCCCTTCGTGTCACTACCAGCTGTCGGGCTACACCTACCTCCGCAGTACCGCATGGGACTGATGTAGACTTGCTTATTAGTGTTAGATGCATTCGCTGCGAGCCTGTGTGCCGCCTATGATGTCTTAGCCTATGTATCGAACTCTGTGTAACGAACTCTATGCATGATCTCTTTTGTAAGATATGCCGACTACTATGTAGTATCTATCGTGCTGCTTTCGTTGTGCATGTTTCATCATGAATGATTCTTGTTTTTGCAAATTTCTCAATGCTGAACTACCCCTGTTAAATATTAGCAGGATGGTTAGACCAGGTGGTCGTGGTCGTGGTGGCAACGCCCCACCACCGCCTGAGTACATGGCTGGGATGATGCAACAGTTTGAGCTGAATCGTCAGTTCATGGAGAATATTATGGCTCAGTTTCCTCGCCCCAATATGAACCAACAGCCAACCCCAGTAACTCTGCAGGATTTCATGCGCCTGAACCCAACTGTGTACCGCAACTCAACTCAGCCTTTGGATGCTGATGACTGGCTCCGTGACATCACCTATGAGATGGAGTCTGCTGATGTAGCCCCTGCCAGCTATGTCACCTTTGCTTCCTTCTTCCTGAAGGGACCCGCAGCTCAATGGTGGGACAGCCACAGGCGTACTCTGCCAGCTGGAACAATCATCACCTGGCCAGACTTCCAAGCTGCCTTCCGTGCTGCTTCATTCCTCAGGGAGTCATGGATCGGAAGAAGCGTGAGTTCCGCAACCTCACCCAAGGCAACAAGACTATTGAAGCTTATCAACGGGAGTTTCTTGACTTGTCCCGCTATGCTGAAGAAGACATTGCAACTGATGCACGCAGACAGGAGAAGTTCCGTGATGGCCTTCAAGCTGACATCAAGCTCGCACTTCTAGTGCATGACTTTGCTGATTTCGCCACTCTGGTGAACAAAGCCATCAATGTCGAAACTGGTCTGCAGGAATACCAGAGCTCTCATAGGCGCAACCGTGACACGGGCTCATCTTCGGGCCCGTCTTCACAGAAGCGCAAGATATGGATTCCCAACAGCATGTACTAGCCGAATGCACCTGCCCCAAGGCAGACCTATGTTGCACCTCGTCTGCCTGCTCCTCCAACTAGGCAGCCAATACTTCCAGCTCCACCACCACAAGCTCCTGTTCCCACTCCCAATAATGGTCTCTGCTACAAGTGTGGTCAGCCAGGTCACCGTGCTAGGGATTGCAATCAGAACCAGAATCAACTGGCCCTCCCCACAGCTGGCCGTGGAAGCAACCAGCCTCGCAACAACAATGCCAAGTCTTATGGTCGTGTTCATGCCAACCACGTTGATCTCAATGAAGTTCTAGACCAGCCTGCTACCGTGATGGGTACACTCCTCGTAAACTCAGTACCTGCATCTGTTTTATTCGATTCAGGAGCATCGCATTCATTCATGTCAGAAGATTTTGCATACAAGCATGACGTTAAATGTGAGGAGATGAACACTTCGGTATTGGTAAAAACCCCCGTGGGACAATGTCAAACCTCTCTGGTTGGCATCGATGTCCCCGTGGAAATCGAAGGGCTGGAATTCTATGCCTCTCCCATTATCCTGAAGTCGTCTAACATCGACCTCATTCTGGGAATGGATTGGTTGAAAGCGCATACTGCTTCAATAGTTTGCGCCACTAAGGTCGTCCATCTGCTACACCCTTCTGATGAAATAATAGTTTACCAAGCTCATCTAGTTCAGAACGCCGAGGCACGACTTTATGCCTTGAATGCGTTGAACGCTGCACCACTCGAGGGCATTGAAAACATTCCCGCCGTTCGTGAATTCCAAGACGTCTTCCCAGAAGAACTTCCAGGGATTCCCCCTGCTAGAGCTGTTGAATTCATCATCGACTTGAAACCCGGCACTACCCCTATAGCTAAACGACCCTACAAGATGCCGCCGCATGAACTCATTGAGCTTAAGGAGGAAATCGACAAATCTCTTGTCAAAGGTTTCATTCGCCCAAGTTGCTCTCCTTGGGGAGCACCTTCTCTCTTTGTTAAGAAAAAGGATGGGACAAACCGATTAGTCCAAGACTACCGTCCTATAAACCAAGCTACCATTCAGAATAAATATCCTCTTCCTCGGATCAATGATCTTTATGATCAACTGGCTGGCTCATCAGTGTTCTCCAAACTCGATTTGAGGTTAGGTTACCACCAGACCCATGTTCGTGAAGAGGATATCCCAAAAACCGCCTTCGTGACTCGGTATGGATCATACGAGTACACCGTCATGTCATTCGGCTTAACGAATGCTCCCGCCACCTTCTCGCGTCTGATGAACTATATATTCATGGATTACCTCGACAAGTTTGTCGTGGTTTATCTGGACGATATCCTTGTATTTTCCAAGAACGAAGAAGAACATGCTGCACATCTTCGTCTTGTGCTAGAAAAGCTTCGAGAGCACCAACTGTATGCTAAGTATTCCAAGTGTGAATTCTGGCTCCCCGAAGTAACCTATCTTGGGCATGTCATCTCCAAGGATGGTATTGCCATCAACCCTGAACGAGTTCAGGCTATTCTCGATTGGACTCCTCCGAAGAATGTCAAGCAAGTCCGAAGTTTTCTCGGTCTCGCCAGCTATTGCCGTTGATTCGTTGAGAACTTCTCCAAGATTGCCAGGCCTCTGACTAATCTGTTGCATAAGGGTGTCAAGTTCGAATGGACAGACAAGTGTCAGGAAAGTTTTCAGGCGCTCAAAGACAAGTTGACCTCTGCCCCCGTGCTTGCTCCACCTGATACTAAGAAGGACTTCGTCATTTACTGCGATGCTTCCCGTCAAGGATTAGGCTGTGTCCTAATGCAAGAGCACAGAGTGATTGCTTATGCCTCTCGTCAACTGCGCCCTCACGAAGAAAACTACCCAGTTCATGACCTCGAGCTTGCTGCTGTCATTCATTCACTGAAGCAGTGGCGACACTACCTTCTCGGTAATCGTTGCGAGATCTTCACCGATCACCAAAGTCCGAAGTATCTGTTTACTCAGCCAGATCTGAACCTCCGTCAGCAAAGATGGATGGAGACTGTTGCAGACTTTGACGTGGGTATATCATATACCCCCGGCAAGGCTAATGTAATGGCTGATGCCTTGAGCCGCAAGTCTTACTGCAACCACCTCCAGGTTCACAAAGTTCAGCCCTCGCTTGTCGAAGAATTTAGAAAGCTGAACCTCCATATTGTTCCTCCTGGAGCACTCGCTCCCCCTCTCCCGGAGTTCTGCAAGATGAATCTTCTTGTTGTTACTAAGGGTTCTTTAAATACCCTGGCTGTCGTACCAGATCTTGTAGCTGGTATAAATACTATTCAAGGTTATGACTCTGAAGTCCATAAGATTAAGCGCCATCTAGCAGAAGGAAAGCCCTCATTCTTCACTATCGCCGACGATGGCGCCTTGTATTTCAAAGGCCGCCTAGTGGTACCATGTTCGAAGAAAAATCTGGATAAGACTAAAAGGGTTATGCAAGAAGCTCATGATACGCCTCTGTCCATCCATCCTGGTAGTACGAAGATGTATCAGGATATTCGCCAAAGATTCTGGTGGTCAAATATGAAGCAGGACATTGCTCGTTATGTTGCAGAGTGTGACGTTTGCCGTCGTATCAAAGCTGAGCATCAAAGGCCTGCTGGAACTCTGCAACCTATCTCTATTCCTGAATGGAAATGGGACCATGTTGAAATGGACTTCGTCACTGGATTTCCCAAATCGCAGAAAGGTAATGATGCTATTCTTGTCGTCATTGATCGGCTTTCCAAAGTTGCCCATTTTCTGGCGGTCAAAGAGACAATCACTGCTAGTCGGCTTGCTACTCTCTACATGGCCAGAATTGTTTCACTTCACGGTATCCCACTGGTTATCAGTTCAGACCGTGGCAGCTTATTCACTTCAAGGTTTTGGGCGAGTTTCCAAGAAGCTATGGGAACTCATCTGTCGTTCAGTACTGCGTTTCATCCTCAGTCGCAAGGACAGGTTGAACGTGTCAACCAAGTTCTCGAAGACATGCTTCGAGCTTGTGTGATATCATTCGGCAAGAAATGGGAGGAATCTCTTCCATATGCCGAGTTCTCTTATAATAATAGCTATCAAGCTAGTTTGAAGATGTCCCCCTTCGAAGTGCTATATGGACGAAAGTGTCGAACCCCTCTGAACTGGTCAGAAATGGGGGAACGTCCACTCTTCGGTCCGGATATTATCCAACAGGCCAAAGAACAAGTCCGCATTATTTGCGAGAATCTCAAGACTGCTCAGTCACTTCAGAAAAGTCAGTATGACCGTCATCACCAAGACATGGTCTATCAACCTGGCGAAAAGGCTTATCTTCGAGTTACACCAATGAAGGGTGCTCACCGCTTCGGGATCAAGGGCAAGCTAGCTCCTCGCTATATCGGTCCCTTCACTATTCTCGAAAGGCGTGGAAAGGTGGCATATCAACTGGAGCTTCCGCCGAACCTTTCTCAGGTTCACGATGTGTTCCATGTGTCACAACTCCGCCGTTGCTTCAAGGATCCAATCTGAGCGGTGGATCATGAAGTTCTCGAATTGCAACAGGACCTCTCTTATAAAGAGCATCCGGTCCGCATTCTTGACCAAGCTGAACGCCGCACACGTCAGAAGGCGATCAAATTCCTCAAAGTCCAGTGGTCGAATCACTCTGAAGACGAAGCCACTTGGGAACGCGAGGACCGCCTGCGTGATGAATACCCCGCACTGTTTCCTTCTACCTCCTAAATCTCGGGATGAGATTTCTTGTAGTGGAGGAGATTTGTAACGCCCGGATAATCTTGCTACAGTAATCCCACGCTAATCATGCCACGTCATCCCGATTACTGTTGCTAAACTCCGTTAGTTCAAACCACGTCAAATTCAAATTTAAAATTAATGTCGACAATAAAAGTTTTCAAAAATTGAAACAAAAATGTTCGGTGGTTGCCAAATATTACAAAGGTAATTATGGTGCAGCAAACACATTTTATAAAATGTCTAAATAATTTAAAATGTTTTAAAATAGAAATGCAAATAGATAAAAACAAAACAGAAAATCTAAAACTAAAATTGGAAGAAAGGAGAGAGGAAGACCCCTCGGGCTAGCAGACCCAGCGGGCCGGCCCATTCGCCCTCCAGGCCCAGCCGGCCGGCCCACTACCCCCTCCTTTTCCACTCCCCCTGTAACCCTAACCTACCCATGATCCCCACTCCCCCCACCCACTCCCCCGATCCCCTCCTGGATCGGGATCGCGCCCGACCGCGCCCGGTTCCGGCCGACGCCGCCCCGCCACTCAACATCAACCCCGCCGCCCCTGATCGTCGTTGTCTCCTCGCCCCTCCGCCCCCTCATCACGACGCCCTCCCCCGCCTCTGCGCCGACCCCCGTGAACGCCGCCAGCGTCGTACCGTCGCCACCTCGAGCCCCTACTGCTTCGTCGGAGCCGCCCACCATCGTCGTTGTCGCGTCCACGTCTTCCTCCCCGAGCCCCACTGCCCGTGCCCTACTCCTCCCCTGTGAGCTCCCCTCCCTCCTCTCTCTGTCGTGGCCGCTCCCTCTCCCCTCACGCTCGGCTCCATCCCGCGCCGCCTCGGAGCCGCCCACGCCAACCGCTACCGAGCTCCACTGCCGCCGTCGCTGTTGCTCCGCTCACCGGCCGCGAGCGCTGCCCCGGGAGCCGCCTACGCCCGGCCACCATCGCCTCCGTCCCGCAGCGCCTGGCCGCGCCCACCAGGGCCGCCATCGTCTAGGGCCGCCCCTACTCCGGCGCCGTCCTCGCCCGGCCGTGCCACCGCGCCCGCTCTGCATCGCGGCTCGCCGCTCGTGCCCCCCCCCCCGCCTGACTCTTCGCTGCCGGCGCCGTGCCGTCTGCTTCGCGCCGCGGCCGCCGCCCCACTGCTGACCACCGGCCTGCGCTGCGCCACCGCGCTGACCCCTTGTCGTGCCCGCTTGCTCCCCTCGCACCGCCCTCTCTCCGCGCCCAGCGCGAACCCTGCACGCGCCCCTGCCCTCCCGCGCGGCCGCCGTACTCGTCGTGGCCGCGCTCCGGCGACCACCCTGCCTCTGCAGCCTCGCCTACAACCCCCAGTTGGCTCGGGTGTGCGGGCACCCGGCGCCCGCCCCGTATCCACTGCCCAGAACCCGCTATGGACTCCCCTGGTCACAGACACAGGGGCCCCACCCCATAGAACGTTTTTTTAAGAGAGAAAATAATTAAGATAAAAACAATTAATTTAATTAATTAATTAAATTAACTTAATTAATCCTGCTTAATTAACCTAATTAGCTAATTAACTTAATTAACTATCCTTAATTACCTAAAACAGTCAATGACATGCGGGACCCACGCTCCAGTTTGACCAAGTCAACTGGCTGTTGACTGCTGACATCACCCTGATGTCATGCTGACATCATAATGGCATTTCCTAATTAAATTAATTCTGATAATTCTAAAAATGAATTAAAACTTTGAAAATTAATATAAAATAAACCGTAGCTCGGATGAAAAAACTTTGTACATGGAAGTTGCTCAGAACGACGAGACGAATTCGAATGCGCAGCCCGTTCATCCGCCACGCATCCCTAGCATAGCGAACACGCAACTTTCCCCCTCTGGTTTGTCTGTCCAAAAACGCGAAACACCGGGGATAAATTCCCGGATGTTTCCCCCCTTCACCGGTACCACCTCATACCGCGTTAGGGCGCACCTAGCATCACGCTTTGTCATGTCATGCATCGTCATGCATTTGTTTGCATTATATTTATTGTTTCTTCCCCCTCTTCTCTCGCTAGACACCGAGACCGACGCCGCTGCTACCCAGTATGACTACGGTGTTGATGACCCCTCTCTCTTGCCAGAGCAACCAGGCAAGCCCCCCCTTTGATCACCAGATATCGCCTACTCTTCTCCCTACTGCTTGCATTAGAGTAATGTAGCATGTTACTGCTTTCAGTTAATCCTATACTACTACATAGCCTGTCCTTGCTACTACTGTTGTTACCTTTACCTGCTATCCTACATGCTTAGTTTAGGATGCTAGTATTCCATCTGTGGCCCTACATTCTTGTCCGTCTGCTGTGCTATACTATCGGGCCGTGATCACTCGGGAGGTGATCACGGGTATATACTATATACTTATACATGACACATGTGGTGACTAAAGTCGGGTCCGCTCGTTGAGTACCCGCAAGTGATTCTGATGAGGGGGCTGAAAGGACAGGTGGCTCCATCCCGGTAGAGGTGGGCCTGGGTTCCCGACGGCCCCCGACTGTTACTTTGAGGCGGAGCAACAGGGCAGGTTGAGACCACCTAGGAGAGAGGTGGGCCTGGCCCTGGTCGGCGTTCGCAAATACTTAACACGTTTAACGAGATCTTGGTATTTGATCTGAGTCTGGCTACTGGCCTATACGCACTAACCATCTACGCGGGGACAGTTATGGGCACTTGACGTCGTGGTATCAGCCGAAGCCTTCATGACGTCAGCGACTGAGTGGCGCGCGCCGGATTGGACCGTAAGCCTGCTCTTGTATTAAGGGGGCTAGTTCTGCTTCCGGCCGTGTACGCAACGTGCAGGTGTGCAATGGGCGATGGGCCCAGACCCCTGCGCCATAGGATTTAGACCGGCGTGCTGACCTCTCTGTTGTGCCTACGTAGGGCTGCGACGTGTTGATCTTCCGAGGCCGGGCATGACCCAGGAAAATGTGTCCGGCCAAATGGGATCGAGCGTGTTGGGTTATGTGGTGCACCCCTGCAGGGAAGTTAATCTATTCGAATAGTCGTGATCTTCGGTAACAGGACGACTTGGAGTTGTACCTTGACCTTATGACAACTAGAACTGGATACTTAATAAAACACACCCTTCCAAGTGCCAGATACAACCGATGATCGCTCTCTCACAGGGCGACGAGGGGAGGATCATCGGTTAGGGTTATGCTATGCGATGCTACTTGGAGGACTTCAGTCTGCTCTCTTCTACATGTTGCAAGATGGAGGTGACCAGAAGCGTAGTCTTCGACAGGATTAGCTATCCCCCTCTTATTCTGGCTTTCTGCAGTTCAGTCCACTGATATGGCCCTTTACACATTTACCCATGCATATGTAGTGTAGCTCCTTGCTTGCGAGTACTTTGGATGAGTACTCACGGTTGCTTTCTCCTTCCCTTTCCTCTATCCTTTCTACCTGGTTGTCGCAACCAGATGTTGGAGCCCAGGAGCCAGACGCCACCTTCGACGACGACTCCTACTACACCGGAGGTGCCTACTACTATGTGATGCCCGCTGACGACGACCAGGAGTAGCTAGGAGGATCCCAGGCAGGAGGCCTGCGCCTCTTTCGATCTGTATCCCAGTTTGTGCTAGCCTTCTTAAGGCAAACTTGTTTAACTTATGTCTGTACTCAGATATTGTTGCTTCGGCTGACTCGTCTTTGATCGAGCTCTTGTATTCGAGCCTTCGAGGCCCCTGGCTTGTAATATGATGCTTGTATGACTTATTTTATTTGTAGAGTTGTGTTGTGATATCTTCCCGTGAGTCCTTGATCTTGATCGTACACATTTGCATGCATGATTAGTGTACAGTCAAATCGGGGGCGTCACAGTGGTCAACTCCCTTCCTATCCTGCGTAGCCAATCATCAGCAACTATCGGCTCGGTGCTACTGGAAAACACCGGCGGCTGCAACCTTAGAAAGAGGGCTAGGATGTCAAGTGGAGGGGGTGGTGGTGGGTTGTTGTTATTGTTGTTGTTGCCTTGATTCTGAACTAGCAACTGCATCAGTGTATTCTGCTTTTGGTTCAACTGAGTGAGCTCTGGTGGGAAGACAAATCTGGGGTCACGTCTCGGAGGCATCTGATGGGTTTAGAGGGAAGAGATTAGAATAGGAAGAGGTCTAGTGAGAAAACACTACCCATATGCACATGAGACAAACACAATCATATCATATCAATCAATCAAGCAAGCAAGGGCATACAATCAATCTAGCTATCATTACAGTGCTCGGACTATACTATTTACATGGCGGAATACTACTGATCATATCGTGGTCTACTAGAAATTTTGATCGGTGGAAGACTCCATGATATCTGGTCCAGCTTCATCTTCATAGTCATCATCACCGGGGTCGGAGTCGGCGTCGTCGATGATGATGTAGTCCTTGGGATGGTCGTCATCTCCTCCTGGCGCAGGGTCTCCCATGAATACTCCGAGCTTCCTTGTCAGGTCATCATTCTTCTCCACTAGTATTGTGATTTCCTCCTCGTATCCGTTGCGTGTAGACTTCAGTTCCTCTTCTAGCTCCATGTTCTTGGTCATCGCCTTCTTCAAATCTATCATGCTAGCGCACATCTGGTTCTCCTGGCGTCGGATGTGCTGGTTTAACTCCTGGATGAAAGCTGCAATGGACCTGTCCTTCCTGGTGCTGATCATCTCCCATTGCTCATCTCAGCGCCCACATATCTGGTAGATAGTGTCCTTCAGCTCCTGTTTGTAGACTTCTCCAATATGTCCCACAGCAATGTGGGCTGCCATGCTCTTGCCTAGACTCCAGGTTGGTACATCAAAGGAAAACTCTGTGGGCTCAGTGACTGGCGTGAATGTCCTTCCTGGAACTTGAACTCGAATCATCCAACGCTCCTCTTCTGGTAAGGTGGCGGTGTAGGTAACGGTGAAGCTTGGTATTCCGATGTTCAGGTACCTAGTGACTTCCTTCAGGTGTCTCCCAAAAGGTGTGTCTTCATCCGGTTATGCAAACTTGTTCCTTGGGTCCGCCATCCTATAGAGTAGAAAATGAAGAGAAGTCAGAAATGAGTAGAGAAGAGTGATCTGTGGCTCATCTTAGTGTTCGTGTCCTACATTAAGCGTGTGCTCTGATACCATCTTGTAGCGACCCGACCTCAGATGGTCAAGTCTCTGTGCATAAGTGTCATCCCTGGATCGGTAATGCTGACACACACAGTACTCGAAGGATTTATAACAGAGTAGCAATCACACACTTATTAAATCGATAGTCTCCAAAGAGAACTTGTTACAATAAATATGGCTTAAGGCCATCTAAATAAGATAACAGCAGAATGCTTGGAAGATAAAGTGAGTCCATCAACTCCAATAGCATAGCTGAGTGCACGACAACGACCTAGCGCACCTTACTCTTTGTCTGAAAAGTCTGCAACATGATACGTTGCAGCCTGAAAACCGGTCAGCACATGGAATATGCTGGCATAGTAACACAGTAGAGCAATGAACAGAATAAATGCTATCACTACATGCATATATGGCTGGTGGAGGCTCTACGGTTAATATGTTTTGCGAAAAGCCAATTTTTTTCCTACAACAAAGGAATATGTTTTATTTAACTATCATGGTAGTTGAACAACATTGAGAAGGTTCCTTGAACTCAATCCCAATTAAAAGTAATTATCAACCCAACAAATTAAATTTAGAGTGATGAGATCCATATGATAATCCAAGAACCAGATACTCAAGATGTTCATAACCGGGGACACGGCTAACCATGATTAGATTGTACACTCTGCAGAGGTTTGCACACTTTTCCCCACAAGACTCGATCTCCTCTGTTGGATTTCTTGCACTACATGGTGTTTGAGAAACGGATGACCGAGACACAGTCTTTCAGAAACATTAACTCTAACCCTGGGTAGATGATACATCCATTTTGCATCATGCTTTTATATCGATATTTATTGCATTACGGATTGTTATTACACATTGTGTCACAATACTTATGCCTGTTCTCTATTATTTTACAAGGTTTACATGAAGAGGGGGAATGCCGGCAGCTCGAATTCTAGGCTGGAAAAGGAGCAAATATTAGAGACCTATTATGCACAGCTCCAAACGTCCTAAAACTTCAGGGAAGTTATTTCCAGAATATATAAAAAAATACTGAGCGAAGAAGACACTAGAGGGGGGCCACCCACCAGCCACGAGGGTGGGGGGCGCGCCCTACCCCCTGGGCGCGCCCCCTGCCTCGTGGGCCCCCTGGTGGCCCTCTGATGCCCATCTTTGGCTATATGGAGTCTTTCGTCCGAGAAAAAATCAGAAGCAAGCTTACGGGATGAAACTCCTCCGCCACGAGGCGGAACCAATCTAGGGCTCCGGCAGAGTTATTCTGCCGGGGAAACTTCCCTCCGGGAGGGGGAAATCATCACCATCGTCATCACCAACGATCCTCTCATCGGGAGGGGGTCAATCTCCATCAACATCTTCACCAGAACCATCTCATCTCAAACCCTAGTTCATCTCTTGTATCCAATCTTTGTATCCAAACCTCAGATTGGTACCTGTGGGTTGCTAGTAGTGTTGATTACTCCTTGTAGTTGATGCTAGTTGGTTTACTTGGTGGAAGATCATATGTTCAGATCCGATAACCCACAAGTATAGGGGATCGCAATAGTTTTCGAGGGTAGAGTATTCAACCCAAATTTATTGATTCGACACAAGGGGAGCCAAAGAATATTCTCAAGTATTAGCAGCTGAGTTGTCAATTCAACCACACATGTAAACTTAATATATGTAGCAAAGTGTTTAGTAGCAAAGTAATATGATAGTAGTGGTAACGGCGGCAAAACGTAACGATAGCAAAAGTAATGTTTTTGGTATTTTGCAGTGATGATAACAATAGCAACAGAAAAGTAAATAAGCGAAGAACAATATATGGAAAGCTCGTAGGCAATGGATCAGCGATGGAGAATTATGCCGGATGTGGTTCATCATGTAACAGTCATAACCTAGGGTGACACAGAACTAGCTCCAATTCATCAATGTAATGTAGGCATGTATTCTGAATATAGTCATACGTGCTTATGGAAAAGAACTTGCATGACATCTTTTGTCCTACCCTCCCATGGCAGCGGGGTCCTAGCGGAAACTGAGGGATATTAAGGCCTCCTTTTAATATAGTACCGGACCAAAGCATTAACACATAGTGAATACATGAACTCCTCAAACTACGTTCATCACTGGGAGTGGTCCCATTATTGTCACTTCGGGGTTGCCGGATCATAACACATAGTAGGTGACTATAGACTTGCAAGATAGGATCAAGAACTCTCATATATTGATGAAAACATAATAAGTTCAGATCTGAAATCATGGCACTCGGGCCCTAGTGACAAGCATTAAGCATAGCAAAGTCATAGCAACATCAATCTCAGAACATAGTGGATACTAGGGATCAAACCCTAACAAAACTAACTCGATTACATGATAAATCTCATCCAACCCATCACCGTCCAGCAAGCCTACGATGGAATTAATCACGCACGGCGGTGAGCATCATGAAATTGGTGATGGAGGATGGTTGATGATGACGATGGCGACGGACTCCCCTCTCCGGAGCCCCGAACGGACTCTAGATCAGCCCTCCCGAGAGAGTTTAGGGCTTGGCGGCGGCTCCATATTGTAAAACGCGATGAATCTTTCTCCTTAATTTTTTTCTCCTCGAAAGTGAATATATAGAGTTGGAGTTGAGGTTGGAGGAGCTCCAGGGGGCCCACGAGGTAGGGGGGCGCGCCCCCACCCTCGTGGCTAGGGTGTGGGCCCCTGGTATTGATATTTTGCCAGTATTTTTTATTATTTCCAAAAAATAGTCTCCATGAAGTTTCAGGTCATTCCGAGAACTTTTGTTTCTACACATAAATAACATCATGGCAACTCTACTGACAACAACGTCAGTCCGGGTTAGTTCCATTCAAATCATTTAGTTCCATTCAAATCATGCAAGTTAGAGTCCAAAACAAGGGCAAAAGTGTTTGGAAAAGTAGATACGACGGAGACGTATCAACTCCCCCGCTTAAACCTTTGCTTGTCCTCAAGAAATTCAGTTGACAAACTGAAAGTGATAAAGAAAAACTTTTACAAACTCTGTTTGCTCTTGTTGTTGTAAATATGTAAAGCCATCATTCAAGTTTCAAAGATTATGAACTAACCATATTCACAATAACATAGGTCTCATGTTTACTCATATCAATGCCATAATCAACTAGCGAGCAATAATAATAAATCTCGGATGACAACACTTTCTCAAAACAATCATAATATGATATAACAAGATGGTATCTCGCTAGCCCTTTCTGAGACCGCAAAACATAAATGCAGAGCACCTTTAAAGATCAAGGACTGACTAGACATTGTAATTCATGGTAAAAGAGATCCAGTCAAGTCATACTCAATGTAAACTAACAGTAATGAATGCAAATGAGGTGCTCTCCAACTGGTGCTTTTTAATAAGAGGAGGATGACTCAACATAAAAGTAAATAGATAGGCCCTTCGCAGAGGGAAGCAGGGATTTGTAGAGGTGCCAGAGCTCGGTTTTGAAATAGAGGTGAATAATATTTTGAGCGGTATACTTTCATTGTCAACATAACAACCAAGAGATGGCGATATCTTCCATGCTACACACATTATAGGCGGTTCCCAAACAGAATGGTAAAGTTTATACTCCCCCTCCACCAACAAGCATCAATCCATGCTTGCTCGAAACAACGAGTGCCTCCAACTAACAACAGTCCCAGGGGGAGTTTTGTTTGCAATTATTTTGATTTGATTTGCATAAAGCATGGGACTGGGCATCCCGGTGACCAGCCATTTTCTTGTGAGTGAGGAGCGGAGTCCACTCCTCTTGAGAATAACCCGCCTAACATGGAAGATACGGACAGCCCTAGTTGATACATGAGCTATTCGAGCATACAAAACAGAATGTTATTTGAAGGTTTAGAGTTTGGCACATACAAATTTACTTGGAACGGCAGGTAGATACCGTATATAGGTAGGTATGGTGGACTCATATGGAATAACTTTGGGGTTTATGGAATTGGATGCACAAGCAGTATTCCCGCTTAGTACAAGTGAAGGCTAGCAAAAAGACTGGGAAGCGACCAACTAGAGAGCGACAACAGCCATGAACATGCATTAAAGTCAATGAACATTGAGTGCAAGCATGAGTAGGATATAATCCACCATGAACATAAATATTGTGAAGGCTATGTTGATTTTGTTTCAACTACATGCGTGAACATGTGCCAAGTCAAGTCACTTAAATCATTCAAAGATACCACCCTATCATACCACATCACAACCATTTTAATAGCATGTTGGCACGCAAGGTAAACCATTATAAGCTCCTAGCTAATTAAGCATGGCATAAGAACTATGATCTCTAATTGTCATCGCAAACATGTTTATTCATAATAGGCTGAATCAGGAACGATGAACTAATCATATTTGATGAACTAATCATATTTACAAAAACAAGAGAGGTCGAGTTCATACCAGCTTCTCCCATCTCAATCAGTCCATCATATATCGTCATAATTGCCTTTCACTTGCACGACCGAATGATGTGGATAATAATAATAGTGCACGTGCATTGGACTAAGCTGGAATCTGCAAGCATTCAATAAATAGGAGAAGACAAAGCAATATGGGCTCTCTTGTCAGATCAACAATAATGCATATAAGAGCCACTTCAACAATTTAATTATGGTCTTCTCCTATCGACTCCCAAAGGAAAGAAAAGAAATAAAACTATTTACACGGGAAAGCTCCCAACAAGCAAAAGAAGAACAAGGAATCTTTTTGGGTTTTTTTATTTTTAATTACTACTACAAGCATGGAAAGTAAACTAACTAAAAGCTACAACTATTTTTTTTTGTTTTTCTTAAGGTTTATTAAACACACAAGAAGAAAGCATAAAAAAGGGAAAATAAACTATCATGGATAATGCAGTGAAAAAAGTATGAGCACCGACATCTAGTAGTGAGTGTGTGAACATGAATGTAATGTCGGTGAGAAATACGTACTCCCCCAAGCTTAGGCTTTTGGCCTAAACTGGTCTATGGCCACGGCTGGCCTGGCGGATATCCAAAGTAATAGTTGGGGTCGTACTGCGAAGAAGAAGACTCTGATTTCCACTAATTGGCAATCATCTCCGGATCCCACTGGTAATTAGACTGTCGTGGAGGATCAAATTGTGGTTCCGACTCTGGCTCTGTGGCTGATGTAGGGTTCCGGTAGGCGTGAATAGCCTCCAGCGAGACGAGGTACTGGCCTGTAGATAAATCAAACAAGGAAGGAGCAGGCAAGGTGATAGTCTCAGGATGACGTTTATCAAAGAATAATTTGTATTTAAGCTTCCCTTCCCTATTCTTTACAATAAAATCATGCGCTACCATACTCTTATAATCTAAATAAACAATAGGCAGCAATTTTTCTTCTTTTTCATAGTGCCTAATAGGTATGTTATATTATGCAGCAAGGCGTGAAGCATAGATACCACCAAAGATGGGGCCCTTTGTACGGTTCAAACTTAACCGTTTAGCAATAATACCGCCCATACTAACAGAGTCGTCACAGAATAAACCATGGAACAAAATAAAAATATCAGGAACACTAAGGTTTCCACAGTTTTCGCGACCAATTAAGCAACGACTAGCAAATATTGCAATGTAGCGTAAAACAGGAAAATGTATGCTAGTGATTCTTGCATCAGAAACTTTCCTAGTTTCCCTATAGTGATAGTGTCAATAAACCCGTCCACATCTTTACGATGTGGTTCCTCTAAGCTACCCTCGAAAGGTATTTTGCAAACCCTACAAAATTCATATAGTGACATCTTCTTAACCACATCATATAGATGAAACTCTATTGAAGGAGGTGATTCCCAAGGGTAATAGTAGAAGTTTTGCACAAAAGTATTGGTGAGTAAGAGATATTGTTCACGTTGGTCGCGGAGGAAGTTGGTGAGGCCTGCATTCTTAGCCAATTCATAAAAATCGTCATAAATCCCGGTTGCTCTCAAGAAATCATCGGAAGGCTATTCACACGGCCGAACCTCCGCGGTGCGAGGCAGATTATATTTGGGCCTCTCTGCGTCTTCATTTTGCTTTTCCTTCAAACTTCGGCTCGATGAGCCCCTCAAAAATCTCTTCATTATTTTCTGAAAAATTCTAAAAAATTTAGTAACTTCAAATAAAAGTAAACCAAACTCAACAAAATTGATAGCAACTACTCCTACCAGTGCCTAGAGCCTATATCATGCATTAGAACTACTTGGAACCATATAAATTTGACATGCAAGCTCAAAAACATGGTCACCTAAGCAGCACAAATTTTCAATGAATAAAGCACTAAAACAAAAACTAATTGGACCAATGGAGGAGTCACATACCAAGGAACAATCCCCCAAAGCAGTTTTGTGAGAGGTGCTTTGAGCAAGGAGATCGAAAATCGCAGCAAAATGAGCTAGAACTCGTGCTTGAGCTGGATAATGGTGTTTGTGGGAGGAAGAAGGAGTGTGTGGGTGCAGGTATAAGTGGAGGAGGGCCACCGTGGGCCCACGAGGCAGGGGGCGCGCCCAAGGGGGTAGGGCGTGCCCTCCACCCTCATGGCCAGGTGGATGCCCCCCTGTTGTGTTCTCAGTGCCAAATATTCTCAAATATTCTAGAAAAAATCATATTTAAATTTTAGGGCAATTGGAGAACTTTTATTTTTGAGGTATTTTTATATTGTACGGATAATTCAGATAACAGACAGAAAATACTATTTTTACTCTATTTAATATAAATAACAGAAAGTAAAAGGAGGGTACAGAATGTTGTGCTTTCTAACTTCATCCATCTCATGATCATCAAAAGGAATCCATTAACAAGGTTGATCAGGTCTTGTTAACAAACCCATTCCGAATAACATGGAACTGGAGAAATTTCTAATAACACTAGGTTACCTCAACGGGGATATGGACATCCCCAACAATAAGAATATCATATTTCTTCTTCACAGTAGGTAGAGGAAATTCAAAACCTCCAAAAATAATCGATGGAATTTTTTCAATAGAATTGATACTGTGGACTTGAGGTTGTTTCCTCGGAAAGTGTACCGTATGATCATTACCATTAACATGAAAAGTGACATTGCCTTTGGTGTAATCAATAACAGCCCCTACAGTATTCAAAAAGGGTCTTCCAAGAATAATAGACATACTATCGTCCTTGGGAATATCAAGAATAACAAAGTCCGTTAAAATAGTAACGTTTGCAACCACAACAGGCACATCCTAACAAATACCGACAGGTATAGCAGTTGATTTATCAGCCATTTGCAAAGATATTTCAGTCAGTGTCAACTTATTCAAATCAAGTCTACGATACAAAGAGAGAGGCATAACACTAACACCGGCTCCAAGATCACATAAAGCAGTTTTAACATAGTTTCTTTTAATGGAGCATGGTATAGTGGGTACTCTTGGATCTCCAAGTTTCTTTGGTATTCCACCCTTCAAAGTGTAATTAGCAAGCATGGTGGAAATTTCAGCTTCTGGTATCTTTCTTTTATTAGTAACAATTTCTTTCATGTACTTAGCATAAGGGTTCATTTTGAGCATATCAGTCAATCGCATACGCAAAAAGATAGGTCTAATCATTTCATCAAAGCGCTCAAAATCCTCATCATCCTTTTTCTTGGATGGTTTGGGAGGAAAAGGAATGGGTTTTTCAACCCATGGTTCTCTTTCTTTACCATGTTTCCTACCAACAAAGTCTTTCTTATCATAACGTTGATTCTTTGATTGTGGGTTATCAAGATCAACCGCAGGCTCAATTTCTATATCATTATCATTGCTCCGCAGGCTCAATTTCTATATCATTATCATTGCTAGGTTGAGCATCATCATGAACATTATCATTAACATTGTCACTAGTTTCAGGTTCATTACCAGATTGTGTTTCAGCATCAGAAATAGAAATATCATTTGGATTCTCAGGTGTTTCAGCAATAGGTTCACTAGAAGCATGCAAAGTCCTTTTCTTTTTCTTTTTCTTCTTTTTAGAAGGACTAGGTGCATCTATATTATTTCTCTGAGAATCTTGCTCAATTCTCTTAGGGTGGCCTTCAAGATATAAAGGTTCCTGAGTCATTTTACCAGTTCTAGTAGCCACTCTAACAGCAAAATCATTATTCTTACTATTCAATTCATTGAGCAAATCATTTTGAGCTTTAAGTACTTGTTCTACTTGAGTGGTAACCATAGACGCATGTTTACTAATAAGTTTAAGTTCACCTTTGACATTAGCCATATAATCACCCAAGTGTTCAAGCATATCAGCACTGCGTTTTAATTCTCTACCAAAATAAGCATTGAAGTCTTCTTGCTTAACCATAAAGTTATCAAACTCATCCGAGCATCAGCTAGCAAACTTGGTGAATGGGATTTCAGCTTTATCATATCTATAGAGAGAATTTACCTTTACTACCTGTGTCGGGTTATCAAGACCGTGTGTTTCTTCAATAGGTGATGGATTAAAACCATGCATTTCTTTGACAGGCGGTAAATTAAGACCATGTATTTCTTCAATAGGAGGTAAATTCTTAACATCTTCAGCTTTAATACCCTTTTCTTTCATGGATTTCTTTGCCTCTTGCATATCTTCAGGACTGAGAAATAGAACACCTCTTTTCTTCGGAGTTGGTTTAGGAATAGGCTCATGAGCTGGCTCAGGAAGTGTCCAATTATTTTCATTTGTCAACATATTATTCAATAAAATTTTAGCTTCATCCGGTGTTCTTTCCCTGAAAACAGAACCAGCACAACTATCCAGGTAATCTCTGGAAGCATCGGTTAATCCATTATAAAAGATATCAAGTATTTCATTTTTCTTAAGAGGATGATCAGGCAAAGCATTAAGTAATTGGAGAAGCCTCCCCCAAGCTTGTGGGAGACTCTCTTCTTCAATTTGCACAAAATTATATATATCCCTTAAGGCAACTTGTTTCTTATGAGCAGGGAAATATTTAGTAGAGAAGTAATAAATCATATCCTGGGGACTACGCACACAACCAGGATCAAGAGAATTAAACCAGATCTTAGCATCACCCTTTAATGAGAACGGAAATATTTTAAGGATATAAAAGTAGCGAGTTCTCTCATCATTAGTGAACAGGGTGGCTATATCATTTAATTTAGTAAGATGTGCCACAACAGTTTCAGATTCATAGCCATAAAAAGGATCAGATTCAGCCAAAGTAATTATCTCAGGATCAATAGAGAATTCATAATCCTTATCAGTAACAAAGATAGGTGAAGTAGCATAAGCAGGATCATATTTCATTCTAGCATTCAGAGTTTTTTGTTTTAGCTTAGCCAATAATTTCTTAAGATCACTTCTATCATTGCAAGCAAGAAAGTCTCTTTTAGTTTCTTCATCCATAACATAGCCCTCAGGCACAAAAGGTAATTCATATTTATTAGGAGAGCCTTCATAATCACTTTCATTAGTATTATCAGTTTCAATAATTTCATTCTCGATAGCTCTAGCAAGTTGTTCATCAAAAAATTCACCAAGTGGCACAGTAGTATCAGGCATAGAAGTAGTTTCATCATAAGTATCATGCATAGCAGAAGTGGCATCATCAATAATATGCGACATATCAGAATTAATAGCAGAAGCAGGTTTAGGTGTCACAAGCTTACTCAAAACAGAAGGTGAATCAAGTGCAGAGCTAGATGGCAGTTCCTTACCTCCCCTCGTAGTTGAGGGATAAATCTTGGTTCTTGGATCTTTCAAGTTCTTCATAATGATAAGCAGATATAAATCCCAAGTGACTCAAAGAGCAGAGCTATGCTCCCCGGCAACGGCACCAGAAAATAGTCTTGATAACCCACAAGTATAGGGGATCGCAACAGTTTTCGAGGGTAGAGTATTCAACCCAAATTTATTGATTCGACACAAGGGGAGCCAAAGAATATTCTCAAGTATTAGCAGCTGAGTTGTCAATTCAACCACACCTGGAAACTTAATATCTGCAGCAAAGTGTTTAGTAGCAAAGTGATACGTCTCCAACGTATCTATAATTTTTGATTGCTCCATGCTATATTATCTACTATTTTGGACATTATTGGGCTTTATTATCCACTTTTATATTATTTTTGGGACTAACCTATTAACCGGAGGCCCAGCCCAGAATTGTTTTTTTGCCTATTTCAGAGTTTCGCAGAAAAGGAATATCAAACGGAGTCCAAACGGAATGAAACCTTCGGGAACGTGATTTTCGGAACGAACATGATCCAGGAGACTTGGACCCTACGTCAAGAAACAAAGGAGGAGGCCACGAGGTAGGGGGCGCGCCTACCCCCCCCCCCCCAGGCGCGCCCTTGTTACGTCTCCAACGTATCTATAATTTTTGATTGCTCCATGCTATATTATCTACTGTTTTGGACATTATTGGGCTTTATTATCCACTTTTATATTATTTTTGGACTAACCTATTAACCGGAGGCCCAGCCCAAAATTGTTGTTTTTGCATATTTTAGGGTTTCGAAGAAAAGGAATATCAAACAGAGTCCAAACGGAATGAAACCTTCGGGAACGTCATTTTCTCAACGAACAAGACCTAGGAGACTTGGACCCTACGTCAAGACACAAAAGAGGAAGCCACGAGGTAGGGGGCGCGCCCTCCACCCTCGTGGGCCCCCTGTTGCTCCACCGACGTAGTCCTTCCTCCTATATATACCTACGTACCCCCAAACAATCAGATACGGAACCAAAACCCTAATTCCACCGCCGCAACTTTCTGTATCCACGAGATCCCATCTTGGGGCCTGTTCCGGAGCTCCGCCGGAGGGGGCATCAATCACGGAGGGCTTCTACATCAACACCATAGCCCCTCCGATGAAGTGTGAGTAGTTTACTTCAGACCTACGGGTCCATAGTTATTAGCTAGATGGCTTCTTCTGTCTTTTTCGATCTCAATACAAAGTTCTCCCTCTCTCTTGTGGAGATCTATTCGATGTAATCTTCTTTTTGCGGTGTGTTTGTTGAGACCGGTGAAGTGTGGGTTTATGATGAAGTCTATCTATGAACAATATTTGAATCTTCTCTGAATTCTTTTATGTATGATTGGTTATCTTTGCAAGTCTCTTCGAATGATCAGTTTGGTTTGGCCTACTAGATTGATCTTTCTTGGAATGGGAGAAGTGCTTAGCTTTGGGTTCAATCTTGTGGTGTCCTTTCCCAAGGACAGTAGGGGCAGCAAGGCACGTATTTTATTGTTGCCATCGAGGATAACAAGATTGGGTTTTCATCATATTGCATGAGTTTATCCCTCTACATCATGTCATCTTGCTTAAGGCGTTCCTCTGTTTTCATTAACTTAATACTCTAGATGCATGCTGGATAGCGGTTGATGAGTGGAGTAATAGTAGTAGATGCAGGCAGGAGTCGGTCTACTTGTCTCGGACGTGATGCCTATATACATGATCATACCTAGATATTCTCCTAACTATGCTCAATTCTGTCAATTGCTCAACAATAATTTGTTCACCCACCGTAGAATACTTATGCTCTCGAGAGAAGCCACTAGTGAAACCTATGGCCCCCGGGTCTATCTTCATCATATTAATCTACCAATACTTAGTTATTTTACTTTGCTTTTATTTTACATTGCATCTTTCTCATAAAAATACCAAAAATATTATCTTATCATATCTATCAGATCTCACTCTCGTAAGTGGCCGAGTAGGGATTGACAACCCCTATTTGCGTTGGTTGCGAGGATTTATTTGTTTTATGTAGGTACGAGGGACTCGCGCGTAGCCTCCTACTGGATTGATACCTTGGTTCTCAAAAACTGAGGGAAATACTTACGCTACTTTGCTGCATCATCCCTCCCTCTTCGGGGAAAACCAACGCAGTGCTCAAGAGGTAGCAAGAAGGATTTCTGGCACCGTTGCCGGGGAGGTCTACGCAAAAGTCAATATACCAAGTACCCATCACATACCCTTATCTCCCGCATTACATAATTTGCCATTTGCCTCTCGTTTTTCTCTCCCCCACTTCACCCTTGCCGTTTTATTCGCCTCTCTCTCTATCCTCCCTCTCTTTCTCTATTTGCCTTTTTTGCCCGCTTGCTTTTTGTTTGCTTGTGTGTTAGTTTGCTTTCTTGTCACGATGGCTCTACCTAAATTTGGTGACCTTCACCTTAAAAGGTTAGAAGAGATCGAAAGTAATGTCAGGAGTTTCATGGTTTTGAAATTTGAAAATAATAGTTTCTTCAGAAACGAGCTTAAGGAACAGAAAATTTTTATGAGTTTTATGAATAAAGAGCTTGATGATATGTCTAAAGAATTCAATGGTTTAAGATCCCAAATTGCTCACCTTGAGAAATTAACTGCTGAAATTTCGGATAGGCAGGCTACCTTAGTTAATAAGATGGCCGCTAAACCGGATTGCTATGAAAATAAAGATGAAGATCTAAAAGTTATTGATGTGTCCCCTATTAAATCTTTGTTTTTCAATATGAATCTTGATAATGATGGGACTGAATATGATCCACCTTTACCTAGAAGGCGTTCCAAGAATTCGGAATTTTTTGATCTTGATGCTAAATTTGATAAAAGTGGGATTGAAGAAATTAAAACCCTAGATGTTGCTAAACCCACTATTATGTATTTCAAGGAATTTAAATATGAAAATTTCTCTTTGATTGATTGTATTTACTTGTTGCAATCCATGCTAAATTCTCCTCACGCTTATAGTCCAAATAAAGCATTTACTAAACATATCGTTGATGCCGTGATGCAATCTTAGGAAGAAAAACTTGAATTGGAAGTTTCTATCCCTAGAAATCTTTATGATGAGTGGGAACCAACTATTAAAATTAAAATTAAAGATCATGAATGCTATTCTTCATGTGATTTGGGTGCTAGTGTTTCCATGATTCCAAAGACTTTGTGTGATTTGTTAGGTTTCCGTGATTTTGATGATTGCTCTCTAAACTTGCACCTTGTGGATTCCACTATTAAGAAACCTATGGGAAGAATCAATGATGTTCTTGTTGTTGCAAATAGGAATTATGTGCCCGTAGATTTTATTGTTCTTGACATAGATTGCAATCCTTCATGTCCTATTATTCTTGGTAGACCTTTCCTTAGAACGATTGGTGCAATTATTGATATGAAGGAAGGAAATATTAGATTCCAATTTCCATTAAGGAAAGGCATGGAACACTTTCCTAGAAATAAAATTAAATTACCTTATGAATCTATTATGAGATCCACTTATGGATTGCCTACCAAAGATGGCAATACCTAGATCTATCCTTGCTTGTTATGCCTAGCTAGGGGCGTTAAACGATAGCGCTTGTTGGGAGGCACCCCAATTTTATTTTTATTCCTTGCTTTTTGATCCTGTTTAGTAATAAATAATTTATCTATCCTCTGTTTTGGTTGTGTTTTTTTGTGTTTAATTAGAGTTTGTGCCAAGTAGAACCGTTGGGAAGACTTGGGGAAAGTCTTGTTGAACTTGCTGTAAAAAACAGAAACTTTAGCGCTCATGAGAACTGCTGTAATTTTTATTTGGAAAGTGATATTTAGTTAATTATTTTTTTAAGATGATTAATATATAAATTACTCACTTCCAGCAATTTATTTTAGAATTTTTTGGGTTCCAGATCTTGCGCTAGCTACAGATTACTACAGACTGTTCTGTTTTTGACAGATTATGTTTTTCATGTGTTGTTTGCTTCTTTTGATGAATCTATGGCTAGTAAAATAGTTTATAAACCATAGAGAAGTTGGAATACAGTAGGTTTAACACCAATATAAATAAATAATTAGTTCATTACAGTAACTTGAAGTGGTCTTTTGTTTTCTTTCGCTAATGGAGCTCACGAGATTTTCTACTTTGAGTTTTGTGTTGTGAAGTTTTCAAGTTTTGGGTAAAGATTTGATGGATTATGGAACAAGGAGTGGCAAGAGCCTAAGCTTGGGGATGCCCATGGCACCCCCAAGATAATCTAAGGACACCTAAAAGCCAAAGCTTGGGGATTCCTCGGAAGGCATCCCCTGTTTCGTCTACTTCTATCGGTAACTTTACTTGGAGCTATATTTTTATTCGCCACATGATATGTGTTTTGCTTGGAGCGTCTTGTATGATTTGAGTCTTTAATTTTTAGTTTACCACAATCATACTTGCTGTACACACCTTTTGAGAGAGCCATACATGATTTGGAATTTGTTAGAATACTCTATGTGCTTCACTTATATGTTTTGAGTTATATAGTTTTGCTCTAGTACTTCACTTATATCTTTTAGAGCACATTGGTGGATTTGTTTAATAGAAACTATTGATCTCTCATGCTTCACTTAGATTATTTTGAGAGTCTTAATAGCATGTTAATTTGCTTAAAATCCTAATATGCTAGGTATCCAAGATTAGTAAAATTTTCTTATGAGTGTTTTGAATACTAAGAGAAGTTTGATGCTTGATGATTGTTTTGAGATATGGAGGTAATAATATCAAAGTCGTGCTAGTTGAGTAATTGTGAAATTGAGAAATGCTTGTGTTGAAGTTTGCAAGTCCCGTAGCATGCACGTATGGTAAACGTTATGTAACAAATTTGAAACATGAGGTGTTATTTGATTGTCCTCCTTATGAGTGGCGGTCGGGAACGAGCGATGGTCTTTTCCTACCAATCTATCCCACTAGGAGCATGCGCGTAGTGCCGAGGTTTTTGATGACTTGTAGATTTTTGCAATAAGTATGTGAGTTCCTTATGACTAATGTTGAGTCCATGGATTATACGCACTCTTACCCTTCCATCCTTGCTAGCCTCTTCGGCACCGTGCATTGCCCTTTCTCACATTGAGAGTTGGCGCAAACTTCGCCGGTGCATCCAAACCCCGTGATATGATACTCTCTTTCACACATAAACCTCCTTATATCTTCCTCAAAACAGCCACCATACCTACCTATCATGGCATTTCCATAGCCATTCCGAGATATATTGCCATGCAACTTTCCACCATTCCGTTCATCATGACACATTCGTTATTGTCATATTGCTTAGCATGATCATGTAGTTGACATAGTATTTGTGGCAAAGCCACCATTCATAATTCTTTCATACATGTCACTCTTGGTCCAATGCATATCCCGGTACACCGCCGGAGGCATTCATATAGAGTCATCTTTTGTTCTAGTATCGAGTTGTAATCATTGAGTTGTAAATAAATAGAAGTGTGATGATCATCATTTTCTACAGCATTGTCCTAAGTGACGAATAAATAAATAAATAAATAAAAAGAGAAAGGCCATAAAAAAGAGAAGGCCCCAAAAAAGAGAAAGGCCATAAAAATAGAAGGCCCAAAAAATGAGAGAAAAAGAGAGAAGGGACAATGTTACTATCCTTTGCCACACTTGTGCTTCAAAGTAGCACCGTGATCTTCATGATAGAGAGTCTCTTGTTTTGTCACTTTCATATACTAGTGGGAATTTTCATTATAGAACTTGGCTTGTATATTCCAACAATGGGCCTCCTTAAGTGCCCTAGGTCTTCGTGAGCAAGCAAGTTGGATGCACACCCACTTAGTTTCTTTTGTCGAGCTCTCATACATTTATAGCTCTAGTGCATCCGTTGCATGGCAATCCCTACTCCTTGCATTAACATCAATCGGTGGGCATCTCCATAGGCCATTGATTAGCCTCATTGATGTGAGACATTCTCCTTTTTTGTCTTCTCCACATAACCCCTCTCATTATATTCTATTCCACCCATAGTGCTATGTCCATGACTCGCACTCATATATTGCGTGAAAGTTTATAGGTTTGAGATTACTAAACTATGAAACAATTGCTAGGTTTGTCATCGGGGTTGTGCATGATGAGAGCATTCTTGTGTGACGAAAATGAAGCATGACTAAACTATATGATTTTGTAGGTATGAACTTTCTTTGGCCATGTTATTTTGAGAAGACATAATTTCTTTGTTAGTATGCTTGAAGTATAATTATTTTTATGTCAATATGAACTTTTGTCTTGAATCTTTCGGATCTGAATATTCATACCACAATTAAGAAGAATTACATTAAAATTATGCCAAGTAGCACTCCGCATCAAAAATTGTGTTTTTATCATTTACCTACTCGAGGACGAGCAGGAATTAAGCTTGGGGATGCTTGATACGTCTCCAACGTATCTATAATTTTTGATTGCTTTATGCTATATTATCTACTGTTTTGGACATTATTGGGCTTTATTATCCATTTTATATTATTTTTGGGACTAACCTATTAACCGGAGGCCCAGCCCAGAATTGTTGTTTTTTGCCTGTTTTAGGGTTTCGAAGAAAAGGAATATCAAACGGAGTCCAAACGGAATGAAACCTTCAGGAACGTGATTTTCTCAACGAACAAAACCCAGGAGACTTGGACCCTACGTCAAGACACAAAAGAGGAAGCCACAAGGTAGGGGGGCGCGCCCACCCCCACCAGGCGCGCCCTCCACCCTCGTGGGCCCCCTGTTGCTCCACCGACGTACTCCTTCCTCCTATATATACCTACGTACCCCCAAACGTTCAGATACGGAGCCAAAACCCTAATTCCACCGCCGCAACTTTCTGTATCCACGAGATCCCATCTTGGGGCCTATTCCGGAGCTCCGCCGGAGGGGGCATCGATCACGCAGGGCTTCTACATCAACACCATAGACCCTCTGATGAAGTGTGAGTAGTTTACTTCAGACCTACGGGTCCATAGTTATTAGCTAGATGGCTTCTTCTCTCTTTTTGGATCTCAATACAAAGTTCTCCCCCTCTCTTGTGGAGATCTATTCGATGTAATCTTCTTTTTGCGGTGTGTTTGTTGAGACCGATAAATTGTGGGTTTATGATCAAGTCTATCTATGAACAATATTTGAATCTTCTCTGAATTCTTTTATGTATGATTGGTTATCTTTGCAAGTCTCTTCGAATTATCAGTTTGGTTTGGCCTACTAGATTGATCTTTCTTGCAATGGGAGAAGTGCTTAGCTTTGGGTTCAATCTTGCGGTGTCCTTTCCCAGTGACAGTAGGGGCAGCAAGGCACGTATTGTATTGTTGCCATCGAGGATAACAAGATGGGGTTTTCATCATATTGCATGAGTTTATCCCTCTACATCATGTCATCTTGCTTAAGGCGTTACTCTATTCTCATTAACTTAATACTCTAGATGCATGCTTGATAGCGGTCGATGAGTGGAGTAATAGTAGTAGATGCAGGCAGGAGTCGGTCTACTTGTCTCGGACGTGATGCCTATATACATGATCATACCTAGATATTCTCATAACTATGCTCAATTCTGTCAATTACTCAACAGTAATTTGTTCACCCACCGTAGAATACTTATGCTCTCGAGAGAAGCCACTAGTGAAACCTATGGCCCCCGGGTCTATCTTCATCATATTAATCTACCAATACTTAGTTATTTTACTTTGCTTTTATTTTACTTTGCATCTTTATCATAAAATACCAAAAATATTATCTTATCATATCTATCAGATCTCAGTCTCGTAAGTGGCTGTGTAGGGATTGACAACCCCTATTTGCGTTGGTTGTGAGGATTTATTTGTTTTGTGCGGGTACGAGGGACTCGCGCATAGCCTCCTACTGGATTGATACCTTGGTTCTCAAAAACTGAGGGAAATACTTACACTACTTTGCTGCATCATCCCTTCCTCTTCGGGGAAAACCAACACAATGCTCAAGAGGTAGCAGCCCTCCACCCTCGTGGGCCCCCTGTTGCTCCACCGACGTACTCCTTCCTCCTATATATACCTACATACCCCCAAACGATTAGAGACGGATCCAAAAACCTAATTCCACCGCCGCAACTTTCTGTATCCACGAGATTCCATCTTGGGGCATGTTCCGAAGCTCCGCCGGAGGGAGCATCCATCATGGAGGGCTTCTACATCAACACCATAGCCTCTCCGATGAAGTGTGAGTAGTTTACCTCAGACCTTCGGGTCCATAGTTATTAGCTAGATGGCTTCTTCTCTCTTTTTGGATCTGAATACAAAGTTCTCCCCCTCTCTTGTGGAGATCTATTTGATGTAATCTTCTTTTTGCGGTGTGTTTGTTGAGATCGATGAATTGTGGGTTTATGATCAAGATTATCTATGAACAATATTTGAATCTTCTCTGAATTCTTTTATGTATGATTGGTTATCTTTGCAAGTCTCTTCGAATTATCAGTTTGGTTTGGCCTACTAGATTGATCTTTCTTGCAATGGGAGAAGTGCTTAGATTTGGGTTCAATCTTGCGGTGTCCTTTCCCAGTGACAGTAGGGGCAGCAAGGCACGTATTGTATTGTTGCCATCGAGGATAACAAGATGTCTTTTTATCATATTGCATGAATTTATTCCTCTACGTCATGTCATCTTGCTTAAGGTGTTACTCTGTATTCATGAACTTAATACTCTAGATGCATGCTGGATAGCGGTCGATGAGTGGAGTAATAGTAGTAGATGAAGGCAGGAGTCGGTCTACTTGTCTCGGACGTGATGCCTATATACATAATCATACCTAGATATTCTCATAACTATGCTCAATTCTGTCAATTGCTCAACGGTAATTCGTTCACCCACTGTAAAATACGTATGCTCTTGAGAGAAGCCACTAGTGAAACCTATGGCCCCGGGTCTATTTTCATCATATTAATCTTCCAATACTTAGTTATTTCCTTTGCTTTTTACTTTGCTTTTATTTTACTTTGCATCTCTATCACAAAATACCAAAAATATTATCCTATCATATCTATCAGATCTCACTCTCGTAAGTGACCGTGAAGGGATTGACAACCCCTTATCGCGTTGGTTGCGAGGAGTTATTTGTTTTGTGCAGGTACGAGGGACTCGCGCATAGCCTCCTACTGGATTGATACCTTGGTTCTCAAAAACTGAGGGAAATACTTACGCTACTCTGCTGCATCATCCTTTCCTCTTCAAGGAAATCCAACGTAGTGCTCAAGAGGTAGCAAGAAGAATTTCTGGCGCCGTTGCCAGGGAGTCTATGCAAAAGTCAACATACCAGGTACCCATCACAACCCTTATCTCCCGCACTACATTATTTTCCATTTGCCTCTCATTTTCCTCTCCCGCACTTCACCCTTGTCGTTTTATTTGCCCTCTCTCTCTCTATCCTCCCTCTCTTTCGCTATTCTCCTCTTTTTGCCCGCTTGCTTTTTGTTTGCTCGTGTGTTGGATTGTTTGCTTCTCGCTATGGCTAGTCCTCTATCTTCTTCGTTGTCTCCCGAGAATGAAGTTCTAAATTTTAAGCAAAGGGAGGGAGAAAATCTAAAAGATGCTTGGTATAGAATTTGCAATGCTCAAAATAGATCTACCAGGAAGCAATCTACTTCCGTTCTTCTCCGCAATTTTTATGTGGGTGCTAATCTTTGGTATAGATATATCCTTGATACCATTACCGGAGGGAATTTCTTAGGTAGCCATACTTTTGATTCTTATAATGCTATGATAGATTTGTTTGGCTCACCCCCTCTTTTGGTTAATGGAACTATATTAACTTTGGAGCATGTAATGCAAAGGCTCGAAATTATTGAAAATAAGGTTGCTACCATAGAGTTAATTGAAAATTTGGATAAAAAGATCCACAACCGAATCTCTCAATATAGATCTAAAGTAGCAGTCACTTTGGAAAATATTAAAGAGAAGGAACCCATAGTTAATGAGAAAATAAATTAGGATTCCACTAGGATCGATAAACTTGAAGATATCATTACCAACCTGGGAACCGCTTTTTCTTCCGTAAAGAATACTCCAAGTCCTCCTACTAAAATTTCCAAGGTTATGTATGTTCCTAAAAACAAGGGTGAATCCTCTAGTAAGGAAATTGCGGATCTCAAATATATAAGTATTCATCCCAATCTTGTTGCTATCATTAAGAACCATTTGTTACAAATGAATTTTTCGATCTTGTGCCTAAAAGTTTGATAATAACTAAAAAGAAAGAAATTTCTAAGGATAATAGATGTCTCATTGAAGAATTGCCTACCAAAGATGGCAATACCTAGATCTATCCTTGCTTTCTATGCCTAGCTAGGGGCGTTAAACGATAGCGCTTGTTGGGAGGCAACCCAATTTTATTTTTATTCCTTGATTTTTGCTCCTGTTTAGTAATAAATAATTTATCTAGCCTCTATTTTGGTTGTTTTTTTGTGTTTAATTAGTGTTTGTGCCAAGTAGAACCGTTGGGAAGACTTGGGGAAAGTCTTGTTAATCTTGCTGTAAAAAACAGAAACTTTAGCGCTCACGATAACTGCTGCTATTTTTATTTGGAAAGTGCTATTTAGTTAATTATTTTTGAAGATGATTAATAGATAAATTCCTCACGTCCAGCAATTTATTTTAGAATTTTTGGGGTTCCAGATCTTGCGCTAGCTACAGATTACTACAGACTGTTCTGTTTTTGACAGATTCTGTTTTTCGTGTGTTATTTGCTTATTTTGATGAATCTATGGCTAGTAAAATAGTTTATAAACCATAGAGAAGTTGGAATACAGTAGGTTTAACACCAATATAAATAAAGAATGAGTTCATTACAATACCTTGAAGTGGTCTTTTGTTTTCTTTCGCTAACGGAGCTCACGAGATTTTCTACTTTAAGTTTTGTGTTGTGAAGTTTTCAAGTTTTGGGTAAAGATTTGATGGATTATGGAACTAGGAGTGGCAAGATCCTAAGCTTGGGTATGCCCATGGCACCCCCAAGATAATCTAAGGACACATAAAATCCAAAGCTTGGGGATGCCCCGGAAGGCATCCCCTCTTTCGTCTACTTTCATCGGTAACTTTACTTGGAGCTATATTTTTATTCACCACATGATATGTGTTTTGCTTGGAGCGTCTTGTATGATTTGAGTCTTTGCTTTTTAGTTTACCACAATCATCCTTGCTTTACACACCTTTTGAGAGAGCCATACATGATTTGGAATTTGTTAGAATACTTTATGTGCTTCACTTATATCTTTCAAGTTATATAGTTTTGCTCTAGTACTTCACTTATATATTTTAGAGCACGGTGGTGGATTTGTTTTATAGAAACTATTGATATCTCATGCTTCACTTAGATTATTTTGAGAGTCTTAAATAGCATGGTAATTTGCTTAAATAATCCTAATGTGCTAGGTATTCAAGATTTGTAAAAACTTTCTTATGAGTGTTTTGAATACTAAGAGAAGTTTGATGCTTGATGATTGTTTTGAGATATGGAGGTAATAATATGAAAGTTGTGCTAGTTGAGTAGTTGTGAATTTGAGAAATGCTTGTGGTGAAGTTTGCAAGTCCCATAGCATGCACGTATGGTAAACGTTATGTAACAAATTTGAAACATGAGGTGTTCTTTGATTGTCCTCCTTATGAGTGGCGGTCGGGGACGAGCGATGGTCTTTTCCTACCAATCTATCCCCCTAGGAGCATGCGCGTAGTGATTGGTTTTTGATGACTTGTAGATTTTTGCAATAAGTATGTGAGTTATTTATGACTAATGTTGAGTCCATGGATTATACGCACTCTCACCCTTCCATCATTGCTAGCCTCTTCGGTACCGTGCATTGCCCTTTCTCACATTGAGAGTTGGTGCAAACTTCGCCGGTGCATACAAACCCCGTGATATGATAGGCTCTTTCACAGATAAACCTCATTATATCTTCCTCAAAACAGCCACCATACCTACCTATTATGGCATTTCCATAGCCATTCCGAGATATATTGCCATGCAACTTTCCACCATTCCGTTTATCATGACACATTCATCATTGTCATATTGCTTAGCATGATCATGTAGTTGACATAGTATTTGTGGCAAAGCCACCATTCATAATTATTTCATACATGTCACTCTTGGTTCATTGCATATCTCGGTACACCGCCGGAGGCATTCATATAGAGTCATCTTTTGTTCTAGCATCAAGTTGTAATCATTAAGTTGTAAATAAATAAAAGTGTGATGATCATCATTTTCTAGAGCATTGTCCCAAGTGAGGAATGTATAAAAAAAGAGAAAGGCCCAAAAAAGACAAGGCCCAAAAAATGAGAGAAAAAGAGAGAAGGGACAATGCTACTATCCTTTGCCACACTTGTGCTTCAAAGTAGCACCATAATCTTCATGATAGAGAGTCCCTTGTTTTGTCACTTTCATATACTAGTGGGAATTTTTCATTATAGAACTTGGCTTGTATATGCCAACAATGGGCTCCTCAAGTTCCCTAGGTCTTCGTGAGCAAGCAAGTTGGATGCACACCCACCTAGTTTCTTATGTTGAGCTTTCATACATCTATAGCTCTAGTGCATCCGTTGCATGGCAATCCCTACTCCTTGCATTAACATCATTCGGTGGCATCTCCATAGCCCATTGATTAGCCTCGTTGATGTGAGACTTTCTCCTTTTTTGTCTTCTCCACATAACCCCCATCATCATATTCTATTCCACCCATAGTGCTATGTCCATGGCTCGCGCTCATATATTGCGTGAAAGTTTATAGGTTTGAGGTTACTAAAGTATGAAACAATTGCTAGGCTTGTCATCGGGGTTGTGCATGATGAGAGTATTCTTGTGTAACGAAAATGGAGCATGACTAAACTATATGATTTTGTAGGGATGAACTTTCTTTGGCATGTTATTTTGAGAAGACATACTTGCTTAGTTAGTATGCTTGAAGTATTATTATTTTTATGTCAATATGAACTTTTATCTTGAATCTTTCGGATCTGAATATTCATACCACAATTAAGAAGAATTACATTGAAATTATGCCAAGTAGCACTCCACATCAAAAATTATCTTTTTTTATCATTCACCTACTCGAGGACAAGCAGGAATTAAGCTTGGGGATGCTTGATACGTCTCCAACGCATCTATAATTTTTGATTGCTCCATGCTATATTATCTACTGTTTTGGACATTATTAGGCTTTATTATCCACTTTTATATTATTTTTGGGACTAACCTATTAACCGGAGGCCCAGCCCAGAATTGTTGTTTTTTGCCTATTTCACAGTTTCGCAGAAAAGGAATATCAAATGGAGTCCAAACGGAATGAAACCTTCGGGAACATGATTTTCGGAATGAACATGATCCAGGAGACTTGGACCCTACGTCAAGAAACAAAGGAGGAGGCCACGAGGTAGGGGGCGCGCCTACCCCCCCCCCCCCAGGCGCGCCCTCCCCCCCCGTGGGCCCCCTTTTGCTCCACCGACGTACTCCTTCCTCCTATATATACCTACGTACCCCCAAATGATCAGAGACGGAGCCAAAAACCTAATTCCATCGCCGCAACTTTCTGTATCCACGAGATCCCATCTTGGGGCCTGTTCCGGAGCTCCGCCGGAGGGAGCATCCATCACGGAGGGCTTCTACATCAACACCATAGCCTCTCCGATGAAGTGTGAGTAGTTTACCTCAGACCTTCGGGTCCATAGTTATTAGCTAGATGGCTTCTTCTCTCTTTTTGGATCTCAATACAAAGTTCTCCCCCTCTCTTGTGGAGATCTATTCGATGTAATCTTCTTTTTGCGGTGTGTTTGTTGAGACCGATGAATTGTGGGTTTATGATCAAGATTATCAATGAACAATATTTGAATCTTCTCTGAATTCTTTTATGTATGATTGGTTATATTTGCAAGTCTCTTCGAATTATCAGTTTGGTTTGGCCTACTAGATTGATCTTTCTTGCAATGGGGGAAGTTCTTAGCTTTGGGTTCAATCTTGCGGTGTCCTTTCCCAGTGACAGTAGGGGCAGCAAGGCACATATTTTATTGTTGCCATCGAGGATAACAAGATGGTTTTTTTAATCATATTGCATGAATTTATTCCTCTACATCATGTCATCTTGCTTAAGGCGTTACTCTGTTTTCATGAACTTAATACTCTAGATGCATGCTGGATAGCGGTCGATGAGTGGAGTAATAGTAGTAGATGCAGGGAGGAGTCGGTCTACTTGTCTCGGACGTGATGCCTATATACATGATCATACCTAGATATTCTCATAACTATGCTCAATTCTGTCAATTGCTCAACAGTAATTCGTTCACCCACCGTAAAATACTTATGCTCTTGAGAGAAGCCACTAGCGAAACCTATGGCCCCTGGGTCTATCTTCATCATATTAATCTTCCAATACTTAGTTATTTCCTTTGCTTTTTACTTTGCATCTTTATCACAAAATACCAAAAATATTATCCTATCATATCTATCAGATCTCACTCTCGTAAGTGACCGTGAAGGGATTGACAACCCCTTATCGCGTTGGTTGCGAGGAGTTATTTGTTTTGTGCAGGTACGAGGGACTCGCACGTAGCCTCCTACTGGATTGATACCTTGGTTCTCAAAAATTGAGGGAAATACTTACGCTACTCTGCTGCATCATCCTTTCCTCTTCAAGGAAATCCAACGCAGTGCTCAAGAGGTAGCACAAAGTAATATGATAGTAGTGGTAACGGTGGCAAAAGGTAACGATAGCAAAAGTAATGTTTTTGGTATTTTGTAGTGATGATAACAATAGCAACGAAAAAGTAAATAAGCAAAGAACAATATATGGAAAGCTCGTAGGCAATGGATCACTGATGGAGAATTATGCCGGATGTGGTTCATCATGTAACAGTCATAACCTAGTGTGGGAGTCCTGAATTAGGGGGTCTTCGGACAGCCGGACTATCTCCATTGGCCGGACTGTTAGACTATGTAGATACAAGATTGAAGACTTCGTCTCGTGTCCGGATGGGACTCTACTTGGCATGGAAGGCAAGCCAGGCAATACGTATATGGATATCTCCTCCTTTGTAACCGACCTTGTGTAACCCTAACCCTCTCCGGTGTCTATATAAACCAAAGGGTTTTAGTCCGTAGGACAACAATCACAACATACAATCATACCATAGGCTAGCTTCTAGGGTTTAGCCTCTCTGATCTCGTGGTAGATCTACTCTTGTAACACCATATCATCAATATCAATCAAGCAGGACATAGGGTTTTACCTCCATCAAGAGGGCCCGAACCTGGGTAAAACTTCGTGTCCCTTGTCTCCTGTTACCATCCGGCCTAGACGCACAGTTCGGGACCCCCTACCCGAGATCCGCCGGTTTTGACACTGACATTGGTGCTTTCATTGAGAGTTCCTCTGTGTCGTCACCGTTAGGCTTGATGGATCCTACTATCATCGATAGCGATGCCGTCCAGGGTGAGACTTTTCTCCCCGGACAAATCTTCGTATTCGGCGGCTTTGCACTGCGGGCTAATTCGCTTGGCCATCTGGAGCAGATTGAAAGCCACGCCCCAGGCCATCAGGGCAGATTTGGAAGTTTGAATTACATGGCCAATATCCGTGGGGACTTGATCTTTGACGGATTCGAGCCACAGTCGGGCACGCCGCACTGTCGCGATGGGTATGACCTAGCTCTGCCATCGGACGGTACCCCAGAGGCCGCGCCCGCATCAGCTCCGACCCTTAGCTCGGAGCCAGCTGCGCCAATCGAGGACGGGTGGCTAGACACCGCCTTAGGGGCTGCAGTCTCAACGGCGATCGAGCCAAACACCAGCATAATCCTCTGCGCGGCCCGTGACTCCAAGGTGCCGGACTCTCCTCCAGACCCCGAACCATCCGCGCCCCCGCCAACCGAATCCGATTGGGCGCCGATCATGGAATTCACCGCCGCAGATACCTTTCAGCACTCGCCCTTTGGTGACATTCTGAATTCACTAAGGTCTCTCTCTTTGTCTGGAGAGCCCTGGCCAGATTGTGGCCAACAGGATTGGGATGCGGACGATGAAGAAATTCGACGCCCACCCACCACCCACTTTGTAGCCACTGTCGATGATTTAACCGACATGCTCGACTTCGACTCCGTAGACATCGACGGTATGGACAACGTTGCGGGAGGCAAAGATAAACCACCGCCCATAGGGCGCTGGACGTCCACTTCATCATATGACGTATACATGGTGGACACACCAAAAGAAGACGACGACGAGGAACGGAAGGACGCACCGAAGGCTTGTTCCCTCGAGAAGCACTCAAAGCGGCGGCGCAAGCGCCGCCCCAAATCCCGCCTCGCCAGAAATGACGATCACACAGACCCAGCGTTGGAGCAGGGCGAACCACTGCCGGACCACGGCAATACGGAGAATCAAACCGAACAAACCAATTCTCTCAAAGATAATAGTCCGGACGACACAACGCCGGACAGGCACCCGGAGCAGCAGAATGCCCGTCAAAGGCTTGTTGCCACCGCGACGAGTCTAAAAAATCAGAAGCAAAGGCTCAAGGCTGCGCAGGACACACTCCAAATCAGATGGAGTAAAGTACGCAACACAGCAGCGAAGTACGGCGACAATCGCCCCAGCAAGAGCTACCCAAAGCGGAAGTTGCTACCTGAATTCGATGAGGAGGCCTCAGACCCCTCACAACCAAAAATCAAAACGGCCACCTGGCCGGATAGACGACCTCACGGCCAACATCAAGCGGCAAACAACGCCACTCACAAGCCAATACGCGATCCACACGAGGGCTCGCACCAAAAGGACGGCGCAACCAGATCCATCTACGGACCACGCAAGCGCGCCCCAGCTTAGAATGTACCACAACAAACATCCGAACAACGCGGCACACCCAGATACAGGGGTGTAGCACACCCCCTATGTTTCACCGATGAGGTGATGGACCATGAATTTCCAGAGGGATTCAAACCCATAAACATAGAGGCATACAACGGAACAACAGACCCTGGGGTCTGGATTGAGGATTATATCCTCCATATCCATATGGCTCGAGGAGATGACCTCCACGCCATCAAGTACTTACCCCTCAAGCTCAAAGGGCCAGCCTGCCACTGGCTTAAAGGCCTCCCTGAAAACTCCATTGGAAGTTGGGAAAGAGCTTGAAGACGCTTTTTGGGCAAATTTTCAAGGAACTTATGTCCGACCTCCGGACGCGGATGATTTGAGCCATATAACTCAACAGCCCGGAGAGTCAGCCCGAAAACTTTGGAACATATTCCTTACTAAAAAGAACCAAATTGTCGACTGTCCGGATGCCGAAGCCTTGGCAGCGTTTAAACATAGCGTCTGTGATGAATGGCTCGCCAGACACCTCCGCCAAGAAAAGCCGAGAACGATGGCCGCATTAACAAGCCTCATGACCCGCTTTTGCGCGGGTGAGGACAGCTGGCTAGCCAGATGCAGCACCAGCGACCCCAATACATCTGAAGTTAGAGATGGAAATGGGAAATCACGGCGCAACAGCAATAACAAACGCCGGAACAAAGGAGACAGCACGAAGAGCACGACAGTAAACGCCGGATTCAAAAGCTCTCGGCCAGGTCAGAAGCCGCCCTCTAAAGGCGCCAGAGACGAACTGTCCATCCTGAACAAAATTCTGGACCAAATATGTCAAGTCCATAGCACCCCTGGCAAACCAGCCAATCATACCCACAGAGAATGTTGGGTCTTCAAGCAGTCCGGCAAGCTCAGTGTCGTACACAAGGGGGAGGATACACCAAGCGAAGATGAGGATGAGCCTCTCAAGGGAGACGCTGGGGAACAAAAGAAATTTCCACCAGAAGTCAAAACAGTAAACGTGTTACACGTGATCAATGGAAGAAACAAAACGGCACTCCCAGAAAAATATGCCCGAAGGCCCATCACCGCGGAGTCCTGCCACTGGTCGTCTCAAACGATCACTTTCGACCATCATGATTACTCAGCAAGTATCCGGCGTGCAGGATGGGCTTCCCTGGTATTAGACCCAATAATTAACGGATACCGCTTCACACAAGTCCTGATGGACGATGGCAGCAGTCTAAACCTGATATACCAGGATACAATCCGCGAAATGGGGATAGACCCAACAAAAATTCGCCATAGCAATATTACCTTTAAAGGAGTAATGCCAGGCCCAGGGGCTCGTTGCACGGGCTCCCTGCTACTAAAAGTTATATTCAGCCTCCCCGATAACTTCCGTAGCGAACATCTAACCTTCCACATTGCTCTGTTCCAAAGTGGCTATCAAGCACTACTCGGACGTGAAGCTTTCGCTCGCTTTAATGCAATACCACACTATGCTTCCCTCACACTCAAGATGCCCGGTCCACGTGGCATCATTACAGCGAACGGAAGTATTAAGCGATCTCTGCGCGCCAAAGAGCGTGTGACTGCCCTGGCAGCCGCACACTAAAAATTGCCTCACCAGCTAAAGCATTTATCAGGTCATCACGACCTCGGACACGGCTAGACGAGTCCGGCGCAGCCATATGCAATTTATACCGGATCAATGATCACACCCCTATTACAAATACAAGGGGCTCAACGTGCACAGACAAGCGGCGATCCTTCCTTACCTAGAATTATAAATGGTTTCTTTAAAAAACTATCTTTTTGCATGACAGCTTTTTTCACCTTAGCTCCTCTCTTTTACAGATGATCATCGTGCTACACCCGTCCAGGATATGGCACAACGAAGACACAGGCGCAGACGTGCAGCAGGGACCCGCTCCAAGGATTCTTTTTAGATTAAGACCCTGCGTAAACCTTTTTTACTGTCTCTTATTGATACATATCCACCGACCTCTCAGCAAAATTGAGAAGGATGCTGACGTCTTGGCATGTGGCCACGTCAGAATAATGCACGTACCTGGACACAAGGGGCTTCTTACAAGCGGCACTATTTCAGCCCGGTTTATACCATAAAGACCGAATACCTTAGGGAGTGTTCGGCATCGCGAGTTCGGCCTTATATGCATCAGCTCTGAATCATTGTCTTTGGTCAAATGTTGGGTTTGCCCGGCTCCTATGTTTTGGTGCCTTACGTTTCGCTTTACCGGCTAAGGTAGCACCAGGAGAACTACTGCGATTGTGCCCTGGTTCATCCGGACGAGCGCCTCAGTAGAGAAAGCCGAAAACTGGCTGTCATGATATAGCATGAGACTGGTCAACCACTCGATGACCTATCGGAATGTTAGAATTCCTCCGCCTTAACGAAGGGCCGTTTTCCAGCCAGGCATATACGTACCCCGCGATCGGGAGAGTGTGGAGCCACCAGGGGCTATCTAGTAGCCCCACTGTCAAACTCCTATGGCTAAGTGAAAGTGTTCAAGCATTATAGTCCGGTTGCCTCGCTCGCTGTGCTATCACCTCCTTATCAGGACCAAGACGTTGGGTTAAGTGTGAACACACATTTTTTGCGAGCACCTCTGCATTATATGCATGGGGGTTGAAGCTGACGGCTGCAATCTTTCAGGTTATACACATGTATACATAAATGGCCGCACAGGAGGCATCATACTACTTTCAGGAAAAAGTATAAACACAACCTTATAAAAACTTCATAAAAGTATTATGTTTACAATGAGAATACATATCACTCAAACATAATATTTTTCGAGCACTGGGCCTCTATCAAACGAGCACCCTCGAGAACTTCCTCGAAATAGTGTTCGTCAGCCACACGGCCTATGGCCGAACCCTGCGCCGCAACAGTGGTAGCGTCCATCTCCGCCCGGTATGCTTTAACACGGGTAAGGGCCATCCGCGAGCCTTCTATGCACGCCGACCTCTTCATCGCATTAAAAATGCGTGGCACCGCATCAAGGAGCTGCTGCACTAAGCTGAAATAGCTGTTCAGCTTAGGCCCTTCCGGCCATAGTTGATCCACAACAGACCTCATGGCGAGTCCGGACAACCTATTCAGTTCGGCCCATTCGGCTAGCTGGTCAGTCAATGAAAGCAGACGCTCTGGAATGTGGAATTGCGTCTAGAACAGCTTGTCCACTTCACGATCTGTCTGACCTTGGAAGTACTTGGCCGCATCGGCAGCGCTCGCCGCCAATTCCATATACGCATCTGCCGAGCTCCACAGCCGATCCAGAGGGGCATACCATGGATCTCTGAACTTCCTCCATAACATGAAGGGTTTCCCAGCCGCAATATCCCCGGCTTCCCGCAGCTCCTCCTTCTTCGCTCTCATAGCAGAACGGGTGTCTTTGTCTGCCGCCGCGGCCTTCTCAAGGTCCGTTACCTTCGCTTGGTTCTCTTTCTCAAGGACCCGGCAACGGTCGGCAGTGTCTTTCAATTCTATGGCCATCTTGGCCATCTTCTCTTGGCTCTCGCAATGTGCGGCCTTCTCGGCTTTCAACTCTTCGGCCCCCTTCAAAGCAGCCGCATTACTACTCCTCGCTTGTTCCTTGGCTCGGGCAAGTTCCGCCCGCGAGGCTTCCACGGTGGCAGCTCCATCTTCAGTCACAACATATTAAAGATACTGGAGTTATGCTGCTCTTACTATGTGGCGTTCACCGGATAATAACACTTACCATGTGCCTCGTCAAGCCTCTTGTTAACAAGCTCGATGTCGGCATCTGCCGCATCCAGTTGCCGTTTTAATTGGGCAAACTCCCTAGTCCGGCTAGCCACCTGAGCTCCCACCACCTGCACATAAAGGAAGATTGGTTACTGCCTGGGAATTTGATCCTCTGTTCGCCGCCGTTCTCGACAACAACCAGAGTCTCAGGGGATACTATAACATGTGCAGTACTATCACATATTATCTCACATACCTCAAAGCCTGTCAATAGACTTATGAAGGCTTCATGTAATCCGCTTTCAGCGGACGAGATTCTCTCCATCACCGTACCCATCAGCGTACGGTGCTCTTCTGAGATGGCCGCTCGCCCCATCAACTCCCTCAGAACGTCCGACCGCACACCAGACGGTGCCGGACTCTTTCGTATGCTCTCTTCGGGAGCCGGACACTGGGGACCTTGGGGGTCTACGGGATTATCTTATGGCCTCATCGGATCCGGAGAGGCCCTCCGTGACGACACTTCGGGGTCGCCCGCTTCTAGAGCGGAGGAGTCCGGGGGAGGCATTTCTCTCTCCATCATCTCTGGAAGAAGATCCCCCGAAGACGAGCTCATTTGAGAGGGGCTGAGGCCCGAACTGCAAGATAGATGCGGTGGTTATTTTCTCAGAGGAAAAAGATAACATACCCTTACTACTAAAATATTTTGGATCACTTACGACTCGTTGGAGGAATGATCCCCCAGCGGACTCTGTGCGGAAAAAGCACCCCCCAAGGCAGGACCCTCAGTGGGAGACCTCTTCTCCCGTTTGGAGGCTTCGGCTTCCGGATCCTCGGAAGCAGTCCTTTTCCTCCCCCGATCATCCTCCTTCGTGGAGACGCTCGCTCTCTCGGTTGGAGAGGATAGCAATGGGGGGCCCGCGTCTGCCCGTATTATCTCCCTCGGTATCTTCCTTCAAGGGCTCCGGACAAGGTGCGACCTCGAGCATCTTCTCCAATACCGGATTTTCCAAACCCTCAGGGAGGGGAGCCAAGCACCGGATCATCTTCGCCTTTGTTAGCCAGTCCTGGTCAAAAAGCGGACTCTCAGAAATAACTTCGAATAAAATACAGCGTGTTCGGTGAGGGGATTTCTTACTTGTTCGGCGGCACGGTTACTGCTCAGGCCCGCGTCCTCGGTAATATCCGGACATTCCACTTGGGGTCCGAAGAATTACTTGTACATCTCCTCGTGCGTCAGGCCGAGGAAACTTTGAATGGCACGTGGCCCCTCTGGGTTGAACTCCCACAAACGCAGGGGTTGGCGTTTGCAAGGCTGGACTTGGCGAACCAGCATAACTTGTATTACCGCAACCAAATTGAAATCTCCCTCGAAGAGATCTCGGATGCGGCTTTGCAGTATAGGCACGTCCTTGGCTGGACCCCAGCTCAGACCCCTGCTAATCCATGACATCAGTTGTGGTGGGGGCCCGAGCGGAAAGCGGGGGCAGCCGCCCACTTGGTACTTCTGGGAGCCGTGACGTAAAACCACTCCCGTTGCCATAATTCGGGCACCTCTGGAAAGGAACCTCTCGGCCATGGAGCTCCTGCCATCTTGCCTATTGAGTGAGGGGTAACACGGAGAAAGGCCTCACACACGACAATAAATGCCGTGATGTGGAGAAAGGAGTCCGGGGCTAGATCGTGGAAATCTAACCCGTAATAGAACATCAAGCCCCTGACGAAAGGATCCAGAGTGAGGCCTAGACCTCGGAGGAAGTGGGAGAGGAACACAACATTCTCGTTGGGTTCGGGAGTAGGGACGACCTGCCCTCTAGCAGGCAGCCGATGTGAAACCTCGGCGGTCAGATATCTGGCCTCCCTCAGCTTGTTAATGTCCTCTTCCGTAACGGAAGAGGGCGTCCATCGGCCTTGAAGGCTGGATCCGGACATGGTTGAAGGTCCGGAGCACCTAACCTGAGCTTTGGGTGTTAGAACTCGAGGTAGGGGAAGGGTTTGGTTGAGCATGGGAGGGAAAAAGCGAAAACCTTGTCCCCTTATAAAGAGGGTGAATATCAAGCGTCCTCTCCGTAGCCGTTTAGGACTTACCTATAATCTAGGAGTCCTAGACACGGTTGGGTTACCCACGAACCGCATTAATGAGAATCCCGTAATTAGGGGAACACGATTTCCGCTTCGGCAAGACGTGTCAAGAAACCGCCTCACGTTATGTGTGGAGCAGGTTAAGAGAAACGGTTCGAATAATCACCGGGCCATGGCATGACGTCATGTTACCAAAACAAGCTAGCGGATTAGATCTGCGGAGACATTATTCTCTCTACGGAGAAATGTGGAACTTATTTTGCAGGGTCGGACACTATCCTCGTATTCAAATTCTTCTGTGATGTATTCAGAGAAGGAACCCGCCTTGCAATGCCGAAGACAACTGCACGCCGGACTCATCGTCATTGAAGCCTGGTTCAGGGGCTACTGTGGGAGTCCTGGATTAGGGGGTCTCCGGACAGCCGGACTATCTCCATTGGCCGGACTGTTAGACTATGAAGATACAAGATTGAATACTTCGTCTCGTGTCCGGATGGGACTCTACTTGGCGTGGAAGGCAAGCTAGGCAATACGTATATGGATATCTCCTCCTTTGTAACTGACCTTGTGTAACCCTGACCCTCTCAGGTGTCTATATAAACCGAAGGGTTTTAGTCCATAGGACAACAATCACAACATACAATCATACCATAGGCTAGCTTCTAGAGTTTAGCCTCTCTGATCTCGTGGTAGATCTACTCTTGTAACACCCATATCATCAATATCAATCAAGCAGGACGTAGGGTTTTACCTCCATCAAGAGGGCCCGAACCTGCGTAAAACTTTGTGTCCCTTGTCTCCTGTTACCATCCGGCCTAGACGCATAGTTCGGGACCCCCTACCCGAGATCCGCCGGTTTTGACACCGACACCTAGGGTGACACAGAACTAGCTCCAATTCATCAATGTAATGTAGGCATGTATTCCGAATATAGTCATACGTGCTTATGGAAAAGAACTTGCATGACATCTTTTGTCCTACCCACCCATAGCAGCGGGGTCCTAGCGGAAACGGAGGGATATTAAGGCCTCCTTTTAATAGAGTACCGGACCAAAGCATTAACACATAGTGAATACATGAACTCCTCAAACTACGGTCATCACCGGGAGTGGTCCCGATTATTGTCACTTCGGGGTTGCCGGATCATTGTAGCGACCCGACCTCAAACGGTCAAGTCTCTGTGCTTAAGTGTCATCCCTGGATCGGTATGCTGACACACACAGTACTCGAGAATTTATAACAGAGGTAAATCACATGTATAAAGTAACGTAAATACTATTACCTCAATCCATATAGCGGAAGTAACAAAGGTTGTGGATTCCCATCAACACCAACGGCAAAGTTGAGTGTAGAAATCGTAACCCTAACGTATCGCTTACTCGTTGTAAGAATCCTGCAACATGAGACGTTGCAGCCACAAAAGGTCAGTACATTGAATGTACTGGCAAATTCACACTCTAGAGCAATGATGAATAATGGCTATCACTACATGCATATATGGCTGGTGGAAAAGCTCTATGGTTACAGTTTTGCGTAAAGCCAATTTTTCCCTACTACAAAGGAATAAATTTTATTTAACTATCATGGTGGTTGTTAAACATTGAGAGCGTTGACACCCTCTCAATCCCAATTAAGCATCATCATTAAAACCCAACAAAATTATTTAAAGTCACATGATGACATTCATATGACAATCCAAGTACTAGATACTCAAGACGTCCATAACCGGGGACACGGCTAATCATTATTAGTTTATACACACTGCAGAGGTTTTCGTATTTTTCCCCACAAGACTCGATCTCCTCCGCTGGATTTCTCGCACTACATGGTGTTTGAGAAACGGATGACCGAGGCACAGTCTTTCAGAAGCGTTTGCACCTTACGATGGGTAGACCGTACCACCTACATCCCCTACATCTGCTAGTCTAGCACTGCAAGAGTTCACACGACTTAATCAACTATGCTAGAGCCCATAATAGCTTGTGGCTGCACACAAAAGTTTCTAGTATGAATAATCTCATGATCCCTTTGAGCCTGGGTGGCGGTCCATAAAGAAAAACAGGCAATCGCTGGAATACCCAGGTGCCTCAATCCATCCAGATGTGTGTTAAAGTTGCCACCTTAAGTAAACCATTAATTAACAATCTCACATCTATCATGAATACTCTCAAACCCAATCCACGTCTACGAGCATAGCATAGCAATATAAGCAACGTAATAGTAACTCCCAAGGTTTGAATGCAGGGCAATAGGTTCCTACATCATCAACTACTTCCCAATACCCACATGTTATCAATCCTACTCATGCAATGTTTGAGGTTGAAACTAATGCATAAAAACTTGGTATGAAAGGAATATGATCAAAGTGTGAACTTGCCTGCAATGTTGATGAAGATGATTCGCACTCATAACTCTTGATAGATCTACTCGTCTCACTCCGGTCAATCTATCGTAAGCAAGCAATAGTAACCGCACATAAGCACTCACTCAAAAGGTCAGAAAGATCGAAGAAGACGATTCAGAAAACATCAAAACCAAGCAAATAATTCTTGCAGCATAAAATTTTTTCTAACAGTACCAAAATTATGTGAATTTGGCCTTATCAGAAAGTTTAGGTCAAGAGCTTTAATTTGCAAAAAGAATCAACTCAAACGGAGTTATAAAACTCAAGTTATGATCAAAAGAAGTTTGAATATAAATCTGAACAAAATTCGAAATTTGGAAATTTCAAAAAGTTGATGTGACAGGTTCACTGGATAGGTAAAAACAAGATGAAGCTATAGGCGTTGGTTTCATCTAATTTGGATGAACGAGTAAAAAGTTATGGCTATTTGAAAAATCAGGGCCAAGCTGTTTTACGGAAGAAAAATAGCTACGGCTAGGGTCTAATGTATAAATATGTAGACTAATTGATAATCTAATTATTTTATCGTATTAGTCTAGAAATAATAAACTACGGAAGTATAAAGAAAGATATCTTTATAAGGAAGAGAAAAGATGACTTTGGAGAAAGGAGACAATTTCTAAAAGTCGCGTCAGAAAGGAGAAAAATATTTTTATCTAGTCAAACCAAAATATTGATTTAACCCGAATCGGATGATTTTTTGAAGGCTCTGGGTCTATATTTATAGGTGGAAAAGAGGTTTAAGGGTTAAATGTTAGGCAATGTGGGATTAAACGTAAACGAAAATATACGAAACAGAGATGGGACGTGCGCCATGGGCCAAAAGGCCTTTAGGCAGTTTGGCCGGCCGCGCACACTGTAAATTTTTTTGAGCAATAGAAAAGAAAAGAAAAATTATGGAAAAAAATATGGGGAAGGAATATGGCCGGCTGGGCCTGGCCCATATAGGATAAAGAAAAAGAAAAGATGGGGCGTCCGCTGGTACTATGATGCGCACGTGGGCGACAGCTAGTTTCAGGCGCGCGCGCAGTTTTTGTTATTTGTTTTTTTAACAGAAAGCGATAAAGTGAAAAACGAAAATAAAACTAAAACTTTATATAGCCATATTATATATCAAAATTTTCAGAAAAGGATGTTCTACAAATTGAACATTTTCCTAGCATTAAATAAAATTCACACAAATTCAGATAATTCAAAGAGCGCTACTGGTCTAATAAAATCCAATAAAAATCATTTTAAAAATACCAAAATAAATTCAAATTTATTTCTCTCCAATTTTCTTATGTAGGGAATCATGTTACCCTATTTTCCGTATATTTTATTTTTGGAGAGAAATAATTTGAATAAAACCCAAATAACTCCAAATTGAAAATAGATTCAATGGGATTTTGAATTTAATTCTTTGAAACTTCCAACTCATATTTCATATGCTTTGAAGAAGTCCTTTTATCTTCTCTCATGAAAATCATTGAGTTGCTTGAAGTTTCTGAATTGAAAAAATCTTCCCAAATGAAATTCAAATATTTTCAACACCCTTTTTCATTTAAATAAATGGAAGAAGTCATGCCATCCTATCTCCAGGGTTTTGTGATGAAAAGTATTTGAATTCACGGAGAGCATAAATGCAAAATTGAAAGTTTGGGAAAGTCCTTTTATTCCCTCTCATTTAACTTTCAAAAAGTTTGAATTCACTCACTTTCAGTCAATCAATCACACAACAAACAAGCAAACAATCAAATCTATCTATTTATTATAACATTCCAAAATTTAGAATTTTGGGATGTTACAATCATAACACATAGTAGGTGACTATAGACTTGCAAGATAGGATCAAGAACTCTCATATATTGATAAAAACATAATAGGTTCAGATCTGAAATCATGGTGGGCCCTAGTGACAACCATTAAGCATAGCAAAGTCCTAGCAACATCAATCTCAGAACATAGTGGATACTAGGGATCAAACCCTAACAAAACTAACTCGATTACATGATAAATCTCATCCAACCCATTACCGTCCAGCAAGCCTACGATGGAATTACTCACACGCGATGGTGAGCATCATGAAATTGGTGATGGAGGATGGTTGATGATGACAATGGCGACGGATTCCCCTCTACGGAGCCCCGAACGGACTCCAGATCTGCCCTCCCGAGAGAGTTTAGGGCTTGGCGGCAGCTCCGTATCATAAAACGTGATGAATCTTTCTCCTTAATTTTTTTCTCCCCAAAAGTGAATATATAGAGTTGGAGTTGAAGTCGGAGGAGCTCCAGGGGGCCCATGAGGTAGGGGGCGCGCCCCCCACCCTCGTGGCTATGGTGTGGCCCCCCTGGTCTTGATCTCTTTCCAGTATTTTTTATTATTTCCAAAAATAGTCTTCGTGAAGTTTCAGGTCATTCCGAGAACTTTTGTTTCTACACATAAATAACTTCATGGCAATTCTGCTGAAAATAGCGTCAGTCCGGGTTATTTCCATTCAAATCATGCAAGTTAGAGTCCAAAACAAGGTCAAAAGTGTTTGGAAAAGTAGATACGATGGAGACGTATCCAGATCCATTATGCATATTAATACTCCTCTGATTATGAACATGAATATGCTTTGTGAGTAGTTACGTTTGTTCCTGAGGACATGGGAGAAGTCTTGCTATTAGTAGTCATGTGAATTTGGTATTCGTTCGATATTTTGATAAGATGTATGTTGTCATCCCTCTAGTGGTGTCATGTGAACATCGACTACATGACACTTCACCATTGTTTGGGCCTAGAGGGAGGCATTGGGAAGTAATAAGTAGATGATGGGTTGCTAGAGTGACAGAAGCTTAAACCCTAGTTTATGCGTTGCTTCGTAAGGGGCTGATTTGGATCCATATGTTTCATGCTATGGTTAGGTTTACCTTAATACTTCTGTTGTAGTTGCGGATGCTTGCAATAGGGGTTAATCATAAGTGGGATACTTGTCCAAGTAAGGGCAGTACCCAAGCACGGGTCCACCCACATATCAAATTATCAAAGTAACGAACGCGAATCATATGAGCATGATGAAAACTAGCTTGACGATAATTCCCATGTGTCCTTGGGAGCGCTTTCCTTTATATAAGAGTTTGTCCAGGCTTGTCCTTTGCTACAAAAAGGATTGGGCCACCTTGATGCACCTTATTTACTTTATTTAGTTGTTGCTCGTTACCAATTACCTTATCACAAAACTATCTGTTACCGATAATTTCAGTGCTTGCAGAGAATACCTTGCTGAAAATCGCTTATCATTTCCTTCTGGTCCTCGTTGGGTTCGACACTCTTACTTATTGTAAGGACTATGATAGATCCCCTATACTTGTGGGTCATCAAGACTCTTTTCTGGCGCCGTTGCCGGGGAGTGAAGCGCCTTTGGTAGGTGGAATTTGGTAAGGAAAAAATTTATATAGCGTGCTGAAATTGACTATCACTTGTTACTATGGAAAGTACTCCTTTGAGGGGCTTGTTCGGGGTATCTTCACCCTGACAAGTAGAGCAAATAGTTGCTCCTCAACCTACTGAACCTATTGAAAATGAAAATGTTTACTTCGAAATTCCTTCGGGTATGATAGAGAAACTGCTAGCTAATCCTTTTTCAGGAGATGGAACATTGCATCCCGATTTACACTTAATCTATGTGGATGAAGTTTGTGGATTATTTAAGCTTGCAGGTATGCCCGATGATGTTATAAAGAAGAAGGTCTTCCCTTTATCTTTGAAGGGAGATGCATTGACATGGTATAGGCTATGTGATGATATGGGATCACGGGACTATAAGCGATTGAAATTGGAATTCCATCAGAAATTTTATCCTATGCATCTTGTTCATCGTGATCATAATTATATACATAATTTTTGGCCTCACGAAGGAGAAAGCATCGCTCAAGCTTGTGGGAGGCTTAAGTCAATGTTATATTCATGCCCTAATCATGAGCTCTCAAGAGAAATGATTATTTAAAATTTTTATGCTCGGCTTTCTGATAACAATCGCTCCATGCTCGATACTTCTTGTACTGGTTCTGTCGTGGTTTTGTTACGGCAGATGTCCTAGTGTGAGGACTTAGTCGCGAGGCCAACGCATCTATGTGGTAGCTTGATAGGGGTTGAGCGGAATCGAGAGACGCAACACAAGACAAGGATTTAGACAGCTTCGGGCCCCGGGAAACATCATCCGGTAACAACCCTACGTGTTGTTTGTGGCTAGGTCTTATTATGCTCATGAGGGAGTCGTCGTAAACCGGCTCTCCTCTAGTTGTGTCTAGCCTTAACTATTCTTTTCTCTTCCACCCTTTGGAGAGCCCTGCCCCTCCTTATATATGTTGAAGGGGCGGGTTACATGTGGAGTCCTATTAGGATTAGGACTAGTCTATCTTCTAATACAAACCGGATACAAGTCCAGGTCTTAACTCCTTGTAAGATAAATGTTCCTCACGCCTTTCCTCGTAAACCGGCCCACCATAACATGAGCCGGCCTTCTGGGCCTTGGGCCTTGTCATCCATCTGAAACACGCACTGGGTCACCAATGAGTCTTCAGGCTCGTGAATCGTCATACCAGTGAACCGCCAGACACATAAGTCGCCAATCCTCTGGCGGGTTACCAACGAAAGGCCAAGTCCGGCCGGGTTATACCTCAGGCCGGTTTACGCCGCAGGGTATATCCCCGACATTAGCCCCCAAGTTTAGCTTGGATTTATCCATGGTAAACTTATGCTGATCATCCTTAAGTCCTTGTCATTTCCTCCTTCTAGAAAATCCGAGTCAATAGACCAGCTTCATAATCAATTTGCTTGCATAAGATATTTTGTAAATAAAGAATCCATTTGAATCGGCCTTCAATGCTCTGATTTGACAAAAATATTGGTCTTCAAATATTCGACTGATATTCAGCCGGTTTGAAAATGTAGAACTTGCCGGTTTATCATTGCAAAAATTGCCGGGTTATAAAAACTGATGATCCCGGGTCATGACCGTTTATAGACGCCGGGTTATGATTGTTGCCAACGCCAGGTCACATAATTAATCTTCCTGATTTGCCCAAAACTGAGAATTTGAAGATGTTCCTCCTTTATATGCCTATTACCTATAGCTCCCAAGTCTTAAGAGGAGAATATAGTGATAGCTTAAGACTTGTTTCAATATAAATGTTGCAATCTTGAAGAAATCCATATTGTTCATCTCAGTCACTAGCCACAACTGAATATTCCATATTATGTAGCCCCCAAGTGCCGGGTTGTCATGCTTACAGCAACCTGGGACTTGTAATTGCCTGATGCTCAAAAAACTTCAACCAGTGTAGCCCCCAAGGGCCGGGTCATTATACAATAATGAGCAGGGACTTTATAAATATGATCATGTAGATTTGAACAGCAACGTGTAGCCCCCAAGGGTCGGCTCAGTAAGATAATATTGAGCTGGGACTTTATATATACTTCATTGAAAATAATATCATATGATGTAACCCCCATCATGGGGCTTGAACCCACGTTCACAAGGTTAAGAGCTTTATGCTTTACCAACTGAGCAATAAACCTTTCAATATAATGGATTAAAGCTTGTGTACCTTAAATTTTTGACAGGAGCAATTGGTAGCCCCCAAGGGTCGGCTCATTATGATGTAATGAGTCGGATCTTCAATAAGGCTGGTAAAAATGATTTTGCATTAGCCCCCAAGTGTCATGGTGCATGCTTGCAGCGACATGAGACTTGCATAGTTGATGTAATCTGAACTTGAATAATGTAGCCCCCAAGTGCCGGGTCGTAAGCCTACAGCGACTCGGGACTATTCCTTCAATTGTAGAATAAATCATATCCATTGATAATATAATATCCATTGCGCTAAAGCGACTTTGAAAACCATAATCATAATACTGGTTACTGATAACCATAATAAAATCCAGCCATGTTGGCTATTTGAAGATTTGAATAATATAATCCGATATGAAAACCTCAATCATTCAATATCATCATGAAAATCCAGCCAAGTTTGGCTATTAGAAATTTGCATACCTTATCGGTTGACAAGTAAATCCGAAGTTTAAATACTCGGCGACTCTTGGCCGATGGCGACTTAATGTGCATTCATTGTAAGCCAGAATTTTTATAATCCGGTGGCTGATAGCCTCTGAAAAAGTCCAAAATGGATAACCCTTTTGAAGCATCAATTTTGATGAAGAGCTTGAATTTATATGTCATAATTCTGCAAATCCTACACAAAGTGCAAATAACATATGCCCTGGCGACTTAACATCAAAAGCCGGGGTGGGTAGCCACCCGAATGCATTCTTATCCTGCACACAAGCAGATCACAAGAACCCTTGGCGATATACCGCAGGGCGGGTCATAATGCCCAAACACATATCCAGGGTTTATAACCAAGGCTGTAATTGAAGATAATCAAATATGACATAGATGATACCTGTAACATAGAATCACCTCATTGGTTTAACCAACTTTTGTAGTGAGGGTGGTAACCCCAATCTTGAGTACTGATAACTCCTTCCATATTTTACCGGTTTATGATAAAACCATACCAGGTTATAATAAACACCGGATTATCCATATATAATACTGGTGACTTGTAGTCGAAACCAGACCGGGTCAATAAGCGCCGGATTATAATTGATCGTATATTGACAATTTGCCGTTGAAAGTCAAGCCAGGTTAATGAACGCCGGTATATCCATGCACATATGATACATGCTATGATGATGTAATGATGATGCAACGTATGATGCAATATATGATGATGTATATGTATGATCAAGAGGGTTTAAGCTATGGTTCGGATACGACCAGAGCCCCCATGTAGTCATAATTGTGGCATTGCGCCGATCAAAAGGTGTAACTATGGTTCAAATACGACCAAGCCCCCAAGTGATTTCCCTAGTGCCCTTATGCCTATCAATAGGTGTAACTATGGTTCGAACCCATAGCCCCCAAGTGATTTCCCTGGTGGCCTTATGCCTATCAAGAGGTGTAGCTATGGTTCGGATACGACCAAGCCCCCAAGTAATTTCCCTGGTGCCCTTATGCCTATCAAGAGGTGTAGCTATGGTTCGGATACGATCAGAGCCCCCAAATGATTTCCCTGGTGGCCTTAAGCCTATCAAGAGGTGTGACTATGGTTCGAACATAGCCACCAAGTGATATTGTGAGCTGTGCTCAAGGGATACCCATGTTTGAGTTGTGTTGTGCAACAGACTCTCTTTGGCCCCTTGTGATAATATTGGCTTGATAGCCGGATTACCGAAGTAACCAGAGTTGTGCTCTTATGATAATATTGGCTTGATAGCCGGATCAATATGTAATCAGAACTCCGCTTTATAAACAGAATCCCCCATGTGATCAATACTATGATAAGCCAATAAGGCAGGATAACCCATGTTTGAACCGTGCATCATGGCAACAGGTCCTCTTCGGCAACCTTTAACTTTTCTGAGAACTCGAACTTTGCGAGAGATATTTCTTCTTGAACCGGATGTTAAACCGGATATTAAGAGCTTCAAAGCTTTATGGGAAACATCTTTCCCTTGAGCCGGATTTTGAACCGGAATCTTCATTTTCAGCCGTAAATTTTTTGACGGCCTTTAAACTCAAACTTGCGAGAAGTTAATTCTTTTTTGAACCGAAAATTCTTAAAACGGATTTGAAAGCTTCAGAGCTTTGTGGGAGAACAGATTTCCCTTGAACCGGATTTTAAACCGGCATTCTTCATTTTGAACCAGAATTTTTCAGATGGCCCTTGACTTCACTAAAAACTGGCAGCATTTGCTGAGTCATATCATTGTAGCCCCCGAGTCTCAAGGTGACTCGAGGAGTTGGCTTGATATTCTCCATATTTGACCGTGATATAAACCGACATAAATTTTATATCCTTGGTGTTGATAGCATGATGTGAATCCACAGAAGGTTGTGATGACTGCGGTGGGTTATAAATGATCCCGTATGAGTCGTATCAGCAACTCGACCAATGGTTCCTTCCAACTGGCGATTTGAAGTTAACCAAACTGTAGTGGCGGCGACTTGTGCGCCTGCCCATTGGACCGTCCAGTGCAGATGGCGGCTTATAGTATATGATAATCTGCCTCCATTTTGTTGAAAGAAAAAACCGGGCTACCCAAGCCATGACTTGCTCAAACAGCTCATGCAGACAGGTGCGGTCTGGTATGTTGATGTAGACCAGGCCGTGAGAGACGGACAACAAATACGGCCGCATCATCAGAAGCGGCTCAGACAGATGAACCGGCCGCGGTGTTGTAAGCCGGCGCGGACGGACGGGTCAATCGCAGGTGCTGTAAGCCGCGCAGACAAGTAAATCAGCCATGTCGTGTTGATGTAGTGAACAGTTGTCCTACATCAATAGTATTGCAGACCAAGGCAAAGATAAACTGTTCTTTGACAAAAATAATATATATAAATAAAACAAACTTAGATGGATATCACCTGATGTGTTAGGGCGAAAATTATCCTCCGTGGAGTTAATGATCACCATGGTGAAGCTAAAATCAATCACGGGCGGGTCGACCGTGGGAGCCGACAGATGAGTCGACCGCGATACTATAAACCGGTGCGAACGGGAGAGTCGGCCACGGGGTCGGACGGGTAAATCGCCCATAGTGTTGTAGACCGTCGCGAACGAGCGAGTTGTCTTCCACGTTGTAAGCTGGCGCGGATACGTGAACCGGCCGTGAAGGCGGACGAGCAAGTCGTCCGTGGCATTGTAAGGTGGTGCGGACGGGCGAGTCAGCTGGCGTGTTTGATGTAAACTGAACCGCGACACGCGTACCCGTGGAGCCACGCGGCACAGCCGAACGTGCATCCGTGGTATAACACCACTTTTGTAATGAGTAATTTATCTGTATATAACAACACTATAGGGCAGAGTGGTTGTTTTCACAAAAAATTAATAAATATTTACTAATAAAAAGTAAACTGGATGAATATCACCTGGTGCATTAGTACGACAGATGATCCATACGCAATGTCCGTAGATAACCTCTGTTCTTCTTAACAGCGCAGGATTAATCCGCCTGTCCTCTCACCAAGCAAGTACCCCAAGGCAGAGGTGGCAGGCCGGCAAGTTGTTGCGGGGATCGTCCGGATTTCCCTCCAGCCCGTAGTGACTCGGCAGAGGCTGCGGCCACACGGCCGTAATAGCAAGACCCGCCAGCGGAGACGGAGGCCCTGATGCAGTGCAAGATGGAGGCGGTTTGACGCAAGTACTGCAGCTGTATTTGCCTTGGGCATCAACTAAATATAATAGCTGATGTTTGTCTTGATGTGATGACGTAAACCAATGGTAGCTTCTTGATCTCCCGGTGAGAAAGTAACACTAAATTATTGAATTGATGCAATATACTCTCCTTGACTAGAGCGTTTTTTAAGACGGCGGGGCGGTGGAAATCTGTCTTGACCTCAGATCCTTGTGCCAATCCATCTCGGACGCAGCTTCGACTGATTCTTTGTAATTTGACCATATATGCTGCTGTGTTGGCTAGGTGTGCACACAACAATGGAAGACTGAACCAAAAACTAATTTTTTTTTCACGTGAGATACTAGTAGTAGTACAAATAGTCATAGAGGCTTCCGTTGAGCGTCGGTTTTAATCATACGAGCTAGCAACAATCAAACCGTCTTGGAAAGGAAAGTAGTATTTTTCCGTCAGGACTTGAAGCGCTCCTGTAACACGGCTGCTGTGGACCCATCTATGATTCTTCAGGTGTGGCCGCTCCGCTCAGAAAACCAAGTTCCAGGGGCGCCTTAGGTATAGCTATGGGGTCAGTCTGTTTCCCAATAAACAAAGGTGTGTTAAACCAGTATCTTGATTAGAAAATATCAGCGGGGCGCGGGCCCATCCAACGGCTGCATGGAATCGGTTTGTCGACCATTGATCCGGCCGGACTGTTTTTTGTGGTAACCGCCTAATAACAATCGGATCCGGCTGTTATATCCGTAGAAAAATTCACCAATGACTGCGGTGGATTCCTGTAGTATATTGTGTGCAGCCGAAACGCTCCTGTCGATCTCGGTGACTTGCAAAAAACGATCATGTCGCAGCCTTATTTCTCTTGGATTTTAAATCTCAGACTAATAACAATCTGACCGATGAACTCAACTGATGTAAATTCTTTTAAACTGGCTTTTCTTTATCTGAAAATTGCGAGCTTCTCGAACCCTAGAAGAGATCCCTCCAAGAACTCATCACCACCGTGCGTGAGCCCCACGGTGGGCGCCAACTGTCGTGGTTTTGTCACAGCAGATGTGCTAGTGTGAGGACTTAGTCGCGAGGTCAACGCATCTATGTGGTAGCTTGAGAGGGGTTGAGCGGAATCAAGAGACGCAACACAAGACAATGATTTAGACAGCTTCGGGTCCCGGGAAACATCATCCGGTAACAACCCTACGTGTTGTTTGTGGCTAGGTCTTATTATGCTCATGAGGGAGTCGCCGTAAACCGGCTCTCCTCTAGTTGTGTCTAGCCTTAGCTATTCTTTTCTCTTCCACCCTTTGGAGAGCCCTGCCCCTCCTTATATATGTTGAAGGGGCGGGTTACATGTGGAGTCCTATTAGGATTAGGACTAGTCTATCTTCTAATACAAACCGGATACAAGTCCAGGTCTTAACTCCTTCTAAGATAAATGTTCCTCACGCTTTTCCTCATAAACCGGCCCACCATAACATGAGCCGGCCTTCTAGGCCTTAGGCCTTGTCATCCATCTGAAACACGCACCGGGTCACCAACGAGTCTTCAGGCTCGTGAATCGTCATACCAGTGAACCGCCAGACACATAAGTCGCCAATCCTCTGGCGGGTTACCAATGAAACGCCAAGTCTGACCGATTTATGATGAAAACTATTGAATTCAAATAGAATTTATTGAAGAGAATTAAACGCAACTCTGAAGATTGGGTAGTTTGTTAGTTTTCAATGAATTTTATGATTCATACTTGAAATTGTGATTGAATTATTATTTTAGCATAAGAGATCATATGCCAATATATATATATGACAAATTTTATCTACAAGCAATGATAGTTACCACCTAGTTCTTTGACCTCCACGTGTCCTCAAACATAGCCACAATCTAGCAAAGCGCTTGGCTATCGATTGTGGGCAGAACCCGCTAACCCGTGAGCTTCCCTAATTAAAAGGTGGTGATAATATGTTTTTTAGATAAAGCAATCCCTGATTTTTAGGTGGGAAGGTGTAACTAGCCAACTAATTATGGGTGGATCTGCGGCAAAGGAGGACTTGGAGTTTCATGTGAGGCGATAATACCTCCGGTCATTTTTGTTCTCTTAATTAAATAATAATCGGGCAAGTGCACGTGAACTTCACACTGTGATTTTTCAAGTTGGATTGAAAACACTCTTCTACCTGGAGTAGGTTATTTTTTAATTAAAAAAATAGTATGGAGTATGTGCGTAGTGAATGGATAGACAACGTACATTGTGGCACCTTTTCAGTACATACAAATGTATGTAGTATGTGTGCGCGGGTGGGTTAAATATATTATTTAAATACATGTGGCCTCCTGGGTGCTTGAATTTACGCGTACACTTCTATGTAATATGTACAAAATTCATGCGCGAGGGTAGTAGTATGGTTGTGTATTAGCACTCTTAAGTACTCCTCGGCTAAAGAAAACCTTTGTCCTTTTTTTTATGAATAAACAATGTCCATTTCAACTCTTAACAAGACAAGAATGACTTATTTTCGCATAAAAAAGATTTTCTGGTAGTATGAAGTACATGTATATTCTTAGCTAGGAGTACGTACTTCAAAAATGAATGTGCAAATGTGCACATTTCTAATCAGAGTATGAAGTATATAATATACTATTATTTCAATGTAAGAATGGAGTATATAATATACTACTATTCTATAGGAATATGTACTTTGTAGAATGGAGTATATAGTATACTACTATTTTATAGGAATATGTACTTTGTAGAGTATGTAGTATTGGGTATGGAGTATCTTTAAAAAGGAGTATAAAGTATGGAGTATGTCCAAATAAGGAGTATATTTTCCAAAATAAACAGTATCTTCCTACAAAAAATAGATATACTAAGAGGAGTATCTCAAGAAAAAGAAGTAAGTACATCTTGATACTGATCAAATATACTAGAGTATGCATGTGTTTGTTCTATTCTGTATTCTGTTTTCACGTACAAGTACATTAGTACAAGATTGCAAAAATGAAGAATCTGCCAAGATAGTACATCTTCAAGCAACCGTGACTACTAACTAGAACGTCACTGGGCTAGAAGAGACAATATGGGAACAAAACTTTAACACATAGATTTCTTGGACTTTGTGATGATGCTTTCTCATGCATATACGTATACTTATCCGTAACTAGAGAATTGGATTGGGATTCAGGTAGTGCTAGACGTGATGATAGCTGGGGTGGACACGTTCAAGATCATAGGGTCGATGTAGCAGGCAGTGGTGAGCTCTTCAGCGGCGGTAGCGGCGGCCGTGGTGGAGAGCGCATGTTGACGGCGGCTGGTCAAGCATGCGGTATGTTTAGTACTAGTTACATACATCATCGTAGGAAGCCACCAATCACATAGGAGCGGCCGGCCGGCGGTGGCGACGGCTCCACGGTGGTGACGCCATGGCACCGGCATACAGTCCGAGAAGAAACTAATGTGCGACGATGGTCTCTACCTGTGACTGCGCACTTGGTCGGCTTGCGGCCGCCTTGCTCGTTGTTCCTTATCATCACATCTGGATCTTCGTAATCATGCTGCGACACTCATGCAAGAACTGCACCAGGTCGATGCGTGCAAAGGCAATCCATCATAGGTGCATGCCCATGCTGTCGATCAACGATGAATTCATATTAGATAAGAAACAAATCAGGAAGAGAATAGAAGATTTTGTTTGCCAGATGAATACCTTGAGACATGCATCCATGCTCCTAATCCTAATCAGCTGCAATTGCCGGCGAATCGGCGACTGCCGTAGCAAAATTTAGTTCCGCCAATATCGGATCCATTGATCTCCTAATGGTGAGATGCCACGAAACGTCCTGCATGCCTGCTGTTGTGAGGTGATTAAATAATATCCATGCATGATAGTCGGAACTGTACGGGTGTTCTTTTTCTTATCGAACGAAGTGAAAAAAGACAGCCAATTTTCAAAACCAACCCGTTAATCAATAGCCACACCAGGGATGAGATCGGACGGCGTTGAGAACAGAGGTAACTACCACTAGATGGTAGTATCTATTTTCCTATGTATATATATATATATATATATTGTTGTTCTAAGAATGATCATGATGCCCTCATGTCCGCATTTTATTTTTATCGACACCTCTATCTCTAAACATGTAGACATATTTATCGATTTCGGCTTTCGCTTGAGGACAAGCGAGGTCTATGCTTGGGGGAGTTGATACATCCATTTTGCATCATGCTTTTATATCGATATTTATTACATTATGGACTGTTCTTACACATTATGTCACAATACTTATGTCTGTTCTCTCTTATTTTACAAGGTTTACATGAAGAGGGGGAATGTCGGCAGCTGGAATTCTGGGCTGGAAAAGGAGCAAATATTAGAGACCTATTCTGCACAGCTCCAAAAGTCCTGAAACTTCACAGAAGTTATTTTCAGAATATATAAAATACTGAGCGAAGAAGACACTAGAGGGGGGCCACCCACCAGCCACGAGGGTGGGGGGCGCGCCCTACCCCCTAGGCGCGCCCCCTGCCTCGTGGGCCCCCTGGTGGCCCTCCGATGCCCATCTTTGGCTATATGGAGTCTTTCGTCCGAGAAAAAATTAGAAGCAAGCTTACGAGACGAAACTCCGCCGCCACGAGGCGGAACCTTGGCGAAACCAATCTAGGGCTCCGGTGGAGCTGTTCTGCCGGGGAAACTTCCCTCCGGGAGGGGTAAATCATCACCATCGTCATCATCAACGATCCTCTCATCGGGAGGGGGTCAATCTCCATCAACATCTTCACCAACACCATCTCATCTCAAACCCTAGTTCATCGCTTGTATCCAATCTTTGTATCCAAACCTCAGATTGGTACCTGTGGGTTGCTAGTAGTGTTGATTACTCCTTGTAGTTGATGCTAGTTGGTTTACTTGGTGGAAGATCATATGTTCAGATCCATTATGCATATTAATACTCCTCTGATTATAAACATGAATATGCTTCGTGAGTAGTTACGTTTGTTCCTGAGGACATGGGAGAAGTGTTGCTATTAGTAGTCAAGTGAATTTGGTATTCGTTCGATATTTTGATAAGATGTATGTTGTCATCCCTCTAGTGGTGTCATGTGAACGTCGACTACATGACACTTCACCATTGTTTGGGCCTAGAGGGAGGCATTGGGAAGTAATAAGTAGATGATGGGTTGCTAGAGTGACAGAAACTTAAACCCTAGTTTATGTGTTGCTTCGTAAGGGGCTGATTTGGATCCATATGTTTCATGCGATGGTTAGGTTTACCTTAATACTTCTGTTGTAGTTGTGGATGCTTGCAATAGGGGTTAAATATAAGTGGGATACTTGTCCAAGTAAGGGCAGTACCCAAGCACCGGTCCACCCACATATCAAATTATCAAAGTACCGAATGCGAATCATATGAGCATGATGAAAACTAGTTTGATGATAATTCCCATGTGTCCTCGGGAATGCTTTCCTCTATATAAGAGTTGCTCCAGGCTTGTCCTTTGCTACAAAAAGGATTGAGACACCTTGCTGCACCTTATTTACTTTATTTACTTGTTGCTCGTTACCAATTGCCTTATCACAAAACTATTTGTTACCGATAATTTCAGTGCATGCAGAGAATACCTTGCTGAGAACCGCTTATCATTTCCTTCTGGTCCTCATTGGGTTCGACACTCTTACTTATCGAAAGGACTACGATAGATCCCCTATACTTGTGGGTCATCAGGACTCTTTTCTGGCGTCGTTGCCGGGGAGTGAAGCACCTTTGGTAGGTGGAATTTGGTAAGGAAAAATTTATATAGTGTGCTGAAATTTACTGTCACTTGTTACTATGGAAAGTAATCCTTTGAGGGGCTTGTTCGGGGTATCTTCACCCTGACAAGTAGAGCAAATAGTTGCTCCTAAACCTACTAAACCTATTGAAAATGAAAATGTTTACTTCGAAATTCCTTCGGGTATGATAGAGAAACTGCTAGCTAATCCTTTTTCAGGAGATGGAACATTGCATCCCGATTTACACTTAATCTATGTGGATGAAGTTTGTGGATTATTTAAGCTTACAGGTATGCCCGATGATGTTATAAAGAAGAAGGTCTTCCCTTTATCTTTGAAGGGAGATGCATTGACATGGTATAGGCTATGCGATGATATGGGATCATGGGACTATAAGCGATTGAAATTGGAATTCCATCAGAAGTTTTATCCTATGCATCTTGTTCATCGTGATCGTAATTATATATATAATTTTTGGCCTCGCGAAGGAGAAAGCATCGCTCAAGCTTGGGGGAGGCTTAAGTCAATGTTATATTCATGCCCCAATCATGAGTTCTCAAGAGAAATGATTATTCAAAAAATTTATGCTCACCTTTCTGATAACAATCGCTCCATGCTCGATACTTCTTGTACGGATTCCTTTATGATGAAGACTATTGAATTCAAATGGAATTTATTGGAGAGAATTAAACGCAACTCTGAAGATTGGGATCTCGACGAAGGTAAGGAGTTAGGTATAACACCTAAGTTCGATTGTGTTAAATCTTTTATGGACACCGATGTATCCGTTAATTTAGCACTAAATATGGACTAGACTCTGAGATAGTAGCTTCTTTCTGTGAATCCTTTGCTACTCATATTGATCTCCCTAAGGAGAAGTGGTTTAAATATCATCCTCCCATAGAAGTAAAAGTAGTTGAACCTATTAAAGTTGAAGAAAAGACTATCACTTATAACGATCCTATTGTTCCTACTACTTATGTTGAGAAACCACCTTTTCCTATTATGATAAGGGATCATGCTAAAGCTTCAACTGTGGTTCGTAAAAGTAATATTAGAACTTGTACACCTCCTGAGCAAGTTAAAGTTGTACCTAATATTGCTATTGTTAAAGATCTCTTGGCTGATAATATCGATGGGCATGTTATTTATTTCTATGATGAAACTGCTAGAATTGCTAAGTCTGGTGCTAAAGATAAACATAGACTTGTTGTAGGCATGCCTATTATTTCTGTTAAAATAGGAGATCATTGTTATCATGGCTTGTGTGATATGGGTGCTAGTGCTAGTGCAATACTTATTTCTCTATATCAAGAAATTATGCATGATATTGCACCAGCCGAGTTAGAAGAAATTGATGTCACCATTAAGCTCACCAATAGAGATACTATTTCACCAATTGGGATTGTTAGAGATGTTGAAGTCTTGTGTGGGAAGGCTAAATGTCCTGCTGATTTTCTTGTTCTTGGTTCCCCACAAGATAGCTTTTGTTCCATTATATTTGGTAGACCCTTCTTGAATACTGTTAATGCTAAGATAGATTGTGAAAAGGATGTTGTTACTATTGGTTTGGATGATATGTCTCATGAGTTTAATTTATCTAAATTTCATAGACAACCCCGTGATGAAGAATTGCCTAGTAAAGATGAAATTATTGGTCTTTCTTCTATTGCTGTGCCTCCTAATGATCCTTTAGAATAATATTTGTTAGACCATGAGAATGATATGTTTATGAATGAAAGAAGGGAAATAGATGAAGTATTCTTTAAACAAGGACCCATTCTGAAACACAATTTGCCTGTTGAAATCCTAGGGGATCCTCCTCCACCCAAGGGTGATCCCGTGTTTGAGCTTAAACCATTGCCTGATACTCTTAAATATGCTTATCTTGATGAAAAGAAGATATATCCTGGTATTATTAGTGCTAACCTTTTAGAGAAGGAGGAAGAAAAATTATTGAAAACTCTGAAGAAGCACCGTGCTGCTATTGGATATACTCTTGATGATCTTAAGGGCATTAGTCCCACTCTATGCCAATACAAAATAAATTTGGAGAAAGATGCCAAACCAGTTATTGATCACCAACGACGGTTGAATCCTAAGATGAAAGAAGTGGTAAGAAAGGAAATATTAAAACTCCTTGAGGTAGGTATTATTTATCCCGTTGCTGATAGTCAGTGGATAAGTCATGTTCATTGTGTCCCTAAGAAGGGAGGTATCACTGTCGTTCCTAATGATAAAGATTAATTGATTCCGCAAATAATTATTACAGGTTATAGGATGGTAATTGATTTCCTCAAAATAAATAAGGCTACTAAGAAAGATCATTACCCTTTACCTTTTATTGATCAAATGCTAGAAAGATTATCCAAACATACACATTTTTGCTTTCTAGATGGTTACTCGGATTTCTCTCAAATACATGTGTCAGCTGAGGATCAAGAAAAGACCACTTTTACTTGCCCTTTTCGTACTTTTGCTTATAGATGTATGCCTTTTGGTTTATGTAATGCACCTACTACCTTTCAAAGATGCATGATGGCTATATTCTCTGACTTTTGTGAAAAGATTTGTGAGGTTTTCATGGATGATTTCTCTGTTTATGGATCCTCTTTTGATGATTGCTTGAGCAACCTTGATCGAGTTTTGCAGAGATGTGAAGAAACTAATCTCGTTTGAATTGGGAGAAGTGCCACTTTATGGTTAATGAAGGTATTGTCTTGGGGCATAAAATTTCTGAAAAAGGTATTGAAGTTGATAAAGCTAAAGTTGATGCTATTGAAAATATGTCGTGTCCTAAGGACATCAAAGGTATAAGAAGTTTCCTTGGTCATGCCGGTTTTTATAGGAGGTTCATTAAGGACTTCTCAAAAATTTCTCGGCCTCTGACTAATATCTTACAAAAAGATATACCTTTTGTCTTTGATGATGATTGTGTAGAAGCATTTGAAATACTTAAGAAAGCATTAATTTCTGTACCTATTGTTCAGCCACTTGATTGGAATTTACCCTTTGAAATTATGTGTGATGCTAGTGATTATGCTGCAGGTGCTGTTCTAGGGCAAAGAGTTGATAAGAAATTGAATGTTATTCAATATGCTAGTAAAACTCTAGACAATGCCCAGAGAAATTATGCTACTACTGAAAAAGAATTTTTAGCAATTGTATTTGCTTGTGATAAGTTCAGACCTTATATTGTTGATTTTTATGGAAAAGAAAGATGCTAAACCTAGACTTATTAGATGGGTTGTCTTGCTACAAGAATTTGATTTGCATAGTATTGATAGAAAGGGAGCTGAGAACCCCGTTGCACACAACTTGTCTAGGTTAGAGAATGTTCTTGATGACCAACTACCTATTGATGATAGCTTTCCTGATGAACAATTAAATGTCATAAATGCTTCTCGAATTGCTCCATGGTATGCTGATTATGCTAATTATATTGTTGCTAAATTTATACCACCTAATTTCACATACCAGCAAAAGAAAAGGTTCTTCTATGATTTGAGAAATTACTTTTGGGATGACCCACACCTTTATAAAGAAGGAGTAGATGGTGTTATTAGACGTTGTGTACCTGAGCATGAACAGGAACAAATCCTACACAAGTGTCACTCCAAAGCTTATGGAGGACACCACGCTGGAGATAGAACTGCACATAGGTATTGCAATCTGGTTTTTATTGGCCTACTCTCTTCAAAGATACTCGTAAGTTTGTCCTATCTTGTGATCAATGTCAAAGAATTGGTAATATTACTAGACGTTAAGAAATGCCTATGAATTGGTAATATTTTTGTGAGAATCCAATGTCAGCAAATTGATTATGAAGCTGGTCTATTGACCCAGAATGTCCAGAAGAAGGAAATGACCAGGACTTAAGGATGATCAGATGACGGCTTACAAGAATTTTTAACCCGGAGCACAAACTGTCAAATTTGTTCTTGTGTTTATTTTGCGGGATCAGTTTAACATGGATAAATCCAAATTAAAATGGGGGCTAATGTCGGGGATATACCCTATGGTATGACCCTGCCGGAAGTATGACCCGGCCGGACTTGGCGACTCACTAGTAACCCGCCCTAACTTGGCGGCTCACGAAGTGACCCGCCCGGTCTCTCCACTCACTCATGACCCGGCTGGGCCTGGTGACTCATTGGTAACCCGACAGGCGGGTCAGAGGAGCGACAAGACCTAGTGGCCCAACGGGCGGTTCATGGAAGGCCGGCTCGTATTATGGTGGGTCGGCTTAATAGAAAAGGCATAAGGAATATTCCCTTACAAAGGAAGCAAGACTAGGACTCCACTTGTAATAGATTAATCCTAATCCTACTAGGACTAGTCATGTAACCCGCCCCTTCAAGATATATAAGGAGGGGCAGGGCACCCCAAGAGAGACAAGAAATAATCATTAAGGCTAGACACAATTAGGAGAGCCGGCTTAGGCGACGACTCCCTCATGAGCATAATGAGACCTAACCGCAAACAACATGTAGGGCTATTACCGGATGATGTTTCTCGGGGCCCGAAGCTGTCCAAATCCTTGTCTTGTGTGTTGATCTGCCTCGCGTCTCTTATCCCGATCAACCCCTCTCAAGATACCACATAGATGCATTGGCCTCACGACTAAGTCCTCACACTAGGACATCTACCGTGACAATTCCACGACACCATCTACTCCTTCTTTATAAAGATGTGGGTCATCCCGAAAGTAATGTCTTAAATCATAAAAGATTTTCTTCTTTTGTTGGTATGTAAAGCTAGGCTGTAAATATTTAGCAACAATGTAATTAGCATAATTAGCATACCAAGGAGTATCATGAGCAACATTTATTGCAGCTAACTGCTCATTAGGAAAACTATCATCAATAGGTAGTGGGTCATCAGGCACATTTTCAAGCCTAGATAAATTATTAGCTACGGGGGTTTCAGCTTCATTTCTATCAATGATATGTAAATCAAATTCTTGTAACAATAGAACCCATTGAATAAGTCTAGGTTTGGCATCTTTATTTTCCATAAGATATTTAATAGCAGCATGGTCTGTGTGAACAGTTACTTTGGAATCAACAATATAAGGTCTAAATTTATCACAAGCAAACACCATTGCTAAAAATTCTTTTTCAGTAGTGGCATAATTTCTTTGGGCACTATCTAGAGTTTTACTAGCATAATGAATAACATTCAGTTTCTTATCAACTCTTTGTCCTAGAACAGCACCAACAACATAATCACTAGTATCATACATAATTTCAAAAGGCGAGTTCCAATCAGGTGGTTGAACAATAGGTGCAGAAATTAAGGCTTTCTTGAGTGTTTCAAAGGCTTCTGAACAATCATCATAAAAAACAAAAGGAATATCCTTTTGCAAAAGATTCGTAAGAGGCCTAGAAATTTTAGAAAAGTCTTTGATAAATCTGCTATAGAAACCAGCATGACCTAAGAAACTACGAATACCTTTTATATCTTTAGGACATGGCGTTTTATCAAATGCATCAACCTTAGCTTTGTCCACTTCAATACCTCTTTCAGAAATTTTATGACCCAAGACAATGCCTTCATTAACCATAAAGTGGCACTTCTCCCAATTCAAGACAAGATTTGTTTGTTCACATCTCTACAAAACTCGATCAAGATTGCTTAAACGATCATCAAAAGACTTCCCATAAACAGAGAAGTCATCCATGAAAACCTCAACAATCTTTTCACAAAAGTCAGAGAATATAGTAGTCATACATCTTTGAAAGGTAGCAGGTGCATTACATAAACCGAAAGGTATATGTCTATAAGCATAATTTCCAAAGGGACAAGTAAAAGTGGTCTTTTATTGATCAGATTGAGAAACAGGTATTTGTGAAGAACCATAATATCCATCAAGGAAGCAAATGTGTGTGTGCTTAGATAATCTTTCAAGCATTTGATCAATAAAAGGCAGAGAGTAATGATCTTTTCTAGTTGCTTTGTTTAATTTTCTAAAATCAATTACCATTCTATAACCTGTAACAATTTTTTGTGGAATAAGTTCATTCTCATCACTAGGAACAATAGTTATACCTCCTTTCTTAGGGACACAATGAACAGGACTTACCCATCTACTATCAGCTGTAGGATAGATTATACCTACTTCCAGAAGTTTTAATATTTCCGTTCTTACCACTTCTTTCATCTTCGGGTTTAACCGACGTTGGTGATCAACAACGGGTTTAGCATCAGGTTCCATATTAATTTTGTGCTGGCATAGAGTGGGACTAATGCCCTTTAAATCATCAAGAGTATATCCAATAGCAACTCGGTGCTTCCTTAAAACTTTCAATAATCTTTCTTCTTCATGTTCTGAAAGGTTAGCACTGATAATAACAGGATATATCTTCTTTTCATCAAGATAAGCATATTTCAAAGTGTCTGGGTACTTTTTTAATTCAAACACTGGATCACCTTTAGGTGGAGGAGGACCTCCTAGATTTTCAATGGGCAAATTGTGTTTAAGTAGAGGATGTTGTTCAAATAAAATCTTATCTATTTCATTTCTTTCATGCATATGTAAATCATTTTCATGGTCTAGCAAATATTGTTGTAAAGGATCAGTAGGTGGTACAACAATAGAAGCAACACCAATTAATTCATCCTTACTAGGCAAAAAAAATTTCATGAAGCTTTCTACTAAACTTGGAGAAATTAAACTCATGAGACTCATCACCAAAACTAACACCGACAGTTTGTTTCTCACAATCTATCTTAGCATTAGCGGTGTTCAAGAAAGGTCTACCAAAGATAATGCGACAAAAGTCATCTTGTGGGGAATCAAGAACAAGAAAATTAGTAGGGTATTTTATTTTCCCACACAAGACTTCAACATCTCTAACAATCCCAATTGGTGATATAGTGTCTCTATTAGCAAGTTCAATAGTAACATCTATGTCTTCTATCTCTGCGGGTGCTATGTCTTTCATAATTTCTTGATATAAGGTGTAAGGAATAGCACTCACACTAGCACCTATGTCACATAAACCATGATAACAGTGATATCCTATTTTAACTGAGATGACAGGCATGCCAACAACATGTCTATGTTTATCCTTTTTATCAGGTTTGGCAATTCTAGCAGTTTTTTCACAAAAGTAAATAACATGCACATCCATATCTTCTTCCAAGAGATCTTTAACCATAGCAATACTAGGTTCTACTTTAATTTGTTCATCAGGTCTAGGTGTTCTAATATAGCTTTTGTTGACCATAGTTGAAACTTTTTAGCATGTTCCTTTACCCTAACAGGGAAAGGTGGTTTCTCAATATCAGCTGAAGGAACGACTGGATCAACATTGTAAAGTATAGTTTCTTCTTTAACTGGTACCGGTTCTTTGATTTCTTCTTTAATAGGTAGGTGATATTTAAACCACTTCTCTTTAGGAAGATCAACATGAGTAGCAAATGATACACAAAAGGAGACTACTATCTCAGAGTCAAGTCCATATTTAGTGCTAAACTTTTGAAAAGCATCAGTATCCATAAAAGATTTAACACAATCATACTTAAGTTTAATACCTGACTCTTTACCTTTGTCGAGTTCCCAATCTTCAGAATTGCTTTTGATTCTTTCCAAAAGATCCCAACGGAATTCAATAGTCTTCTTCATAAAAGAACGAGCACAAGAGGTATCGAGCATGGTTTGATCATTACGAGAAAGCCGAGCATAAAATTTTTGGATAACAATTTCTATTGAAAGCTCATGATTGGGGCATGAATATAACATTTAATTAAGCCCCCCCCCAAGGTAGAGCGATACTTTCTCCTTCACGAGGCCAAAAATTATATATATAATTCCGATTATGATGAACTAGATGCATATGATAATTTTTTTGGTGGAACTCCAATTTCAAACGATTCCAATTCCAAGATCCAATATCATCGCATAGCCTATACCATGCCAATGCTTTTCCCTTCAAAGATAAAGGGAAAACCTTCTTCATAACTTCATCTCTGGGTAAACCTGCGCTTGAACAATCCACAAATTAGTTCTACATATATCAAGTGCATATCAGGATGTTCGGTTCCATCTCCTACATAAGGATTAGCTAGCAATTGTTCTATCATACCCGAATGAATTTCATATTCAATATTTTTAGTAGGTGCAGTAGGTTGAGGGGTAGCTAATTGTGGTTCCGGTCGTGGTGAAGATACCCCGAACAAACCCCTCAAAGGATTGTTTTCCATAGTAATAAGTGATAATAAATTTCAGCACACTATATAAATGTTTCCTTACCAAATTCCACTTAACAAAGGCGCTTCACTCCCCAGCAACGGCATCAGAAAATAGCCTTGATGACCTGCAAGTATAGGGGATCAATTGTAGCTCTTTTCAATAAGTAAGAGTGTCGAACCCAACGAGGAGCATAAGGAAATGACAAGTGGTTTTCAGCAAGGTAATGTGTGCAAGTGCTGAAATTGTAAGTAGCAGAGTAGTTTGATATCAAGATAATTTGTAACGAGCATGTAACGATAGTAGTAACAAAAGTTACGCAAGGTATCCCAATCCTTTTGAGGCAAAGGACAGGCCAAAACGGTTACATATGATAAGCAAAGCGTTCTTGAGGGTACACGGGATTTTCATCTAGTCACTTTCATCATGTTAGCTTAATCCATGTTCGGTACTTTGATAATTTGATATGTGGGTGGACCGGTGCTTAGGTGTTGTTCTTACTTGAACAAACCTCCTACTTATGATTAACCCCCCGCAAGCATCCGCAACTACGAGAAAAGTATTAAGAATAAATTCTAACCATAGCATTGAACTTTTGGATCCAATCGGTCCCTTGCGGAATAGCGCATAAACTAGGGTTTAAGCTTCTGTCACTCTTGCAACCCATCATCTAATTGCTACTCCACAATGCATTCCCTTAGGCCCAAATATGGTGAAGTGTCATGTAGTCGACGTTCACATGACACCACTAAGGGAATCACAACATACATACTATCAAAATATTGAAAACATATCAAGTTCACATGATTACTTGCAACATGATTTCTCCCATGACCTCAAGAACAAAAGTAACTACTCACAAATGATAATCATGCTCAGGATCAGAGGGGTATTAAATAGCATATTGGATTTGAACACATAATCTTCCACCAAATAAACCATATAGTAATCAACTACAAGATGTAATCAACACTACTAGTCGCCCACAAGCACCAATATATAGTTCCGGTAACAAGATTGAACACAAGAGATTAACTAGGGTTTGAGAGGAGATGGTGCTGTTGAAGATGTTGATGGAGATTGTCCTCCCCAAGACGGGAGAGTTGTTGGTGATGATGATGACGATGATTTCCCCCTCCGAGAGGGAAGTTCCCCTGGCGGAATTGCTCCGCCGGAGGGCAAAAGGGCTCCTGCCCAAGTTCCGCCTCGAGACGACGGCGCTCCGTCCCAAAAGTCCTCTCCTTATTTTTTTTCTAGGTGAAAATGACTTATATACCAGAAGATGGGCACCGGAGGTGGGCCTAGGTGAGCACAACCCACCAGGACGTGCCTGGGCTCCTTGGCGCGCCCAACCTGGTGGGCACCCTCTGGTAGTTATTTGCTCCAATATTCCTCATATATTTGATAAAAAATCTCCGTGAAGTTTTAGCTTGTTTGGAGTTGTGCAGAATAGGTGGCCTGACGTAGCTTTTCCAGGTCCAGATTTCCCGCTGCCAGAATTCTCCCTCTTGCATATTATGAGAGAAAAGGCATTAGAATTACACCAAAAAGCATTATTATGGATAAAAACATTAAAAATAACAGTAAGAAAACATGATGCAAAATGGATGTATCAAGGTCCAGGGGGCCCACAAGGACGGGTGGCGCGCCCAGGGGGTGGGTGCGTCCCCCGCCCTTGTGGCTAGGGTGTGGGCCCCCTTCACTTGATTCTTTCGCTAGTATTTTTTACTAATTCCAAAACTGATCTCCGTGAAGTTTCAGGTCATTCCGTGAACTTTTATTTATGCACAAAAATAACACCATAGCAATTATGCTAAAAACAACGTCAGTCCGAGTTAATTTCATTCAAATCGTGCAAGTTAGAGTCCAAAACAAGGGCAAAAGAGTTTGGAAAAGTAGATACGACGGAGATGTATCAACTCCCCTAAGCTTAACTCATTGCTTGTCCTCAAGCAATTCAGTTGACAAACTGAAAGTGATAAAGAAAAACTTTTACAAACTCTGTTTGATCTTGTTGTTGCAAATATGTAAAGCCAGCATTCAAGTTTTCAGCATAGATTATGAACTAACCATATTCACAATAACATTTAGGTCTCACATTTACTCATATCAATGCCATAATCAACTAGCGAGCAATAATAATAAATCTCGGATGACAACACTTTCTCAAAACAATCATGATATGATATAATAAGATGGTATCTCGCGAGCCCTTTCTGAGACCGCAAAACATAAATGCAGAGCACCCGTGAAGATCAAGGACTGACAAGACATTGTAATTCATGGTAAAAGAGATCCAGTCATACTCAATATAAATTACCAACACATACAAATGACAGTGGTGCTCTCTAACTGGTGCTTTTTATAAGAGGATGGTGACTCAACAATAAAAGTAAATAGATAGGCCCTTCGCGGAGGGAAGCAGGTATTTGCTGAGGTGACGGAGCTCGAGTTTTGAAATAGAGATAAATAATTTTTTGAGCGGCATGCTTTCATTGTCAACATAACAACCAAGAGATCTCGGTATCTTCCATACTAGATACATTATAGGCGGTTCCCAAACGGAATGGTAAAGTTTATACTCCCCCAGCACCAACAAGCACACTCCACGGCTGGTCCGAAACAACGGGTACCGTCCAACTAACAACAGTCTCAGGGGAGTTTTCTTTGCAATTATTTTGATTTGATTTGATCATGGGACTGGGCATCCCAGTTACCAGTCATTTTCTCGTGAATGATGAGCGGAGTCCACTCATCGTGAGAATAACCCACCAAGCATGGAAGATATTGACAACCCTAGTTGATACATTAGCTATTCGAGCATACACAACAGATTATCATTTGAAGGTTTAGAGTTTGGCACATGCAAAGTTACTTGGAATGGCAAGTAAATACCACATATAGGAAGGTATGATGGACTCATATGGAACAACTTTGGGGTTTATAGAAGTGGATGCACAAGCATCATTCCCGCTTAGTACAAGTGAAGGCTAGAAAAAGACTAGGAAGCAACCAACTATTGAGCGACAACAGTCATAAACATGCATTGAGATTAACCAACATTGAATGCAAGCATGAGTAGGATATAAATCACCATGAACATAAATATCGTAGAGGCTATGTTGATTTTGTTTCAACTACATGCGTGAACATGTGTGCCAGGTCAAGCCACTCGAATCATTCAAAGGAGGATACCATCCTATCATACTACATCACAACCATTTTAATTTCCATGTTGGCATGCAAGGTAAACCATTATAAACTCCTAGCTAATTAAGCATGGCATGAGTAACTATAATCTCCAATTGTCATTGCAAACATGTTTCATTCATAATAAGCTAAATCAGGAACGATGAACTAATCATATTTACAAAAACAAGATAGGTCGAGTTCATACCAGCTTTTCCCCATCTCAATCATTTCATCACATGTCGTCATTATTGCCTTTCACTTGCATGACTGAACGGTCTAGATAATAATAAGAGTGCTTGTGCATTGGACTAAGCTGGAATCTGCAAACATTTATTCAAAGGAGAAGACAAGGTAATATCGGCTCTTTGTTAGATCAACAATAATGCATATGAGAGCCACTCAACATTTTCATCGTGGTCTTCTCCTCTTGACCCCCAAAGAAAAGAAAAGAAATTCGGAGAAACACACTGAAATATTTTTGGAGTTTTTGTTTTTCTGAAGGAAGTTGTCGGTGTCAAAACCGACGGATCTCGGGTAGGGGGTCTCGAACTGTGCGTCTAAGGCAGATGGTACCAGGAGGCGGGGGACACAATGTTTACCCAGGTCCGGGCCCTCTCGATGGAGGTAATACCCTACTTCCTGCTTGATTGATCTTGATGATATGAGTATTACAAGATCTGATCTACCACGAGATCGGAGAGGCTAAACCCTAGAAGCTAGCCTATGGTATGATTGTTGTTCTCTCTATCGACTAGCCTGACCCTGGTTTATATAATGCACTAGAGGCCTAGGATAACAAGAGTCCTAGCCGAATACGCCGGTGGGGGAGGAGTCTTTGTATTGACCACCAAGTCTTGTGGAATCTTCCTTGTATGCGGCAGCAGTCCGAACTGGCCCATGAGTATACGGCCATGGGGTCCTCGGCCCAATCTAACTGACCAGGAGACGACGTGGTGAGTACCCCCTAGTCCACGACACTGTCAGTAGCCCCCTGAACCAGTCTTCAACTTGGGGACGCTCCTCGGTTATTCCAAACTATTCTCTGTCTTCGGTCGTTGGTCTTGAAAACTAGTTCAACAAATCTTCCCATCTTCTATCTTGAGGATTGCCGAGCTAAATCTGAAGATCTCACACGTCGGGTATCCGAGGAGCCCTTTAAGTCTTCGGTCTTTATCAATGCCTTGTTATTTTTATGCCACACCTCGGGTTTGAAGTTGTTCCCGGGCGGCAGCGTCCTCTTGTGTCCGAGCTCCAACATTGGACTGCATTCGAGGTATCTTTTGCAGCCGAGCACCAACGCTGGACCGCTTTCCGAGTTCCAACGCCGGAATGTATCCGAGCTCCAACGTCGGACTATGTCCAAACTCCAACGCCGGACTGTATCCAGGCTCCAACGCTGGACTATATCCGAGGTGTCATATCACCTTGGTTCAAAAAAGTCCAAGGAGTTTAGCCGAGCTTAATGCCAAAAATGCCCTCTATGGAGCCAGCCACTCGCGCTTGAGCTTTATGCCGGACTGCTTCCGAGGTGGTGCACCACCCCGACTGTGGGTCAATTTTTTGTCAATATTTTTGATTGGTGCAATTTATTCTCTGCCGAGATATATAGCCAGTAGCCCTCGAGGTGTGTATCGCTCTAAAACCCGAGATTCACCTGAAGGATGACGTAAGACCATTGATCCCAGTAGCTGCTGAGACTCAGGTTGATTTGCAAAATCGGCCTGAGGATCAAGTCCTAGCTCGGCAGAATACTTCGGGGCACAAAAAGCGACGTGCTCAGTCCTCGAGACTCAGGTTGGGTGCGGCCGACCAATCTGAGGATCAAAATCTCCTCGGAAACTGTATTGCACTTAAAATTTTCTGCATTGGACAGGCAATGCAGTAGCCCCCGAGACACTGGTCGGGTGGCAAGACCATATCAGGGGATCGATGTGCCCCTTTAATATTTGTAAATAATAAGCCCGGAGCCCAGTAGCCCCCGAGCCTTAATGCGGGCACGGGTGGCCGAATTAAGGATCTATATCCATAGTAAAATCACAAATTATGTGTAATGACTCTATGTATCCAAGTACTTTACGTCATTAATGCTCGGATCCGCATTGTACAAAACTTTGTTGACCGACCATAAGCTTCCACCTCCTCGGCCAGTACCCAAGGAGTGTTTGTCATACTTTATAAAGCCTTTATGAGGGCAAAGATTTACGACAAATAAGGCAATCTGGCCATACGGTTTTATAAACAAAGGTATGCAAAGAGATATGTTATATTACTGTTTAACATAAGAAATGTCTTCCAAAGAAAATAGTCCTGCTATCGGTTCCTTTCTTTGGGTTGTTATGCTAAGCATAATCATGAAACCTCAGCTCTAATGTAAGAGCAAAATATTGAGGATTTAGTTTGGGAGGCTAGTTACTAGCCCCCGGTAGTGTTCGGCGACAGTCGAGGTCAAGCCGTAAACACTTCGGCCAATGTTATGAATGGCCCGTCATTTAACACAGTCATCAGATCGCTGACCAGTTTACGCTTATTGTGACAGTCAGTTTTCGGCTTTCTCCACTGAGGTGCTTAACCATGTGAGCTGGAAGCACAATCGCAGTGGTTCTCCCTTTACACACCTAGCCGAACAAAGTGGAACGTAGGAGGCAAGCGTAGGAGCCGGGCAACCCAACTATTGACCGAAGACACAATTCAAAACCGACGCATATATAGCAATATCCGAGAATGTTTTTGCTGAATCTCTAAAGGTGTCCGGCGTTGCACTGCGAGACTTGTGCTGGAAACACACAAATAGTTTGAAAGTGTCATAAGCTTGGAAAACCAAAAAACGTCAGTAAAAACTTGACGTCCGAACAAGATCAAGTGTCCGGTGCCAATCCGAAAATTGGGAAAAAAATTGTGCTTCTGTCGTGCTTTAACATGACACATCCGATCTCAAGACTTCACGTGGGTCAGCCTACGGCTTCAAGCTCCTTATCCCAAAGGTGGAGTACTTCTCCGAGGTCAGTTCAGCAAACTAAACTCAAGCGGCTTTCAGAGAGAAGACAGGCTATCCGGCTATTGCCATAAACTCGAGTCGAAAAAGGAGCGGTAGAAAAAGACTTTGCAACGACCAATAAGAAAACACATTTACTATAAAACAGCTCATATAAATTTTAAGAGCCCCCAAGTGACTTGGGTAAAAGAATTTTATGTATAATGATTATATGTACCGAAGTACTTATATCATATCTGTGTTCACCCGAACTTTAAATGCGTCTTAACCGACCGTCGGCTTCTCCCTCTACGGCCAAGGGCCGAAAAGTGTCATGTACTCCACCTGTCGAGAGTATCGATGGTGTTTCCGATGACCAGGCAATCAGGCCATAAGGCTGTAACAGACAAAGCGTGCTGAGGGAACTTATGCTATATTACTGACGAAGTGTAAGAAGCATCTTCGAAAAAATAGTACCCCCACCGATACCTTCCTTCGGTGCTCATTATTACTATGAGACTTGTGCAATAGATTTTTTTTACCCATGAGTTCCGTTGTGTGCCGACCATGATTGAAAACAATAAGAGCGCTAGCTTTCGGCTTCACCCAGTCTGAGGTCAGAGCTCGGATGACCCGGTCGTGACAATCGCAGAGGTGCTCCCTTTACTCCCTATCCGAACAATCGGGAATGTAGGGGTAAGCACAGGAGCCAGGCAACCCAGCTTGCAAATCGCTTAGGTCAATATGGTGCATATTGTGGTGTAATACACGAACAAGGAACGAAGCCGTACAAGTATAATCATATGCAAGAGGAAAAACTCCATCGAGGGAGCCCCCAAATAAATGGGGTATTTGAATATGCGCGTCACAAACAAAGTTTTGACAAGGAACTTTGTCACAAACAACTTTGTGCCGAAAAGTATAATGCTTGGTCGAACCAAACAAAATTTAAAACTGAAAGTTTTTTAGCATGAAAGCAACTTAGCTGGTTAATGTGCTCGGTGTTGATGACGCGATTCAGGCTTGTGGCGGGACGAAGACGCCCATTGATCTGTGACAGATCCGACAAGGTTCGCAGTCCTCGGCATGGCCGAGGTCCCAGCCCCCAGGCCATAGGTGTCCGAGCAAGGAGTTCGGCACTCCGAAGTAGTGACCACCTAATGCCGTCAAAATCGATTACCTGCACACATAAAACAGTGTGGTCTAGGAAATAATAATATATATATATATAATCCTTTCATAATTGCTATACGCAAAAATAATTTATTTAAAGAAATGTGGCCTGGCGCCAAAGCCAATGTCGATGCAGGGCGTCAGCGTGACGCAGTGAAGGCGTGATAAAGCCTGAATTTGCAGGGCGGTCCGGGCTCCAGATGCGGCGTTCGCCGAACTATGTATGGAAACTGACCGAACCACCATGCGACCATTTTTAATGTGGCCGCCATTTGATAGACCTGTGTACAGATGATGGAACAAACCAGAGTAATAATTCCTTAAGAAAAATAAACCCAACAAGCAAAATTTGTTAGGATTAATAGCATCTGGTTTATTTGTTGTATTATTCTGAAGAAAAGCAACTCCCAAAATCGGGAATCGATCCGCACACCCATTGCCTGATGGCGATAAAGCGATGGCCTGGTGATGCTGGCAAAAGTTGGCTTGCCAAGGTGAAGCCCTCGGTCCAGCTAACGTGATGAAGTTGGTCTGCTGGTGACGCCGAAGTCACCGGAGTATGTTGATGAAGAAATAGCCAAGTCCCTGGTCTAGCCGAGGTGACGGAGCAGGCCGGTGAGGAGTTGTTGTAGCCGCCATGTCAGCCGAGGTGTTGAAGTAGTTTGGTGTGATGGACATTGGCTCGAAGAAGCAACAGTGCAGCCATGCCGACCCAGGTCGTAACTTGTGACGCGGCCAATGCTGGTTTGATGAAGTGATCATGCGGCGATGCCAGTGTGCCTGCTCCGTGTAATCCGTGGGGCGGTGATGTTGGTGATGATTTATCCTTGGTGATTCCGAACTCTTATTCGGCTCGCCTAGGTGAGGATCCGAAGAAGTTGAGTTCGGCTTTAAAAGCGACGACATGTCTAGCGTAGGTCGGCAGTCATGGAGCTATATTGCTGGACTGGTTTGACACCAGCGTGATGGCGAAGATTATCTCAGAAGAGGATTAAAATTTTATGGGTACGTGTTAAAAACAACGCACAATACTTTTGAAGAAAATTCTTTTTAAAAAGGTTGTCAAATATCACGTTCATAAAGAAACATGAATTCGAGTCGGATCCGTATTCGCGCAGGAAACAGATCTGAAAAGTGATGCACTAATCGGAAGGTTCCCGGAGTTTGGACGGTCGGATCGAGCTGAAATTTTTAGGGGTGGTAGATATGGGAATTACGCAGCAGATGAACGGTTGGATCTTCCAAAGGACGTCCGAGCTGGGCTCTGGAGACCACGCCCTAAACTCGTCCAGATTCCCGTCTGGTTTTGACAGGGTTCCGGTATATCGTAGATTGTCACAGATTCCTCCATCGGAACTCGACGAAATTTTTCAGAGTTGTTGTAGACTCGATTCGTCACAATTCCACCAAAGCAATCGTTAAAACGACACTCGAGGAGGCGGTGGCGGCGGATACGCGTTCGCTGTCCAGAAAAACAGCACGGTCGCCCGAGGGCAATGTTGACGTTGAGCCCCCGAGCTCCATGGACGATTCCTCCATGATCTTGATAGAGATCGGAGTTGGTGTTGATGAAGTCCCTCGTCCAAACATGACGATCAGAGGCAGGGCACAGTCCTCGGTCAAGCCAAGGTGACCAGTCGAGCCGGTGACGAAGATGTTGACGTCGCAGTCAATCTGCAGATGAGCCATCGATCCTTTTGCCGATCACACATCGGAACTCTCAATGAAAGCACCAATGTCAGTGTCAAAGCCGGCGGATCTCGGGTAGGGGGTCCCGAACTGTGCGTTTAAGGCGGATGGTAACAGGAGGCGGGGGACACAATATTTATCTAGGTTCGGGCCCTCTCGATGGAGGTAATACCCTACTTCCTGCTTGATTGGTCTTGATGATATGAGTATTACAAGAGCTGATCTACCACGAGATCGAAGAGGCTAAACCCTAGAAGCTAGCCTATGGTATGATTGTTATTCTCTCTATTGACTAGCCTGGCCCTGGTTTATATAATGCACCAGAGGCCTAGGATAACAAGAGTCCTAGCCGAATACGCCGGTGGGGGAGGAGTCCTTGTCTTGACCACCAAGTCTTGTGGAATCTTCCTTGTATGCGGCAGTAGTCCGAACTGGCCCATGAGTATACGACCATGGGGTCCTCGGCCCAATCTAACTGACTGGGAGATGACGTGGTGAGTACCCCCTAGTCCAGGACACTATCAGAAGTAAAACAAGAACGAGAAAAACTATTTACACGGGAAAGCTCCCAACAAGCAAAAGAAGAACGAGAAATCTTTTTGGGTTTTCTTTTAATACTACTACTAAGCATGCATAGAAAGTAAACTAAATACAACAATTTTTTTTAAGGTTTATCAAACACACAAGAAGAAAGCGAGAAAAAGAAATAAATTAACATGGATAATACAATGAAAGAGTATGAACACCGACAACTAAAAAGAGTGTGTGAACATGAATGTCGGTGAGAAATACGTACTCCCCCAAGCTTAGGCTTTTGGCCTAAGTTGGTCTAAGCCCATGGATGGCCTGGTGGATATCCAATGCTAGTATGTTGCTTGAGAAGACTATGCCACTAGGTGAATTTCCTGATAAACAACTTGCTAAAGCTAATGATATTGAGAATGTTGAAACTGATGAAATTGTTGAAACTGAAAATTATGAAATACCTAATAGACATAGCCCCCCTAGATATGAATTGCCTGAGATACCTGAGGGTTATGTTATGGATAGAGAGGTAGCTAAGGAATTTCTTGCTTGTAAAGATAGAGATGATCTTAAGAAGCTGCTATGCAAGTTGAAAGAAAAATCTTCGAATGCTAGAATGAAATATGATCCTAAGTTTGCAACTTCACCTATCTTTATTACTGATAAGGATTATGAATTCTCTATCTACCCAGAGTTTATTACTTTGGTTGAATCTGATCCTTTCCATGGCTATGAAACTGAAACTGTTGTGACACATCTTACTAAATTAAATGATATAGCCACCCTATTTTCTCATGAGGAAAAAAATTGTTATTACTATATTCTCAAGTGATTTCCTTTCTCATTAAAGGGTGATAATAAGTTATGTTATAATACTCTTGCTCCTGGTTGTGTGCGTAGTCCCCAGGATATGATTTGTTACTTCTTCGAGAAATATTTTCCTGCTCATAACAAACACGCTGCCTTACAGGAAATATTCAACTTTGAGCAAACTGAAGAAGAGAGTCTCCCACAGGCTTCTCCAATTACTTAATGCTTTGCCTAATCATCCTCTTAAGAAAAATGAAATACTTAATATCTTCTATAATGGACTAACCAAGGCTTCTAGGGACTATCCAGATAGTTGTCTTGGTTGCGTTTTCAAGGAACAAACTGTTGAACAAGTTGGGAACTATTGAATAATATATTTAAGAATTATGATGATTGGACACTTCCTAAACCACTTCCTAAACCCACTCCGAAGAAGAGGGGTATTTTATTTCTCAGTCTTGAAGATATGCAAGAGGCAAAGAAATGTATGAAGTAAAAAGGTATTAAAGCCGAGGATGTTAAAAATTTACCACCTATTGAAGAAATACATGGCCTTGACACACCACCATGAGTGGTAGAGGTAAATTCTCTTTTAAAGTTTGACGAAGGTGATATTCCTTATAATAAACATCCTAGTCAATGCTTGTATGAATTTGACAATTACATTATGAACCAAGATCATTTCAATGCCTATGTTATGAAACAATTAAAGAAAAATTCTCATATGATTGCTCGCTTGAGTGACTCGTTATTCATAATCACTAATGACGTTAAAGGACTAGGAAAACATGCTTATATGGTTTATACACAATTAGAACAAGTTGCCAAATCTCAAAGTGAGTTACTCAACGAAATGAATAATAATACGAATGATCATGTTATTAGAGTAATGACTAGGGGAGGTAAAATGACTCAGGAGCCACTTTATCCCGAGGGACACCCTAAAAGAGTTGAACAAGACTCTCAAAGAATTAATACTGATGCACCTAGTCCATCTAAAAAGAAGAAGAAAAAGAAAATGGTAGAACTTTGCATACTTATAGTGAACCCGAGGTAGAAAAACCTTCTGACGATGATAATGATGTTTCTATTTCTGATGCTGAAACACAATCTGGTAATGAGCATTTACCTAGTGATAACGAGAATGACAACGATGATGTTCATATAGATTCTCAACCAGACAATGATGTTGAAATTGAACCTGTTGTCGATCTTGATAACCCACCTTCTAAAAATAAACATTATGATAAGAGAGATTTTGTTGCTAGAAAACATGGTAAAGAAAGAGAACCATGGGTTCAGAAACCCATGCCTTTTCCACCTAAACCATCTAAGAAAAAAGATGAGGAAGAATTTGAATGCTTTGCTGAAATGCTTAGGCCAGTCGTTTTGCGTACTTGTTTGACAGATATTTTAAAGATGGTCGCTTATGCTAAATATATGAAAGATATTGTCACTAATAAAACAAAAATACCTGAAGCTGAAATCTCCATCATGCTTGCAAACTACTCTTTTACGGATGGAGTACCTAAGAAATTAGGAGATCCAGGAATACCAACTATACCATGCTCCATTAAAAGAAATTATGTCAAAGCTGTCTTATGTGATTTGAGAGCTCATGTTAGTGTTATGCCTTTCTCTTTATACAAAAGACTTGATTTGAATAAACTCACACCTAATGAAATATCATTGCAAACGGCTGACAAATCAACTGCCACACCTGTCGGTATCTGTGAGGATGTGCCCGTTGTAGTTGCAAATGTTACTATCTTGACAGACTTTGTTATACTTGAGATGCCCAAGGACGATAACACATCGACTATCCTTAGTAGACCCTTCTTGAACACTGCAGGGGCTGTTATTGATTGCAACAAAAGCAAGGTCACTTTTCATATCAATGGTAATGAGCATACGATGCACTTTTCGAAGAAACAATTTCAAGTGAATGGTATTAATGTTATTGAAAAGGCTCTGACAATTATTATTGGAAGCTTTCAACTTCCCCTTCCTACTGCCAAAAAGATATATGAAATACTTATTTTTGGGGATATGCATATTCTCGTTGAGGTAACTTAGTGTTTTACGAAAGTTCTTCAGGTTCATGCTAATCGAAAGTGGTTGTTAATAATACTTGATCAACCTTATTAATGGATTATTTAGTGAGCACAACCTTATTTTGTTATTAATGGGCTTTTTGTATTCTGTTATCCCTTTAGCTCACTTCATCACCTACCTCCAAAAAAATCTATGTAGCTCTCTCTCCCTCTCTCTCTCTCTCTCTCGTGTTCTTGCTCTCAAACTCGCGAATTTCGATCTCTTTGTTTGGAGCTCCATTTTCAAAACTGTTTTTGGGGATTCCTACTTGGTATGTGACTCCTCCATTGCTCCAATTAGTTTTTGTTCTAGTGGTTTATATTTTGAGTAATTAGCTACTCTTGGTGCTGCTGTAAATGAGCTTGTGTGTCAAATTCTTTGAGTCCCAAGTAGTTTGAATGCTTGATATAGCCTCTAGGAATCCCTATGAGTAGTTATTATCAATCTTGTGAAGTTTTATTGATATCATTTTTGTGACCCAAAAATTTCAAAAACTGTTCGCAAATAAAATACACCTCTTTAGGAAGAGTTCTTCGAGGTGGACGTCCTCGGAGGCATCATCGAGTGAGAGTTCGATACGACAAGCCTATGTTGAACCAAGGGCAAGCTTGGTGTGGGATACTGACACCAGATCATGCCTATGGCCGTGTGACGAGTTCATGATAGGCGCATGTATTAAATAAGAATTTGATTAGTATGTTCACAATACTGAGCTACCACCCTTGATCAGAGATAAGTGCACTCAGCATTACAACCTTACTGAATCATTCACCAAAAAGTTTAAGTATCATCCTCGTGAATTTAGAGTCTATTTTTGCCTTTATGATAAAACCAATAGTATTACCTTAGAAGAATTCTATGATGCATGCAAAATTCCATATTGGGGTTCACTAGATGAACCGCCAAAATCTAACTATGAGATGTTCCTGAGCAGTCTCTGTTGTGGTGGGGATAGGGGAGTTGCACAAGATAGAATAAAAGTATACAATTTCCCTCTATCCATTACTTTGCACTCTTTAATGGCAAATGTGTCGCGGGTAAGCAAGACTACAATACACTCTGTGCCTCAGATTTAAGCCTTATACACACTTCTTTAACGGGCAATAAACGATATAATCTTGGGGCAATTGTTGCATAGGGGCTGCAACATAATGCTGATAGTGGTCATTTATATGGAGGAATTTATGTCTCCCGCTTAGCTGCAAGGCTAAGAGTTTCACCATTGCCTAATGATCCTATTTTACCCACTAGATATCTAGACTTTAATGCGATGCAGTGTCATAAGTTCAATAAGTATGGTGCCACGAATTACAATTACAACTTGATGTTCAATAAAAAAAACCTATTGTATCTGTTACTTTGCCTGCACCCTCTCTCTTTGATTACTAGGGGAAAGGAAGGTATTACATTTACAAGAGAGAGGCATGTGAGTACAATGCAACAGTGGAAGCTGCCTGTTGAACTGAGGAGGCTGCGCCCAGAGCCTCCACGAGCTATCACTTTTACTATTATCCAAGCCAGGGTTGGTGATCATCAAGCTAGGCGAAAGCCTAAGCTTGGAGGAGTACATATTTCCACCGACATTACATTCATGTTCACACATTTCATTTCAGTTGTCGGTGTCCATCCTATTTCATTGTGTTATCCATGCTAGTTTACTTTCTTGCTTTCTTCTTGTGTGTTTGAAAAACTTTGAGAAAATCTGAAAATATTTCTCTCTTCTTTTCGGTTTTTCTCTCTAGTCTAAATTAGTTGCAGTATTAAAAATAAAACCCAAAAAGATTTCCAATTTCTTCCTTTGCTTGTTGGGAGCTTTCTCGTGTAAATACTTTTTATCGTTTATGTTTTTCTTTCTTTAATTTGCTTTCTTCAAGAAAAAACAAAAACTCCAAAAATATTTCAGTGTGTTTCTTTGAAATTCTTTTCTTTTGTTTCATTGAGTCGTACTAAGGATAAGATCATGATGAAAATATTGCGTGGCACTCATATGCATTATTGATCATCTGACAAAGAGCCCATATTATTTTGTCTTCTCCTTAAAATAAAATGTTGCAGATTCTAGCTTAGTCCACAACACTCTTGCACTATTATTATTTTCATATCATTCGGTCGTGCAAGTGAAAGGCAATAATGACGATATTTGATGAAGTAACTATGGCAGGAAAAGATGGTATGAACTCAACTTATTTTTGTTTTTGTAAATATGTTTAACTCAGTATCCATGATTCAGCACATTATGATTAAACATGTTCACAATGACAATTAGAGATTATAGTTTCTCATGCCATGCTTAAGTAGCTAGGAGTGGGTAATGATTTATCTTAGGTGTCAACATGCATTAAAATGGTTGTGATGTAGTATGATGATATGGTATCCTCCTCTGAATGTTTCAAGTGACTTGACTTGGCACATGATCACACATGTAGTTGATTCAAAACCAACATAGCCTCCACGACATTTATTTCCATGGTGTTTACATCCTACTCATGCTAGTATTCAATGTTAATTATTCATAATGCATGATTATGACCATTTTCGCTCTTTAGCTAATCGTTTCTCAACCTATTTGCTAGCCTTTGCATGTACTAAGCGGGAATACTACTTGTGCATCAAAATTCTTAAACCAAAGTTATTCCAGATGAGTTCACTATATCTACCTATATGCGGTATTACCCTGCCATTCCAAGTAAATTTGCATGTGCCACCTCTAAAAATTCAGATGAACATCTATTTTGTGTGCTCGTACCGCTCATGGAGCGACATGGGGTGGTCAGTATCTTCCATGCTAAGTGGGTTATTCTCATGATGAGTTGCACCAGAGGGGCTAGTAATCGGGATGCCCCGTCCCATAATTAAAATTACAATAAAAATAAAAAACTCCCCAGACTGTTGTTTTTATGGAGGGCACCAGAGCATTCAGCTAGCCATGGCTTGTGTTTGTTAGTGGAGGGGGGTAAACTTTACTTTTATCGCTTGGGAACCGCCGCTAATGTGTTTAGCATGGAAGATATTGATAACTCTTGGCCGTAACTTTGACAGGAAAGGTATACCTCCCAAAATTATATTTATCTCTGATTTAACCTTCGAGCTCTCGTTCCTCTACAAATCCTTGCTTCCCTCTTTGAAGGGCCTATCTATTTACTTTTACCTTATTTTACTTTTTGAGTCATCATCTTCTCAAATAAGCACTAGTCCTGAGAGCACTATTGGCATTATCATGTATTGTTTCTAATTAATGTTGTGTGCATCATGACTGGATCTCTTCTACAATGAATTACAATGTTTAGTCGCTGCTTTAACTTTGGAGGTGCTCTGTATTTATGTTTTGCGGTCTCAGAAAGGGCTAGCGAGATACCATTATTGTCATATTATATCATGATTGTTTTGACAACGTGTTGGCATTTGAGATATTTCATTATTGCACGCTAGTTGATTATGCCATTGATATGAGTGAATATCATTTCTAAGAGTTATCCTTTGCATGGTTAGTCATGATCTTTGCTGAAAACATGGGTATTATTTAAGCATATATACGGACACAAGAACAAAAGAGTTTGTAAAAGTTTTTCTTTGTCACTTTCAGCTTGTCAACTGAATTTCTTGAGGACAAGCAATGGGTTAAGCTTGGGGGAGTTTATATGTCTCCTTCATATCTACTTTTCCTAACGCTTTTGCTCTTATTTTGGACTCTAATTTGCATGATTTGAATGAAACTAACCCAGAATGATGTTGCTTTTAGCAGAACTATCATGGTGTTGTTTTTGTGCAGAAATAAAACTTCTCGGAATTGGACGAAACATTTTGGAGAATTATTTTGGTATAAAAGAAAAATATTGGAACCAAGACCCACTTGAGAGGGGCCCAGCTGCCGACTACGAACCAGGGCGCGCCACCCCCCTCTGGCGTGCCCTGGTGGGTAGTGCGGCCCACGAGGCCCCGCTGACCCTAATCCCAACTCTATAAATTACTATTTTTAGAGAAAAATAGGATATAAAGTTTCATCGCGTTTCACGATACCGAGCCGACGCCACCTCCTTTTCTTCATCACGAGGCCAGATCTGGAGTCCGTTCGTGGCTTCGGAGAGGGGGATTCACCGCCATCGTCGTCATCAACCATCCTCCATCACCAATTTCATGATGCTCACAGCCGGGAGTGAGTAATCTCTTTGTAGGCTTGCTGGACGGCGAGGGGTTGGATGATATTCATCATGTAATCGAGTTAGTTTTGTTAGGGCTTGATCCCTAGTATCCACTATGTTCTGAGGTTGATGTTGCTATGACTTTGCTATGCTTAATGCTTGTCACTAGGCCCGAGTGCCATGATTTTATATCCAAACCTTTTATGTTTTCATCAATATATTTGTGTTCTTGATCAGATCCTGCAAGTTATATGCACCTATTACGTGTTATGATCCGCATACCCCAAGGTGACAACAATTGGGATTCATTCCGGTGATGACCGTAGTTTGAGGAGTTCATGTATTGACTATGTGTTAATGCTTTATCCCGGTTCTCTATTAAAAGGAGGAATTAATATCCCTTAGTTTCCTTATGGACCCCGCTGCCATGGGAGGGTAGGACAAAAGATGTCATGCAAATTCTTTTTCATAAGCACATATGACTATTTACGGAATACGTGCCTACATTATATAGATGAACTAGAGCTAGTTCTGTGTCGCCCTAGGTTATGACTGTTATATGGTAAATATTATCCAACATTATCACCGATCCATGCCTACGAGCTTTTCACATATTGATCTTGCAAAGTTACTATAACTGTTACTATTGTTACAACTGCTACAAAATTATTGCTACTGTTGTTGTCGTTACTGTTGCTATCACTGCTACTACTATCAAACTATCATACTATTGTGCTACTGATCACTATGCTGCAGATATTTAGTCTCCAGGTGTGGTTGAATTGACAACTCAACTGCTAATACTTACAAATATTCTTTGACTCTCCTTGTGTCGATCAATAAATTTGGATTGAATACTCTACCCTCAAAAACTATTATGATCCCCTATACTTGTGGGTTATCAGCGGCAGAGGTAGGCTCCATGTGGAAGACAGTCATGGCGCCGGCGAGGATAGGGGCAAGCTCTATCGCGGGATAAGAGAGATCGATGTGTAGATAAAATTGGTTTTAAAAGATCATAGGCTAAACTCCAGTTTAAATATATTGATGGGACAAAAAACGATGGGAAAAGATTAACCAAGTGAGGCGAGACTGCCAACTCCCCCTTTAGAAGTAGAGATATGCGGTGATTCTAATTATTGGGCTAATTTGGTATTTTGGCTTATCAAAAGCCTTATTTGATAACTCAGATAGTCCACCAAAGAATACCGGATAATCCATATCCGCGGGATATTACCGATACCATATCCATCAGATGTCCGCCTGACCAAAAGACATATCCGCATCCATATCGGACGGATTCGTGCAAGTGCATATACATATACTTAAAAACGGATGCGGTTTTGAAACAACATCCTACAGTCATATGACATTCACATGGGACCTTAGTGATTTTTCTGAAATTGTTATATGGGCCTATAGTCCATCACATATTTCAACACCATCCACGGCAACCTCCCATCCGCGGTGGAGGATGAGGGGCATCAGAGGAGGAAGAGATAGCAGGTTTGGGCGTTGGCTAAGCACGAGCAATGCTACACACACGAGCAGAGTTTTACAAGATTCACGGGATAACTTAGTTGGGATCTCTTGATTGGATAAAAATTAGGGTGAGGGGCCACCTCCCACGGAAAATAAGGGGAAGAAGATTAGTTAGAAGCACAATCCGTGAAAGGCCCGTAAATACCCCGTGCATTTATAATTATTAGCTGAGCATATAGTCATGAATCCAAAAGTCGGCACTCGATGTTCCACTTAATAACAAAACGGTAAAAGCACTTTGAAGATCGAAATTGCAACCGCTGCAGATTCGGAAACTACCCAAAAGATAAGACTGGTCGTAATGAGAGTATCATAACTAATAGCACGCATATCAACTAGTCAATTTTGATGACGTGGTATGAAATTAAATGAAAAAAAATAGTTGAGTATCATACTATGATACTGTATCATAATAAATGCTATGCTACTATGTCTCATACATGTCAATAAATAAAGTCATCTATGATACTATGCATTAGAAAGATAGTATCACACACTAGTATCATATGCATGATACCAGCTTATGATATTACCCATTACAAGCAGTCTAAGGCCTTGTACAATGGAAGGTGCTTAGGAGAGGTGCTTAGAGAAATAAAATAGAATTTTCTTAAGCACCGGTGCTTATTTGTAGAGGGTAGACGCTTAACTAAGCGTCTCTCCTATAGAAATAGGAACCGTGCTTTAAAAAAATCCGGTTTATTTTTCTAAACACCTCCCTAAACATCTTCCATTGTACAAGGCCTAAGTGTCACACATGTGGCACCAAGACAATTGGTCCAAACGCCCTAATCACTATTGGATCAATTAGCACGAATTCGAGCTCGGTACCCGGGGATCCTCTAGAGTCGACCTGCAGGCATGCAAGCTTGAGTATTCTATAGTCTCACCTAAATAGCTTGGCTTATCCACCGCGCTTCCTCTCTTGTCTTCCTCCCTCCCCATTTCTATCTTCTCCTCTCTCAAATCCGACGACTCCCAGCGATTCATGGAGGTGATGGCGTTTTGCAAGGAGGAGTCTGGGGGTATGACGGAGAGACGCGAGAGGTGGCGTGGAGCTGGGCGGGGACGTGGCATGAAGAGGAGGAACTCGGCGGCATCGGCGCCTCAGGGAGCTCGATCCGAGCTGCCGCGGAGCTCCAGGCGGCACGCCTTCCTTCCTGTTGCGGCGGAGCTCCAGGGAGCCACGTCGTGCAACCCCGCCGCCGCGCAAGCTCTATGTCCCTGCGCGCGGTACCCCGATGGCGCCTCCTCCTCGATCTCAACGACGGCATCGGCGACGCACGAGGTGGAGAGGTGGTGGCCGCACCTCCTCATCACAACAGCCGCCGCCATGGCTCCTCGTGCGGGTATCTGGCCGCCGGCGCCGTCCAGGATAGGAGCTCCTCCGCGGGGCCGTGGCGGGCTTGAGGGAGAGGGGCGCCGTCCGAGACAGGAGCGGTGGTGGCCACTGTCGACGAGTTGCTCCACGGCCTCCACCAACCCATGCCCGCACCCTCCTCCCCCTGTTACAGCTGAGTTCGTCCCTGTATCTTTTTAGTTCGTTTTGTTTCCTCACCGGTACGTACTGAATTCCCAGCAGTGTTTCCACTGAATTCCCTAGCTGTGTCGATGATTCATGTGTAGAATGAAACAGTTCGAATTTGCAAGATCATTTTGATTGGCATTCGACTATACATTTTGGGGGTGTCCATGAACTATATGTTAAGCTACATGTATATGTGTGTGAGTATTGTACGTAGTCTCTACATCAGGCTAGTATAGCTTACGTGTGTGCAGTTTTCCCTTACGCACACACGTCCCTCCACCTCTCGAGCATGGCCACTCCACGATCTCTATCGTGGCTCAAGTGCCCGCTGCTCCCCTGTATATGTAACCCCTCAGATGAATGGAATCGGCGTGTTCGATCTCTTTCCCTAAAACATGGTATCAGACGCTGCCGCAACCAACCCGTTTGCGCCCGATCTGTCCTCTCCTTCCGCTGCCATGGACACCAATCCCCTAGCCACCCCTGACACCTCTGACGACGATGCGTCCGCTCCGGCCGCGAGCGCGCCTCCGCCCTTTGCTCTGGCGAACGCCCCGCCCGCGAGCGCGCCTCTGTCCACCGTGCCCCCGGCGCCGCTGCTCGCGCCCGGCGCTTTCCGTCCACGGTCCTGCAGACCATTGACATCCGGCATCACGTTCTGGTCACCCTCGACCTCCATGCCGGCAACTACGCCCAGTGGCGACGCTTCTTCCTCACAATTGTCGGCATGTTCGGCTTGCGCGACCACCTTGTCGCTCCTGCTGCCCCTCGCCGTCGCGATCCCGAATGGGTCATGGTCGACCACTGTGTCGTTCATTGGCTCTACTCCACCGTCTCCCCTGAGCTGCTCGACGCCGTGATGCAGCCCGACGACACTGCCGACGTGCTCTGGGCTGCGATCAAGGGCATCTTCCGCGACAACAACCTCTCCCGGGCGGTGTATCTCGATGCCGAGTACCACGCTGTGCTGCAGGGCGACCTCACGGTGATGCAGTACTGCACTCGCCTCAAGTCCTTCGCCGATCAACTTCGCGACCTCGGCCAGCCTGTCTCCGAGCCGCAGCAACTGTTCAACATGTTGCGCGGGCTCGGGCGCCAGTACCACACCGCGATCCCCCACCTCACCTCGCGTGTCCCGCTGCCCACGTTTCTTGAGGCCCGCTCCTTCCTCCTCCTCGAAGAACATCGCGCCGAGCAGGCGGCTCGCCAGCAAACCGCCCATGCTCTCATCGCGGCGCGCCCGCCGGTCAGCCCAGCGCCCCCGACGCCTTCCTCGATGGCGGGGCTGGTCGCGGGCGTGGGCGCAACCGCCGCCGCGGTCGGGCAAGGGGGGGGGGGGGGGGGGGGGGGGGGGGGGGGGGGGGGGGGGGGGGGGGGGGGGGGGGGGGGGGGGGGGGGGGGGGCTCGTCTTCGGCTCCACCACCCCCGACTCCGCCCGTTCCACGCCCGGCTGCGTTACCAGGCTCCTCCCCGATTGCCCCCTCCTGGACAGGCATGGTCCAGGCGTGGCCTATGCCCTGGCGTGCGCCAGGGGCCGGCGTTCTCGGGCCCCGCCCGGGCGTCCCGACACAGCAGGCTCTCTTCGCCGGTGGTGCACCTGCCGCGCCACTCTCGTATGGCTACGGTGGGTATCCTGCGCTCCTCCCCGGGTTCACCTACGGGTCGCCAGGGGCCAGCTCCAGCAGCGCGCCTCCACCACCGCAGTAGCCCTGGGACATGGGTGGCCTTCAGACTGCGCTTCAGGCCGCGCACTCGTCCTCGCCGCCGCCGCCGACCAGCACCTCGGACTGGTACATGGATTCGGGCACCTCATCGCACATGACCTCCAACCCTGGTACTCTCCACTCCCTTCGTCCTTCTTTTCCTCGTGATATTATTGTTGGCAATGGCGGCCGCATGCCCATTACACACACTGGCCGCGGCTCACTCATAGCTAACAACTCCTCTCTCGAGCTCCACAATGTGCTCCTCTCTTCCTCCATCATCACCAATCTTCTTTCTGTACGTCGTCTTACTCGCGATAATCCTGTGTCCGTGGAATTTGACGCCTTTGGGTTTTCTGTTAAGGATATCCGCACCTGCCTGGTGATCCTTCGGTGTGACTCAATCGGCGACCTGTACCCGGTGTGCTGCAACCCTGCTGTCCCGCGCGCTAGCTACTTCGCCGGCATCGCGTCTACTGAGTTGTGGCATACCCGTCTTGGGCATCCCTGCAAGGAGGTGCTCCGTTCAGTTGTTAGCATTTCTTCGAATACTACCTAGTTATCATTGATAGCTGTACGCACTATGTATGGACATTTCCTCTTTGAAACAAGTCTGATGTGATCTGTGTGCTCACTGCTTTTTATGCCTATGTTCACGCTCAATTTGAGTGTCCTATCCTGACTTTGCAAACCGATAATGGCCGCGAGTTTGACAACCTCATCGTCCGCTCCCTTCTCTTTCGACACGGCACAGTCCTTCGCTTGTCATGCCCCTACACGAACCAACAAAACGGGGTTGTCGAGCGTGCTCTCCGCACTCAGAACGAGGGCGCGCGCTTCTCTTCCATGCCTTACTCCCGCCTCGCTTCTGGGCTGAAGCGCTCGCCACCGCCACGCTTCTTCACAATTACAAGCCCTGCGCGTCTAGTTCGTCGCGTACCCCGCATGAACTCCTTGGCGTAGCTCCCGACTACTCCGCGCTCCGCTTTGCGCGTTTTTGGCTGCCTATGTTATCCCAACACCACCTCGATCACGCGTCACAAGCTTGATGCTCACTCTGTGGCATGTGTTTTCTTGGACTATCCCCCAAATCATCGCGGTTATCGCTGCTACGACCCAACCACTCGTCGCGTGCTCACTTCTTGCCATGTTCGTTTTGACGAACTCACCTTTCCCTTTGCCACGCCGCAGCTACCACCCGCTCCCACGATCTCTCACCCACGCCTCGTGCCAGTGCCCACCCGTCCTTCCCTGACCACGCACCTCAGTCAGCCCACGCCTTGCCGCTCTCCCGAACGCGCGCGCACACCTAATTTGAACAGCGTCGTCGGATCCCCATCCTGCGGCCCACATTCAAACCCTCCCTCACCCACTTCCCCCGCGTCGTCCACTCCCTCCTCCAGCCCATGCACGTCCGGCTCCTATACATCCGTCGGATCTTCATCCGATGGCTCAGGCCGCTCCGTTGCTCCACCTCCTCCCGCGCCAGGGGTCGTCACTCGTGCACGCGCCGGCGTGTTCCGGCCAAACCAGAAGTACGCCGCGGACTACGTTTGCATTGCCTCTGTCGCCGCTTCCCCGACGATCTCTCCACTCCCGCGCTCTGTGCGCGTTGCTCTTCGTGATCCCAACTGGGTCGCCGCCATGCGAGAGGAGTTTGCCGCTCTCACTGAAAACCGTACCTGGGAGCTTGTGCCTAAACCTTCCCACGCTAATATCATCACGGGAAAATGGGTTTTCCGTCACAAACTGCGCGCGGACGGCACTCTTGAACGATACAAAGCGAGGTGGGTTGTGCATGGCTTCAACCAACGCGCTGGTGGCGACTACGGGGAGACCTTCTCTCCTGTAGTTAAACCAGCGACCATCCGCACCGTCCTCACTCTCGCCGCGTCGCGTCGGTGGCCAGTCCATCAACTCGATGTGAAGAATGCTTTCTTGCATGGCACACTCCAGGAAGAGGTTTACTGTCTTCAACCTGCGGGCTTCATCGACACTGACAAGTCAGATCACGTGTGCCGTCTTTCCAAGCCTCTGTGGCTTGAAGCAAGCGCCGCGTGCGTGGTTTCTTCGCTTCACCGGCTTCATCACCACCCTTGGGTTCACGGCGACCCGCTCCAACAGTTCGCTATTCACGCTCGCGCGCGGAGCTGACGCCGCGTACCTGCTGCTCTACGTGGACGATATCGTCCTCACGGCCTCCTCCGATGCCTTTCTTCGTCGCATCATCGCCGCGCTCACCGCCGAGTTCGCCATGAAAGATCTCGGCGCCCTGCACTACTTCTTGGGCATCCGCGTCACGCGCTCCGATGCTGGCGTGCTGGAGCGTGCCGCCATGGACAACTGCAAGCCCGCGCCTACACCGGTGGACACCAAGGCCAAGCTGCCCGCGGCGACAGGCCCCCGAATGGCTGACTCCACTGAGTACCGCAGCCTCGCCGGTGCCCTGCAGTACCTCACTGTCACGCGCCCGGAGCTCGCCTACGCCGTCCAACAAATATGTTTGCACATGCATGATCCGCGCGAGTGCCATCGTGCGCTGATCAAGCGCGCTCTCCGGTACATCCGCGGCACTGCATCCCTCGGATTACATCTGCGCGCGTCCTCGACACTTGATCTCCGCGCCTACACCGACGCCGACTGGGCTGGCTGCCCGGATATGCCGCGCTCCACCTCGGGGTACTGCGTCTATCTTGGCGACACTCTTGTCTCCTGGTCGTCCAAACGCCAGCCGACCGTCTCCAGATCGAGTGCTGAAGCTGAGTATCGCGGTGTTGCCAATGCGGTGGCTGAGTGCGTCTGGCTTCGACAACTTCTAGGCGAACTCCGCTGCTCTGTCAAGACGGTGACGCTCGTGTACTGCGACAACATCTCTTCGGTGTACCTGTCCAGCAATCCAGTCCATCACCGGCGCCCCAAGCATGTCGAACTCGACATTCTCTTCGTCCGCGAGCGCGTGGCCCTGGGCGAGTTTCGCGTCCTTCACATTCCCACGCGCCAGCAACTCGCCGATGTGATGACCAAAGGATTGCCCGTTGACGTCTTCCACGACTTCCGTTCCAGTCTCTGCGTGGGGGGAGAGGGGGGGGGGGGGGGGGGGGGGGGGGGGGGGGGGGGTTGGGGTGTTAAGCTACATGTATATGTGTGTGTGAGTATTGTATGTAGTCTCTACATCAGGCTAGTATAGCGTACGTGTGTGCAGTTTTCCCTTACGCACACACGTCCCTCCACCTCTCGAGCATGGCCACTCCACAATCTCCATCGTGGCTCAAGTGCCCGCTGCTCCCCTGTATATGTAACCCCTCAGATGAATGGAATCGGCGTGTTCGATCTCTTTCCCTAAAACACTATAGATTCCTAGAATTGCCATAGGAATATGGACTGATTTATCATGGCATCCAACAGATGTTGAAACTCAAAATTTAGATTTAGTTGCCATGGAAACTCAAATTTTTAGATTTGCCATGATGTGTTGCCAGGGAACTAAAAAAGGCTTGTGTTGCCATGTAATTTCTGATCATTTTTATAAGGGCATTTGCATTTCAGCCCCTAACTCGAACCCAACTCAGATCTACCCCTAAAAAATCATGTGCTCAAATTTTCCCCTTGTCCGTTAGGTGTGCTTATACAAATGCCCTTCTGTACAGTTTCCACCGCAATTTTGCATATGCATTTGCCATGGCAATTTTAGTATTTTTTTGTGTTGTTTGACATCCCTAGTAATTTAACTACAGAGAAAGTTTGGCATTTTTATAAAAGTAACATGGCAAATTCGAATGTGCATTTGCCATGGCAATATTTTCCATATTTTTTTGTGCTATTTTTTGTCCATGGAAAATTTGTTCAACATTTTCCCATGACAAAATTTTCAAAATTCACCCATGGTAAATTGTTCAAAATTATGTCTTAAAAATGTGTTATTTTCATCCATGACCAACACTCAAGTTAACTCATGGCAAATACGTTAATTTTTTTTGCCATGGCAAATGTGTAACTTTTTTTTCTCATGGCAAACGCTCTAGCTCAAGGTAGTATAAGAAAATTTTCCACATGGCAATTTGCTCAAATGTTTTTGCCATGTGAAAAATGAATCAAGACTCATGGCAACATACTAAAGTTAGCTCATGACGGCAAGTTAGCTAATGGAAAATTAACTTTTTAGCAGGAAAAGTTTTCATCCTTGGCAAACTTTTTTTCCCATGGAAAATTGTTCAAAATGTATGCCATGGCAAATCTGTAATTTATTTAGTTAGCACAAGGAAAGTCCCCCCATGGCAATTTCGCGCAAATGTTTTTCCCATGGCAAATTCCTATTTCATAGCCATGGGGGAACATCATGCCATGTTAATTGTTAATTTGTGATGTCTACCTATACTATGCTTTTTCTATGTCATTTTGTTAATGTTTTGTTTTTGTACATATAGTAGTTTTAGACAGTTTTTTTATTTTTCTAAAAAACTCTGTGCAAAAGGAAATTGTGTCAAGCCTCCTGGCCTAGGAAGGGCCTGGCTGACGTGGTGAGTGTGCAGGCTGTCGACCTAACCTACCGAACAGAATCGTTCGGTGGATCGATGGCATCGATCCACCGAACGAATCGTTCGGTGGATCGATGGTTCCACCGAACGAATCGTTCGGTAGGGTGGTCCTCCTGCCACACATGTGGTGAATATCGGCGTCCAAAAACTACCCAAATGATAAGTGCCACACGTGTGGCACGAAGCAACATGGTCCAAACGCCTCCATAACCATCCATCTTGCCACATCAAACAGATGACATCAGCAGAATCGTTTTGGTTTTTTGAATTAAAAATCCATTTTCATCATTAAATCCTTCTCAGTGGGATCTTCGAAACTAGATCCCATATTGATATGTTTCGACGACTTTTTTTGGGAGGGGGGGAGGGCAAAAAGTTGTCATGATGTTTACACTTAAGTTGCCATAACCACGGCAAATTTAATTCATGGATCATAGCAAATTTTGGTAATTCATCATGGCAAATTTAGTTTATACATCATGTCAATTTTAGTATTTTGACCATGAAAATTATTTTTTGTATGGACCATGGCAAATTTTAGTGCATGTATCACGTCAAATTTAAGTACTTCACCATGGCCATTTCATTTTATGGTTCATGGCAAATTTGAGTCATTGATCATGCATTTTTGAAGTAATTGACGGCGAATTTCTTTTTAATTATGAACCATGTCAAAATTATTTCATGGATCATGGCAAATTTTAGTAATTCACCATGGCAAGTTTAGTTTATTAATTCCCTTTTTTTATAATGTCAAAATTTAATTTAAACGTAGTAGAAAAGGTAGTTGAAACATATCATGGCAAGTTCAGTGTAAACACCATGGCAATTTATGTGCAATGCACATGGCAATTTTTATAAAAAAAAAGTCGTCAAAACATATCGATATGAGATCTAGTTTCGAAGATCTTGTCGTGACGGATTTAATGGTGAAAACGAATTTTCAATCAAATTTTTTATTTAAAAGATAAAACATTTTAAAAACTGGAAACCTAAAAAGATTTCTACATGCATGCATGCGGTGACATGGCAATCTGTTGCTATAAGAACGTTTGATCCACCTTCCTCCCTGCTGCCACACATGTGGCAAATATCAGAGCCCCAAAACTAACCATGACAGGACGGTTCGTCTTCTCACTCCCTCCCTCCCGCCCCCCCCAATTTTGGCACACAGCCAAAACAACCCCAGAAAAATTCAAAGACAACGCAAGAACTAGCCGCTGATTCCACCCCATTCCCCTCTTTCCTTCGGGTCTTCGTCGGACGGCAACCATGGACAGCGGCAACGACGGCAACGACAACGGTGGCGGCGGGATCCTGGAGGGGTACAGGATCTGGATGGGCGCGAGCGTGGTCGCGGCATTCTTCATCTCCATGGAACGGTTCTCCTGCATTCACATCCACACCATGGACGACGAGGATGACTACGACCCTGAGGAGGCCAAGGATCGCCCCCTCATGCTCTCCCGCCCCCAGGCCCTCCCCGAGTACTACTACGACCGATCCGGGTCCTCCGCCTCCTTCGCCAAGATGTGAACAGGTCCTGGCCCGTATTGGGATCATATTGCTATTTCTTTGACCTGTTTATTGATTAGAATTTTTGTGTGTGTTGTTTTGTGATTCATTCAGCCGCGCCATGATCTGATTGTGTCGTCGTGTGAGGTGTTCAAGAAATATAGCCCTGCATTCTTCATGTGTGATTCGAACGGCCGATTAATCTTTCAATTTTGTGCCATCTATTCACGAATCTTCTATTAATTTGATTCCAAGACGGTCATATTAATCCTGTTTTACATATTTCTGGCATTCTTTTTCCAAAGGAGTGGAGCTAATGCACATGTAATTTGGACATGCAGCACCATGTTTCTGATAGTTCTAACACTTAGCTGGAGCCCGAATCTTATTAGTTTCAGATTATGTTTCTGCACGAATAATTCGTTTCAGATGTTTGGAGAGAAAATTGGCCCTGGTAGTTGTTTCCGTATCTCAAGTTTATTCCCTTTATTCCCCAATCTGCAAGGCTGCAATTGTCTACTTCTTTTTTCAACCTTACATTTGGTAAATTTGCAACTATATATAGCGTCTGTAAACCGTTGCAACTATAGGTTTTGTGCAGCACCTTTCGATTTTCATCATTTGGTAAGTAGTTTATTCGGCTTGCTAAATCTTGTGAAATATTCAAAATCGGTTGTTGGACAACCGTGCAACTTGTTTCAAATTATCAAATTAGTTCGGAGCGTGATTTTTATGTTTGCAATGGGATTTTGAGTTGTGTTGCATTATGCAGAACATGATGGCACTAGCACAAGATAAGTTGTGATGATTGAGAGCATATTATGGCAGGTGGCGAGTGAGGTGCTCGGTTAAGCAGAAGGCACGGTCATCGAATTTTGACGATTGACGACTAACTTTGATTGGGAAGGAAGATCTGTGGAGAAAAAAATGAATGTAACTAGCTACTGCGTGCTATGTGCTGTGGTCGAATTAGGCCATATGCCTTGGATGTCTGTTCTTTTCTTCTTTCTAATTTCGCTTCATCTACTCGGTGATTTCCGGACCTGAATAGTATTTTGATTACAGAATGAGAAGAGGCCTTCCGTTTGTTTCAAAGAAACGTATACAATGATGCTGTGAATTTGTTTCAATGAAGAGATTTACTGTTACTGAAGTATCCTCCAATTCTATTTTACTTGCCCTTTCTTGCGAAAATTGTAGTTGTCATGTCATGTAAAAAAAACAGTTCTTAATAGTGCATTCAGGTCAAAAGGCAGTCCTTTTGATCTAGATGTTGAATCTGTTTCCGGAGCGTCTTACTTAGTTTGTCGTAGCTCATGTAAGAGAACTGATTTGTTTTAGAGAGAATGCAAGAGAACCGAAGTTAGGATTATCAAGACGGAGTAATCATCTGAGAAAATAGAGTATTTGACAAAAAAAACTAACATTATTGGGGTCTCGATCCGACAGAAATACCACTTTAAAACTGCCAACAAAGATCAACGACTTGAATCTATTTATTATTATTTTTGCTAAAAATTACCACTTTTGGATAATGGCCTGTTTAAACTATTTAAATGTGTCCATGACAAACGGGGCCCACTTGTCAGGGCTGACGTGGCAAGAAAGTCAACTCCATTTATTTTAATTGTTATATTTACCGTTATATAGGTGGGACCCATATGTCAGCATCTACCTTCTTCCTCCTCTCTCTAGCATTTTCTCGAACACCTTGTGTGCATCGGGCAGAGGGCAGCATCAGCTGGGGAGGAGATTTAAGAGGAGACTAATAGAAGAAAATAATGAATCTATGAACATGTCACAAGGAGTTGACGATGATGGATTTGATGAAATTGATAAAGTGATGGAGACCGAACATTGTGGTGGATACAAAGGTTGAGATACTGGCAGTGGAGAATACTTTACTCAAGAGGAGCTCTAGGGTATATATATCTAAAATACAATCTTCGTGGAGAACGCTATTGAGCAGGCCAAGAAGCGCAACCTTTGACCTAACGGTTACACCTTCCTCTTCTATTAAAGCATCTTTTCAATAGACTAGCAAGATGCCCGTGCATTACACAGAACATTAAGATGCATTTTTTATAAAACACCTGTTGTGATTGACCCATGTAAGAGTAATCCCATGTGTAAAAACTAATGATACCTTAAGAATTTTATCGAAAAAATGGTATCTCGAGAATTTCATCGGAAAAATGATATCTCGAGAAAGATGAGAGATAAGGTGAGGAGTGGGGCATGGTGGTGACTGGTGGTCGGACTGGGCGGAGGCATGGGGATGGACGACGCCAACAGCGGCCACCATGCCAGATTGTTTCAGAGACTTCCTTTTTTAATTGCTCAGCAATGAGGTTGTGGGAGATAAGGATGAATGAAGCAAGGCCTTATCTATAAATGTGGAGAGAGGTGCGGTTTTTTTTGTAAAATTGTCATAGTTTGCTTTCTATCCGTCAGATGTAGATCGGACGGTCTATATTACAAGATGACAGGCACACCATCATCACCAACTCGATTTTTTTATAAGAATAGAGATGGTGTAGATAAAATAACTAATTTTTACATCACGGAGGCCTAAAAACGCTGCTTCAACAGATGATGTAGGTGCAAAAAAAAAATTGTATCACCTTCTTCAGGTGATGTAGAACACAACACTTGAAGATGCATGCAAATTTGCATCTCTACCTCCCTGGTGATGTAAAATGGCAGTCGCACGCGAACGGGCAACCTTAACTTCATTTCCTTCCTACCCACCGTGCGACCGCGTCCTCTCTACTTGTCGCCTGCTGCCCAGCCGCCGCCATGACACCCGCCCACCACACCACGCCGCATCGTCCCGACGCCAGATCTGGCCTCTCCACCGCCCCCACCGCCGGTTCCACCGCTCCTGCCGCCGGACGCCTCCAAATTGGCCGTTGTTCCATCGCCGAATCGCCGCCGCCCGATTTGAGCTCCCCCAATGCCCCACCACCGCCAGATTCGAGCCGCGCACCCGCCGCCGCTTTTCCACCACCAAACTCGAGCTTCTCACGCCGCACAGCCGCTGCCAATCCGCCGCCCGATTCACAGCCGTGCTACCGGCCATTCGAGCTCCTGCCACTGCATTCGACCTCTCGGCTCTCGCCGCTCGGCCACCAGCACTCCTCTCGAAGCTCGGCCGCTACCGCTGAAGAAAATCTCAAAGAGCAAGACCGACGGGTACGACAATGCCAACAAGGACGAGTTCTGGGAGTAGTTCGAGAGCGACGACGAGTAGACTAGGAGTAGTAGTAGTAGTTCGATGGATGTAGTAGTTTGAACTATGTTTAATTATGTCTGAATTAGAATGATGTTTGCTTCAAATGAACTTGCTATGTTTAAATTATGTTTGAAATGTTGTAGTAGTTGAACTAGTTTACATCTTCAAATACATCATCTGTTAGAGTAGAAGTTTTACATCATCAAATATACATCATCTGTTGGAGAATTTTTTTAAGATGTAAAAAAGCATATTGGAGATGCTCTTAGTTCTTTTTCTACTTTACCTCACACCCTTGTTTCCGTTATACCTTTGAGAACATATATATATATATATATATATATATATATATATATAGGGTCGCGCTATTCGTCACCCTGGGTGAGGACTTCCTCACCCCAGCCGACCTGTGTAGCATATCTTAGTCGATGTAAGGTTACATCAGAGTAGAAGTGTTTTGTAAGACAGTCTAGCAACGCAAGATTACCACACTTGTGCCCTGTAAAGTTACGTCATGGAAGCAAGGTAGGCACACCGAAACCACCACCGTAAGAAATAAGGTGATTGCAACTTAAAATTATGGCAACAAATGGCGGATGTGTTTCTTTTTTTTCTATTGAGATAAGACTGCATTCTGGCATTAACAATTTTTTATATATTAGCAAAATGTAAGTAAACATATTTTAATAGATCGATGAAACGGGCTGAAACAATCAGTGGCCCTACGTTTATCTTTTGTTCAGAAGTCAAGATTTTCTCTCTCCTGACTGTAGCTAACCATGACTCCGTTTCTTGCTTAGTACTGCTACTTTTCTTGTTCATCCTGTCTAGTAGGGATCCTCATCGTGCTGCTCTTAAATGAGATGATGCTCCAGCACCAGGTCAGATTCCTGCTCAGCCCAAGGAGAACGAGAACTTCAAGCATCAAGTGATCTCTAGGACTATTTAAAACACTTCTCTTTGTCCCTGTAAAAGAACACTTCTCCTTAAAACACTACTCAGTTGCAGCGTGGCCACCACGGAAAGGCAAGAAGCTGCCTTGGGTCAGACTGCAGTATATCCACAAAAGCATAGGGCACTGAGCACTTGAGTGAGCTACATTACAACGAGCCAACTTTGAGCTATCATTAGAATCTGAGAGATGAGGCTGTCCTGGGCAATTATGTTCCCTGACATTGAACTTTCTAGGAATGTAAATAACCTATGTTTGAGTATGGCTCGTCGCAGAAAGGAAATCTTAAAAATGACTCCTTATTTCCCATTGTCCAGGAATATGGCGAAGATCATTGGAAGCTGTTGCCTGTGCTAGAGTCTGGTTATATGTCAGGAAGAATGATCTGGCCACTTGTAATGGTGGTGGCGATTCGAGCGGCTACCTGAAGAGCTAGCGCGCTTCCGCCTGGAAGGGTGAGATGCTTTTGTGCTGTTGTTCTCCATCAATTTGAATGAAGAGCATTGTATCTCTTGCAGAACCTGGACTCCCTCGTATATGCATATTGTTGACCATACTGGAAGTAGTTCCGTAATGTTCATCACTCTGAAAAGCAAAAAAGAAAAGGCAGAGAGAGAGAGGATAAATTATTTACTTCGATAAATACAAAGGGTCACAATAGAAGGTACTGTAAAAGAGACTAAAAATCACATATATTTTACAATATTTTGAAAGTAAAGGGGAGCCCAGAGATTGCTCTAAAAAGTTGTGACAGTTTAATCATTTTCAAAAGGAGACAAAACATGTATGGAATGTATATTTAAGGCACCACAGACAAATAAATATGTTTTTAAGTATGCATTCAGTTCAATATATAATAGTTGGTTGCATTCATATATGGAAGATAAAGTTATATATCGCAAATTGCAAGAATCAAATATTGCAGCTAATTAAAGTTTAGATCAAAGCACCTCAAAAGCTGACATGTCCTAGTATTCCATAGATTCATAGCAGGTGTCACTTTGGATCTCTTAAACATGCAAACAATAGTAATTGCAGGACCAACAGCAAAACATGCCTTGTGTCTTTGTACTTTTCTTATTTGAATCAGCCCTAGCATCACTATCAATCATCTATTATGGATCTTTGGTTACAAGAAACAAAACACTCATTTAAGATAAATTTAGTGTGAGAGACAAAACAGAAAATCTTAATGATCTAGCACAATAATATCTCATATAGTGCAACCCAATCAAATGATATATAATGGAACATTTTCTGACGATCCAGATAATTTTAAAAGAGCAAATTACAAAATACGATAGGGTGAGAGGTGGAACTTTTCCAATGGTACTATAACTAGCAGTATCAACTCCAAACATGCTGCATTACCAAAAAAACACTCTAACCATGCTACATGCTTTGTGTTTTATCTATGGTTGCTTCTGTTTCTTAATACCATGTTCAATAAGTTGACTACATATGAGTTTTCGAACACATAGAGTAGATCTCGTAAGCCCAACTTCCATTTCAGTGCATCATAAACCAAATACCGTGACTAATTATACAGAAGAGATGATCGACATCACAAATACTACAGAACTTGTTATATACGCAAGCGGAATTCAAAAATTCTCATCATACTATTTCCAATACTAAAATGGTGATGGTAGTATCCAGCTTCAGGCTTGCTTTTACAGTCAATATATCCTGCTTGTTTTTTCTCACCAACTAAGGTGATAGGGCAAAGGGACCACAAAAATCATAACTTCATCCCTCCGTCCAAAATGAGTGTCTCAACTTTTTACTAAAGTTGTACTAAGGTTGAGACACTTCTTTTGGAACAGAGGTATTAATTTGTACATGAATTAAGTATGGTGATCTTTCCAAGAAAATTTTCTACCTATGAAAGGGTGGAACCTATTGCGATCCATAGAAAGGATTTGACGACTCTATTGTTATACCTTACATATTACTCCCTCCGTATCATGTGTCAAAAATGTCTTATATTATGTTACGGAGGGAGTATTAATTACCAAAGGGCAGTCCCTATCCCCACACACCCTCGAAGTTCTGCAGTACGCTAACAGTATCAGGGGGAGACTTCAGCAAGTCCAAATCAATGGCCAGCCTCAAAACATGTGAAATGTCTACCATCTCTTAGTATTGTTAAAAGATTTATGCAGACCTGCTAAATTTTATTATACAAATATGTAGCCGGATTTTCTTGTATAGATAGCTAGCTTGTTGTAAATAGTGTCCAGTGACATGACAAAAGGGAAAAGTAGGTTAATTAAGAACACTACCTGACAGACTTACCCCCATGTTCTCAGATTCAGCTATTACCAGCTACTATTGATTGACCGAAAAGAAGTGCACTGATTTTTCTGTTGTTTTTAATTTGTTTCATACAATTGCTAGTTTATCCAACAATCTGTGAGGGGACTGTTGGAGCTAACTCGACATTGGCATGTCATAAATTGTTGAAGGTGTGCATAAAAAAATTCAAGATGCCAACAGAAGGTTAGGTAGAGGTCTGATTAGCTCAAACCAAATAAAAGTAAATGCGGTGAATAAGCCTACTTGAGATTAATTAACCATGGATCTGCTCATCAAACTTTCTAACAAAAACAGAGTATATGGCGGAGATCAGCTAGCAAATTGAGCAAAAGGCGGTTCCCAGAATAAAGAGGAAAACATAATCAAAGACGTCCTCAAATATTGCTAATCTGGAATGGAAAGATCCCTTGTGAGATTTTTTTTCGTACCCGTGTGGCCGTGTGGCTTCTACGTTTGATGATTGAACAAGGTTAGGAGGATAGTCGTAGACTTGTGGCCTTGTGGAGCAGGTGGAGACGGGGAGTCGTTCCTCATGGCTGGACTACATGGAGGAGGGGGCGAGCATACCGTCGCTGGATGCTGCCGGCCGACGAGGGCACGAGGTCGCCCGCCGCACGGACACAAGGGCTCGTCCTCACCACACCGCACAAAGCCCAGAGGCTGCGCGACGCTACCATCCGCTCGCCTCTGTGTTGCGAGCCACCCAGAACTTCCGGCCGCTCACCGCCGAGATCTGCCACCGCTTCCGCCCTCCATGGACCCTTTCAGAGACCGGGTTCCAGCTCTTAAACCCACGACTAAAAATAATAACCGTCCGCGCACATGCTAAACCAGAAATTACATCGAGGCGGAGAAAAGTTTACGAGTGCGAAGGGGTGAGCGGTGGATCCCGTAAAAAAAAGTGAACGGTGGGGGTGCGAGAACTTCTGGCTCGGTCGATCGATTCGGGTGAGGAATTACTTATTTGGTTATTAATATATATAGTGAAAGCCCTATTCAGCTCCGGAGCTCAAATGTTCCCTCATGAACAGTCAAAATCAAAAAAAATAGTAAAAAAACAAAATTACGATTTTTTTATGGCAAACGTTGACAATTTTTTTGCATGCATACCAAAATTCAATATGAAATGACATTTGTGGAAGTCATGGCGAAAAAAATCAACAATCCAAAAATATTTTCAAAACCAACATTTTTGGAGCATCGATGTTTTTCCTTTTGCCACGACTTCCACGAACGTCATTTCGTGCTGAAATTTTGCAAGCATATAAAACATTTGTCAAATTTTACCATAAATAAAATTCAGAATTGGTTGATTTTTATTTTTACTGTTCATGAGGGAGCGTTTGAGCTAGCAAATACTCCACGCCCGAAGATATAATGGCTAATGTAGATCTAATTAAGAAACATGAACATGCTAGTACTTTTAAGAGTCAAAATGTAGCTAGTTCAAAACAAATCATGTACTCAACCTTGCGAGAATGCGCCAAAGAGTAGTAGCGAAACTAGGGAGCGAGCGAGCCAGGTCAGGTGAAGGCGTCATGTCAATGTTTGCATCTTCTCTTCTCATGGATGTTATATGAAGAAATATAATTCTAGCAGCAACTATGTAGGTAGGGCAGTTTTGCTTTTAAATAATTGTGATCCGTGAGCCATATATCAAGGTCAACATTTATTTTGGGACGCGCTTCATGTCTATGGAAACCACGCTTTGGCGACAAGCGGCAGGCCGCCCTTGATCCGCACAGCGATGCCGTTCACCTCGCTCATGTCCAGCAGCGTCCCTGGCATGTTCCCGCCGGCGGGCTCCCAATCAAAGCGATGCAGCAAGCTCGCGATCGCCATTTCGAGAGTCGCCATGGCGAACCCGATCCCCGGGCACCCTCTCCTCCCGGCACCGAACGGCACCAGCTCGAAGTCCTGGCCCCTGAAGTCCACGCTGCTGTCCAAGAACCTCTCCGGCCAGAACTCATCGGGGCGCTCCCACGTCGCCGGGTCCCGGCCGATGGCCCACGAGTTGATCACGACCTGCGTCCGCGCCGGGACGTGGTGGCCGAGTATCTCGGCGTCCGCGGGTGGCTCCCGGGGCACGAGGAGCGGGACCGGCGGGTGCAGCCGGAGAGTCTCCTTGACCACGGCCTTCAGGTAGCCTACCTTGTCGACGTGGTCCTCGGTGACGTGGTCGGCGCCGCCCACGGCCGCTCGGATCTCGTCCTGGAGCTTGCGCATCGCGCGCGGGTGGGTGATGAGCTCCGCCATGGTCCATTCCATCGCCGTGGTCGTGGTGGAGGTGCCGCCCGCGAACATGTCCTGCTCGAGTCGACTGATTTTTAGCAGCGCCGATCAACAAACTATATCACGCGCACGCCCACGATATAGTACTATATCAATTCGTGCGATACGAGCAGAACGTCTACGTACCAAGATAATGGCCTTAATTTCGACAGTTCCGAGACGAACGCCGGCGTCCTTGTCCGTCTCGTTTACATCGAGCAGCACGTCCACGAAGTCGCGGTGATCATTGCCGTCGGCGTCGTCTCGCATCTGCCGCCCGCCTGCTTGACGCCGCCGTCTGCGGTGGTCCTCAATGACCTTCTCGACCATCCCGTCCAGGGCCTCGAACGTCCGCCTCGCCTTCCCTTCCAACCCCCGCACAGAGTCCACCCAGCCCATCCCCGGCAGGAGCTCCCCCAACGGCGTTGTCCCGAGCAGCACGTCGAATTCGGCGAACACCTTCCTCAGCTCGCGTCCTCTGTCGTCGCCTTCGTACAGCCCCCGCGCGCTATCGTCGCCGAACGCGGCGCGGGAGACGACGTAGTTGGCATAGGCGATGAGGAGCTCGCTCAGGTCAACGACAGCGCCAGCGCCGGCGCCGGTACGGACACGCTCGACCAGCGCGGCGGCCTCCTCCTCCCGGACCCGGCGGAAGGACAGGATGCGGCGCGGGCTGAGGAGGTGGACCGCGCAGATGCGGCGTGTCTGCCGCCAGTAGTCACCGTAGGGCGCGAACGCGACGTCGCGCCCATAGAGGAGCCGCTCGGCCATGACAACCCTGGGGCGGCTCGCGAAGGCGAGGTCGCGGGATTTCATCACCTCCTCGGCGGCGACGGCGGAGGAGACGAGCACGGTGGGCACGCGGCCGAGCCGGATCAGCAGAACCGGTCCGTGCTTCGCGGCCAGGGACCCGAGGCCCCGGTGCGGCAAGGAGCCGAGGAAGTGGATGTGGCCGAGGAACGGGAGGCCTGGCGGCGACGGCGGCAATCTGCGCTTCCCATTGTTGCTGGGCTTCTTGCCAGAGAGGAGGTATAGGAGAGATACGACCAAGGTGGGGATGAGTATGAGGACCGCGGCAAGCGACACCGCCATGGATGCTGGCTTGACGATCGCCACCTTTCGACACCAGTGAGTGAGTGTGAAGCAAATGGTGGCTCCGCGAGAAGATTTAAACAAGCGGCGAACTGGAAGACGACGCGCGGGAAGGAATGCAGCGATGCTCTCGTCGTCTCATCCGAGGATTCCATGTTTGCATGGCGACAAGACGCCGGCCGTGGCCCAACTCATCGCTTGACACGTACACATTTGATCAGAACACTTGCCTGTGGGGGTCGCTGCCTATTTGATCAGAACCCTTAAGTTTCAGAACGGACGGCTATGCGCGCCATCAACTGCAGTCCAGGGCACTTGGATAATTGCCTCACCAGCAAGTGTGGAGCGACAAAAAAAAAGTGTGGAGCGACAAAAAGCTCCTGAATTTTCTAGGAGGTCAAGATAGTTAATATAGCATCGCATAAGCCGTTGATGTTTTTTTTTCAAGAGTACGTCAATGGCGTACCATATTTTTATAGAAGAGAATAAAATATTTACAAGAAGGTGAACAAGGATGCGAACATCCCGTTAGCACTCCAGCACCAACACACGCACTAAACTAATCTCTCATAAAATGATGTAAACGTCCAACTCATGCGGTGTGCCACTCTCGCAACTCTTCCATGATCTGAGAAGTGAGTTGTTGAGTACTCTTTTGTTGTTTCGTGCGTCCAAACACTCTAGCATTCCTTTGTTTCCATAGCGACCAAGCAGCAAGTATGATGAATGAATCGAAGCCGCGCCTATGCCTAGTCGGAATGACCTTGTGTACTTTGTGCCACCAAGATGTAAAAGTGTGTGTATGATCTAGTTGCGGGGCGCTGATCCATAAGCCGCTGATGTGAGCGATGATAACTACACTCGACCTACGGCGTACTAGATCAATAATTTTTTACTCCTTTTGCTTAGCATGAGCCTGATTGAACAACAGTGTATTCGAACAACAATGTTGCATGAAATATTTTAGAGGCAAGCCACCATGTCAAACTTTATAAATAAAGCCATAACTGGCAATGTCAAATAACAACCAAGTACGCTAGTTAATACTCCCTTCATCTCGAATTAGTTGACGCTCGAACGGAAGCATCTAGAGGAGGTACTACAAAATAGCTCAAACAATCACCAGTCAAGAGCAAAATGACTCAAACTAGGCCCAGAAGGCCCGCCCATAGGAAGAGCAACAGGTAAACACTAAGACAACAAAGGGCAAGGACTAAGACTAAGACATGGGTGGAGAGAACAAGCTGGAGGTGGCGGCGCTAATCTTGTTAATCAGCACATCAACACCTTCGGCCTGAAAGAACAATTAAGAAAAAAAAATCGATAATAAACTTGTTGTGGGTCGTCCGTAGAGACCAGCACTGAGCAGCGAAAGCAATGCAGAAAGTACGGAGAAACTAGTCGAAAAGATTTGTAACAAAACCAAACACAACTCAAGAAAAGCATAGCCAAAACATAGTTAAATAAGATGTGTTTCACCCTTGGTTTTACTTATCATCCGTCGCAACCTGGAGGAGGGGAAGGCCTGGTAATCGGAGAATCTTTTTCGCAGAGATTTGCAAAGTTCCCTCCAGAGATTGAGTACACGGGGTTTTAAGGAGTGATTTCTGTAACTCTGTCAGCCAGCGCCTTGGGCCTAGTTATGTAGAACTGGTTGGGCATCTTGCCCCCTTTTTTTATTATATGACACGCATGCTTGTGCGTATTTTAGAAGAAAAAGATATGTCGTGTATCTTTGTTCTTTCCACATAGAACATGTCGTATTAATCGTGCCATTATTATGCTTAAAGTTATGATCATTCACTGGAAGATGCTAACGAATGACCTGCCAGATGAAAACCTTAATTGTGAGAGGAATACATACCCACAAACTTGTTCAAACGACGCCCATGCACAAGTCTGGAATGGAATACAGAGATTTGACCGAAAACTTTCTAAAAGCAGAGTGGGGCCAGCACATATGGTCATTTGTCGACGACAGCGTAGAGAAAAGAGCAAGAAGCTCTTGCCAATTAACCAACTCTAGAGGGACAACCACAGATGATAGTCAAAGACCAGTTATTAGTATATAGCTTCATAATGGAGATCTCTGAACTGGACCAGTAGAAGAAAAGGACCATGAAGAAAAGCTTAAGGGGATTCTCCTCGTGCCACAAATCCGACTAGAATCTTAACTATGATAGTATGTGACTCCACTGCCAACCATAAATTTAACATGTTCAATAAATTCATCCCCCACCTGCCTATGGCTTTCCAATATTGACACCCGACCCTTGGATTGGCGTTGTGTGAAACTAGGCTTAGGCAGTTATTGAAGGAAATATGCCCTAGAGGCAATAATAAAGTTATTATTTATTTCCTTATTTCATGATAAATGTTTATTATTCATGCTAGAATTGTATTAACCGGAAACATAATACATGTGTGAATACATAGACAAACAGAGTGTCACTAGTATGCCTCTACTTGACTAGCTCGTTAATCAAAGATGGTTATGTTTCCTAACCATAGACAAAGGAGTTGTTATTTGATTAACGGGATCACATCATTAGTTGAATGATTTGATTGACATGACCCATTCCATTAGCTTAGCACCCGATCGTTTAGTATGTTGCTATTGCTTTCTTCATGACTTATACATGTTCCTATGACTATGAGATTAATGCAACTCCCGTTTGCCGGAGGAACACTTTGGGTGCTACCAAACGTCACAACGTAACTGGGTGATTATAAAGGAGCATTACAGGTGTCTCCAAAGGTAGATGTTGGGTTGGCGTATTTCGAGATTAGGATTTGTCACTCCGATTGTCGGAGAGGTATCTCTGGGCCCTCTCGGTAATGCACATCACATAAGCCTTGCAAGCATTGACAACTAATGAGTTAGTTGCGGAGATGATGTATTACGAACGAGTAAAGAGACTTGCCGGTAACGAGATTGAACTAGCTATTGAGATACCGACGATCGAATCTCGGGCAAGACAGGAGGAAACCTAAAGAAGACCCCATCTATTAAACCGCCTGAAGAAAATGGACGAATACTTCGGGTGCGGGCGGGGAGAACAAACGCGTATCTAGTTTAGTGCCTGCGTCATCTGACCAGACTAGAGAATTTTCTGAAATAAGATAATTAGAGATGAGTGAGCCAAATAATGGGCAATCCAGATACCCGCTATTGCTGTTTACTCAATTGTGCCTGAGAGGTCACGCAGTGATGATTTTAGTTCGCCGGAATCCTCCATGTCGTCTCATGTCTACATTTGTTCTCGAACCTCGTTGATCAAGGTGCGACGCTTAACGGTCCCGACGACGATGACCGTTATATTATGAGTTATGCATTTTGATTTGCATGATATCCGACAGGTTTGTCGAGGAGAGTTCGATTCCGCGATGTGATCCCGGCCAAGCACAACGGACACCAAGCAGGAGTCTCGAATCATGGTCGAGACGTAAGCATCTAACGGACTATTGATGTCCGTCTCGCTCTCTGGAGTATCGGAGGAAACTGTTCCGGAGTGAAAGCAGGGAGTTTCCGAGGGTGTCTTTCAAGTACACAAGTCATTGGTCGGAAGTACCGGTGCGAGGCCTTCCAGGAAACCCCCCGTATCAACTGTCCCGTCCTTGCGAAGCGTCTATTTAGTCGAGGCCCAAGTTTTAGTGAGTCGCTTCAGTGTATATCGCGACAGAAGTGACGCCCAGCGGACATCGTCATGCTGGATGGTCCTCTGCACCGTCTCCCGTCAGCTCTGCTCTGCCTGTGCCCCTAGTTATCGTAAGAAATTAGGACTAGGAGAGGTGGCCGGCCCCCTCCTCCTCTTTTCCCCCTCCGCGAATCCTATTCCAACTAGGATTGGGGCGGGAATCCTACTCCCAGAGGGAGTAGGACTCTCCTGGCGCGCCAAGCTTGGCCGGCCAGCCTCCCCCTCTAGTCCTTTATATACTGAGGCAGAGGCACCCTAGAACACACAAGTTGATCCACGTGATCTATTCCTTAGCCGTGTGCGGTGCCCCCAGCCACCATATTCCTCGATAATACTGTAGCGGAGTTTAGGCGAAGCCCTGCTGCTGTAGTGCATCAAGATCGTCACCATGCCGTCGTGCTGACGGAACTCTTCCCCGACACTTTGCTGGATCGGAGTCCGGGGATCGTCATCGAGCTGAACGTGTGCTCGAACGCGGAGGTGCCGTAGTTTCGGTGCTTGATCGGTTGGATCGTGAAGACGTACGACTACTTCCTCTACGTTGCGTCAACGCTTCCGCAGTCGGTCTGCGTGGGTACGTAGACAACACTCTCCCGTCTCATTGCTATGCATCACATGATCTTGTGTGTGCGTAGGAAATTTTTTGAAATTACTACGAAACCCAACAGTGGCATCCGAGCCTAGGTTATTTATGTTGATGTTATATGCACGAGTAGAACACAAGTGAGTTGTGGGCAATATAAGTCATACTGCCTACCAGCATGTCATACTTTGGTTTGGCGGCATTATTGGACGAGACGACCCGGACCAACATTACGCGTACGCTTACGCGAGACCGGTTCCCCCGACGTGCTTTGCACATAGGTGGCTTGCGGGCGACTGTCTCTCCAACTTTAGTTAAACCGAGTATGGTTACACCCGGTCCTTGCGAAGGTTAAAACGGAGTCTATTTGACAAACTATCGTTGTGGTTTTGATGCGTAGGTGAGATTGGTTCTTGCTTAAGCCCGTAGCAGCCACGTAAAACTTGCAACAACAAAGTAGAGGACGTCTAACTTGTTTTTGCAGGGCATGTTGTGATGTGATATGGTCAAGGCATGATGCTAAATTTTATTGTATGAGATGATCATGTTTTGTAACCGAGTTATCGGCAACTGGCAGGAGCCTTATGGTTGTCGTTTTATTGTATGCAATGCAATCGCGATGTAGTGCTTTATTTTATTACTAAGCGATAGTGATAGTCGTGGAAGCATAAATTGGCGAGACGACAACGATGCTACGATGGAGATCAAGGTGTCGCACCGGTGACGATGGTGATCACGACGGTGCTTCGAAGATGGAGATCACAAGCACAAGTTGATGATGGCCATATCATATCACTTATATTGATTGCATGTGATGTTTATCTTTTATGCATCTTATCTTGCTTTGATTGACTGTAGCATTATAAGATGATCTCTCATTAAATTGTCAAGAAGTGTTCTCCCTGAGTATGCACCGTTGCCAAAGTTCGTCGTGCCCAGACACCACGTGATGATCGGGTGTGATAAGCTCTACGTCCATCTACAACGGGTGCAAGCCAGTTTTGCACACGCAGAATACTCAGGTTAAACTTGACGAGCCTAGCATATGCAGATATGGCCTCGGAACACGGAGACCGAAAGGTCGAGCGTGAATCATATAGTAGATATGATCAACATAATGATGTTCACCATTAAAGACTAATCCATTTCACGTGATGATCGGTTATGGTTTAGTTGATTTGGATCACGTGATCACTTAGAAGATTAGAGGGATGTCTATCTAAGTGGGAGTTCTTAAGTAATATGATTAATTGAACTTAAATTTATCATGAACTTAGTCCCTGATAGTATTTTGCAAATTATGTTGTAGATCAATAGCTCGCGTTGTTGCTTCCCTGTGTTTATTTTGATATGTTCCTAGAGAAAATTGTGTTGAAAGATGTTAGTAGCAATGATGCGGATTGGATTCGTGATCTGAGGTTTATCCTCATTGCTGCACAGAAGAATTATGTCCTTGATGCACCGCTAGGTGACAGACCTATTGCAGGAGCAGATGCAGACGTTATGAACGTTTGGCTAGCTCAATATGATGACTACTTGATAGTTTAGTGCACCGTGCTTAATGGCTTAGAATCGGGACTTGAAAGACGTTTTGAACGTCATGGACCATATGAGATGTTCCAGGAGTTGAAGTTAATATTTCAAGCAAATACCCGAGTTGAGAGATATGAAGTCTCCAACAAGTTCTATAGCTAAAAGATGGAGGAGAATCGCTCAACTAGTGAGCATGTGCTCAGATTGTCTGGGTACTACAATCGCTTGAATCAAGTGGGAGTTAATCTTCCAGATAAGATAGTGATTGACAGAATTCTCTAGTCACCATCACCAAGTTAGTAGAACTTCGTGATGAACTATAATATGTAAGGGATAACGGAAACAACTCCCAAGCTCTTCGTGATGCTGAAATCAACGAAGGTAGAAATCAAGAAAAACATCAAGTGTTGATGGTTGACAAGACCACTAGTTTCAAGAAAAGGGCAAAGGGAAGAAGGGGAACTTCAAGAAGAACAGCAAGCAAGTTGCTGCTCAAGTGAAGAAGCCCAAGTCTGGTCCTAAGCCTGAGACTAAGTGTTTCTACTGCAAAGGGACTGGTCACTGGAAGCGGAACTACCCCAAGTGATTGGCAGATAAGAAGGATGGCAAAGTAAACATAAGTATATTTGATATACATGTTATTGATGTGTACTTTACTAGTGTTTATAGCAACCCCTCAGTATTTGATACTAGTTCAGTTGCTAAGATTAGTAACTCGAAACAGGAGTTGCAGAATAAACAGAGACTAGTTAAGGGTGAAGTGACAATGTGTGTTGGAAGTGGTTCCAAGATTGATATGATCATCATCGCATACTCCCTATACTCTCGGGATTAGTGTTGAACCTGAATAAGTGTTATTTGGTGTTTGCGTTAAGCATGAATATGATTTGATCATGTTTATTGTAATACGGTTATTCATTTAAGTAAGAGAATAAATTGTTGTTCTATTTACATGAATAAAACCTTATATGGTTACACACCCAATGAAAATAGTTCATTGGATCTCGATCATAGTGATACACATAATCACAATATTAAAACCAAAAGATGCAAAGTTAATAATGATAGTGCAACTTGTTTGTAGCACTGCCGTTTAGGTCATATTGGTGTAAAGCGCATGAAGAAACTCCATGTTGATGGGATTTTGGAATCACTTGATGCTTGCGAACCATGCCTCATGGGCAAGATGACTAAGACTCCGTTCTCCGGAGCGAGCAACTGACTTATTGGAAATAATACATATTGATGTATGCGGTCCGATGAGTGTTAAGGCTCACGGCAAGTATCATTATTTTCTGAACTTCACAGATGATTTGAGCAGATATGGGTATATCTACTTGATGAAACATAAGTCTGAAACATTTGAAATATTCAAAGAATTTCAGAGTGAAGTGGAAAATCATCGTGACAAGAAAATAAAAGTTTCTACGATATGATCGCAGAGGTAAAATATTTGAGTTACGAGTTTGGTCTTCAATTAAAACAATGTGAAATAGTTTCACTACTCACGCCACCTGGAACACCATAGTGTAATGGTGTGTCCGAACGTCATAACCGTACTTTATAAGATATAGTGCGATCTATGATGTCTCTTACCGATCTACCACTATCGTTTTGGGGTTATGCATTAGAGACAGCTGCATTCACATTAAATAGGGCACCATCTAAGTCCGTTGAGACGACACAATCTGAACTGTGGTTTGGCAAGAAACCAAAGTTGTCGTTTCTTAAAGTTTGGGGTTGTGATGCTTATATGAAAAAGTTTCATCCTAATAAGCTCAAACCCAAATCGGAGAAATATGTCCTCATAGGATACCCAAAGGAGACTATTGGGTATACCTTCTATCACAAATCCGAAGGCAAGACTTTTGTTGTTAAGAATGGATCCTTTCTAGAGAAGGAGTTTCTCTCGAAAGAAGTGAGTGGGAGGAAAGTAGAACTTGACGAGGTAACCGTACCTGCTCCTTGTTGGAAAGTAGTTCATCACAGAAATCTGTTCCTGTGGCTACTACACCAATTAGTGAGGAAGCTCATGATGATGATCATGTAACTTCAAATCAAGTTACTACCAAATCTCGTAGGTAAACCAGAGTGAGATCCGCACCAGAGTGGCACGGTAATCCTGTTCTGAAAGTCATGTTACTAGACCATGACGAACTTGAGAACTATGAGGAAGCGATGATGAGCCCAGATTCCGCGAAATGGTTTGAGGCCATGAAATCTGAGATATGATCCATGTATGAGAACAAAGTATGGACTTTGATGGATTTGCCCGATGATCGGCAAGCCATAGAAAATAAATGGATCTTCAAGAGGAAGACGGACGCTGATAGTAGTGTTACTATCTACAAAGCTAGAATTGTCGCAAAAGGTTTTCGACAAGTTCAAGGTGTTGACTACGATGAGAGTTTCTCACTCGTATCTATGCTTAAGTCTGTCCGAATCATGTTAGTAATTGCCGCGTTTTATGAAATCTGGCAAATGGATAAACAAAACTGCATTCCTTAATAGATTTATTAAAGAAGAGTTGTATATGATACAACCAGAAGGTTTTGTCAATCCTAAAGGTGCTAACAAAATATGCAAGCTCCAGCGATCCATCTATGGACTGGTGCAAGCATCTCGGAGTTGGAATATACGCTTTGATGAGTTGATCAAAGCATATAGTTTTATACAGACTTGCGGTGAAGCCTGTATTTACAAGAAAGTGAGTGGGAGCACTACAACATTTCTGATAAGTATATGTGAATGACATATTGTTGATCGGAAATAATGTAGAAATATTCTGTAAAGCATAAAGGAGTGTTTGAAAGGAGTTTTTCAAAGAAAGACTTCGGTAAAGCTGCTTACATATTGAGCTTCAAGATCTGTAGAGATAGATCAAGACGCTTGATAAGTTTTTCAATGAGTACATACCTTGACAAGATTTTGAAGTAGTTCAAAATGGAGCAGTCAAAGAAAGATTTCTTGCCTGTATTACAAGGTGTGAAGTTGAGTAAGACTCAAAAGCCCGACCACGGCAGAAGATAGAAAGAGAATGAAAGTCATTCCCTATGCCTTGGCCATAGGTTCTATAAAGTATGTCATGCTGTATACCAGATCTATTATGTACCCTGCACTGATTTGGCAAGGGAGTACAATAGTGATCTAGGAGTAGATCACTGGACAGCGGTCAGAATTATCCTTAGTGAAATAAGGATATGTTTCTCGATTATGGACGTGACAAAAAGGGTTCGCCGTAAAGGGTTACGTCGATGCAAGTTTTGACACTGATCTGGATGACTCTAAGTCTCGATCTAGATACAAATTGAAAGTGGGAGCAATTAGCTAGAGTAGCTCCGTGCAGAGCATTGTAGACATAGAAAATTGCAAAATACATAACGGATCTGAATGTGAAAGACCGTTGACTAAGATTCTCTCACAAGCAAAACATGATCACACCTTAGTACTCTTTGGGTGTTAATCGCATAGCGATGTGAACTAGATTACCGAATCTAGTAAACCCTTTGGGTGTGGGTCACATGGCGATGTGAACTATGGGTGTTAATCACATGATGATGTGAACTATCGATGTTAATCACATAGTGATGTGATCTAGATTATTGACTCTAGTGCAAGTGGGAGACTGAAGGAAATATGCCCTAGAGGCAATAATAAAGTTATTATTTATTTCCTTATTTCATGATAAATGTTTATTATTCATGCTAGAATTGTATTAACCGGAAACATAATACATGTGTGAATACATAGACAAACAGAGTGTCACTAGTATGCCTCTACTTGACTAGCTCGTTAATCAAAGATGGTTATGTTTCCTAACCATAGACAAAGGAGTTGTTATTTGATTAACGGGATCACATCATTAGTTGAATGATTTGATTGACATGACCCATTCCATTAGCTTAGCACCCGATCGTTTAGTATGTTGCTATTGCTTTCTTCATGACTTATACATGTTCCTATGACTATGAGATTATGCAACTCCCGTTTGCCGGAGGAACACTTTGGGTGCTAGCAAACGCCACAACGTAACTGGGTGATTATAAAGGAGCATTACAGGTGTCTCCAAAGGTAGATGTTGGGTTGGCGTATTTCGAGATTAGGATTTGTCACTTCGATTGTCGGAGAGGTATCTCTGAGCCCTCTCGGTAATGCACATCACATAAGCCTTGCAAGCATTGCAACTAATGAGTTAGTTGCGAGATGATGTATTACGGAACGAGTAAAGAGACTTGCCGGTAACGAGATTGAACTAGGTATTGGATACCGACGATCGAATCTCGGGCAAGTAACATACCGATGACAAAGGGAACAACGTATGTTGTTATGCGGTCTGACCGATAAAGATCTTCGTAGAATATGTAGGAGCCAATATGGGCATCCAGGTCCCGCTATTGGTTATTGACCGGAGACGTGTCTCGGTCATGTCTACATTGTTCTCGAATCCGTAGGGTCCGCACGCTTAAGGTCACGATGACAGTTATATTATGAGTTTATGCATTTTGATGTACCGAAGGTTGTTCGGAGTCCCGGATGTGATCACGGACATGACGAGGAGTCTCGAAATGGTCGAGGCGTAAAGATTGATATATTGGAAGCCTATGTTTGGATATCGGAAGTGTTCCGGGTGAAATCGGGATTTTACCGGAGTACCGGGAGGGTTACCGGAACCCCCCGGGAGCTATATGGGCCATAGTGGGCCTTAGTGAAAAAGAAAAGGGGCTGCCCGCCTTCCCCTTCCCCTAGTCCTATTAGGACTAGGAGAGGTGGCCGGCCCCCTCCTCCTCTTTTCCCCCTCCGCGAATCCTATTCCAATTAGGATTGGGGGGGGGGGGGTGAATCCTACTCCCAGAGGGAGTAGGACTCTCCTGGCACGCCAAGCTTGGCCGGCCAGCCTCCCCCCTCTAGTCCTTTATATACTGAGGCAGAGGCACCCTAGAACACACAAGTTGATCCACGTGATCTATTTCTTAGCCGTGTGCGGTGCCCCCAGCCACCATATTCCTCGATAATACTGTAGCGGAGTTTAGGCGAAGCCCTGCTGCTGTAGTGCATCAAGATCGTCACCACGCCGTCGTGCTGACGGAACTCTTCCCCGACACTTTGCTGGATCGGAGTCCGGGGATCGTCATCGAGCTGAACGTGTGCTCGAACTCGGAGGTGCCGTAGTTTCGGTGCTTGATCGGTTGGATCGTGAAGACCTACGACTACTTCCTCTACGTTGCGTCAACGCTTCCGCAGTCGGTCTGCGTGGGTACGTAGACAACACTCTCACGTCTCGTTGCTATGCATCACATGATCTTGTGTGTGCGTAGGAAATTTTTTGAAATTACTACGAAACTCAACAGTTATGTTCTACTTAGGACATCTCAAGTGACATGCAACAAATCCCCTCCCTCGTCATTCCACGGACAACACGAAATTGTCCATCAAAACCAGTCTCTAGAGCGGCATCCCCTTTTTTTGAAAAGGAGAAATACCTCCGACCTCTACATCTCCTGATGCACACAGCCATATTATTAATAAAGGTTCAGGTTCAAAATAAGGTCTCAAACAAAACAACGAATCTCATACAAAAGTTGCCACAACCGGCAAAAAAAAAGGTAAGATGACTATACACGAACATCGGGTATATGGAGGTCCTTCATTTCCATTTTGTCCCCATGCATGATGCATCTAAGTAATACAGTACTACCTCGTATAAAGGGCAATATAGACCTTTCACAAATCATACACACTTTCGTATGTATGATGGGTTGTTCGCGGTACATATATGCCGTTCATTGGTGGGCGTTCAAACAGACATTTTTTGTCTTCTGTCAAAATTCAAAAATTATGCACAACTATAGGTATGACATTTCCCTTATAAAAACAAACCAGTGGTTTTCCTATTTTGGTTTTAGTTTTTTCAGTCAGTTTTTTTCAGTTTCTTCTTTTTGTATTTCTTTTTTCATCCTATTTTTATTTTTTAAAATTCATGATTTTTAAATATTGTGAATAAATTCACGAAAAACCAAATCCGTGAACTTTTCTTCAAATTCGTTAACTTTTCTAAATCCATTTTTTTTCTAAATTCCATGAACTTTTCTTCAAATTCATGAACTTTTCTAAATCCATTTTTTTCTAAAATCCGTGAACTTTTTTTTTCCTAATTTCGTCATTTCTCTAAAAAGCACATTAATTTTGTCTCAAATCCGCTAACTTTTCTTTTAATCCGTGATTTTTTTTCAAATTCGATGAACTTTTGTTTAAAATCGATAAAAAAATTCCAAAACCCAGCTGGGGCTGAGGTGACCAAAACACTTTTTTGCAACTTTTTTAGTGAACTTTTAAAAAACATGCAAAAAATCAAATCCGTGAACACTTTTTCAAAATTGATGAACTTGTTTCAAATTCGCGAGCGCTTGGGCTGGCCCGACGGGCGCCCGACGGGACCAATGTCGTCGCCTAGTTGGGCTAAGGCCTAAGTGTTTTTTTTCTCTTTTTTAATTAATTCATTTTCCTCATTTTCAAATTCAAGAGCGCGGGTAACATATTTTCTAAAAAGACCATCTTACCCTTTATTATGAAGGGGTATGTAGAGATCTCCTCCATAGATTATGTTTAGGGGATGTGCCAAAGCAAAAGTGTTATTTAAGGATGTGTGCTCCTAATCAACGTTTCAGATTTACAGCACCTAACCTCCTTTCTAGCTGAATAATGGTCGCAAGGCAACAACTCTAGGTATGGTATGATTACCAAATTATACTGCAACTAAGCAGTGTTTGTCCTTTGATGTTTACCTTTAGTTTTCGCAGTTCAATTTTCTTTACCAGCAGTCTACTTGAAGTATCGCTTGCCCAGGCCTCATGTAATGTTATTTGCACTTCACACTTTCATGGAGCTTGTGATTCTGAAGGTCCTACCACACAGGTGATTCTCTGATTCGATTGTCACATGCTGGAAATATTATCCACAATCCAACATCATGTACTTGAATGACATGGCAATCTTTCCATCAGTTCTGTGTCCTGAAATTGATAGAGCTATCCCACTCAGCATCACGGCACCTTAATATGCTTGTGATCTCTCTGGTTGACTAGGAGGGGCTGAAAAATTATCTTTGTTTTCGTTTAGTCTCTTTAATCCATCAGCTACCACCTAACAGAATAAACAATCATATGCATTTGGACGATGTATGAAGAACGGGATATTTAAACTGCTTGCTGTTGTCATGTGGCCTTTGGGATCCACAATTTTGAAGTCCATCCATGTACCTGCTTGGATTGTACTGCCTAACTCATCGATCATCATTGCACTATTCTTATCATACACATCACGAGTCTGATCATATTCTAGTCTGCAAATGGACAAGAGCCCAGCTGTACACGCTGAAGACTTTGACTAGCACCATGCATCACTCTAATAAACACATTACACATCTGCATACATTTCAGTGCATTTTTTACCATGGACACCCGGAGAGTCAGGGTGCCCCATTTTACATGTTGAAGTGCCAGATATTACATACGGTACTTCTATACTCCTAGGTGTTCTATAATTCACATCACTCGATGAAGGTGACTGAAAGCACAAACTGCATATCTAGTTTTCCTCTTGCAGGGTAGAAGAAAGTCTCAGTTGTGCAGTGGGTTCGGCCCCTGGGGCACCAACCTCTTGGACACCCTGTGCATGCGCCGATAAACACGAGCCGTATGCTCCCTTGAAGTCGACGAAGACGACTGCTCGGAGGAGTAGGCCTTCGCCGGTGGTGGACCGCCGCCGACGAGGGCCATGGCATCCACGTCCGGTGTCCGTCGGCCATGGCTGACGCTTGCCATGTCTACTAGCAGAAGAAGGGTGACGAGGAGGAGCGTGAGCCTGAGCCTGAGCCTGGTGTCTCGTGATCTCGCCATGGCGCGTGCACTTTGGGAAAAGCTATAGCGTCGACCGTCGAGAGAAGGCGAGGCGGAGGGAGAAGGTGGGGAGGGGAGTTGAAGGACTGGGACGACCTCAAGAGGTTTGAACACAGATGCGCTGCTTTGCTACTTTTTATAGCGGGGAGACACCGATGGCCAACTACCTTTCTTACGGCCTAGGAACTCTTGAGACTCCAGCTGCGCACCGACTTGGACTCGTCATTAACAGCCAGTAGCGTGACGGATTGACCTAATCTAATTGTACTTATATATTGGAGCAGCCAGCTGGTGTGTACACTGAGCTAGGTGACACGCATTGCCTCTGTTTAGCATGTCATTCCGACTGATCGATCGTGTCAAAGGATCACGTGGTTAGGCTTCAGAGTTTGAATCGTGGTGACAAGGATGACGAGGACGGGGAAATTCCGTGGCATGAAACATGCTAGTACAAGCTTCAAAGAAGAAGAAAATCTCTAACCCCAGCCCCTACCTAACTCCGCAGCGGTATAAAGTCCGGCCGACTACCCGAACCCCGATCTTCCTCCCTGAATCGCTCGTGATGTGTGACAGGTTAAGAGTCTTCAGTCTTCACACTTGACGCCACACCACTGTGGCCGGCAGCCTCGGCCGCCGCCCGGTTCCCGTCTCCTGCGCCCTGGACAGGGAGAGGGAGACGGTGACGCAGGGGAGAAAGGAGAGACGAACTGGCTTCGCTGCACTCTTGATTCCGTCTCAGACTCTCAATCAGCATTAGTAAAGCTAGCACCAGGCAGCAGCAATCGTGCAAGGGAAGAGATGCACCTCGCTCATCAATCATCACAAGGTACCAAGATGTCTTCGTCGCCGCACAGAGAACAAGACCTAAGATGCAAATTCGCCACCATACAACCTTGCCAAATTCCAAGAACGACCAAAATTGTTAGGCGGCCATGTGTTGGTCCAACAGAAAGATAATCGGCGAACTGGTTATTGATGTGTCCAGCAACTTTGGCCTCATAGGGAGAGAACAGATGAAAGCTCCAGACAACACTGAAGAAAGGAGTCGACTGAACCCTATAAGCAGACCGAGCACCTTCAGAGTTCGGAAATCTTATTAATGCTCAACATTTCAAATGCAGGAACTAATGCAATGTACATATAGAGATGCATCACAAGCTTACACAAGAATAAAACAAATGCATCAATTAACACACTGATATATTCCTGTTTATTTCATCCAATAGAGTATTATAGTACAGCTTGAAAATTGGGCTCTAACCACAGCAGCCACGGTAAATAATGTACACAGGCAGTTTTGGAGCAAACATGCTTCGCCGCTCCTCTCTACAACACATTTGGAGGCTGCCATGGCTAATTCACGGCGCAAGAAGAACTCAGCAGTAAGTGGAGGATCAGAAAAAAAATATTGGGATTGGAATGTAGCGACATTCTGGGAGCAGTATAAGTAGATATACAGACGGACAAGTATCTCCTGGTCTCAGCTTTGGGTCTTCTCTACCTTGGCCTTGATCTTCTGCTCAAGGACCGCCTTCTCCGTGTCGAGGTTGAACATTCTGTTGAGGGCGTGCATGTTCTCAAGCGTTTCGTCCAGGGTGCGGCTGTCGCTGCCGTCGCATCTCAGGTGCTGCAGTGGGCCGTGAAGGAGCTTGTTCACTATGCCCGTGCTCAGCTCCTCGATGGACCTTCTCATCTTCTTGTTGAGATTGTCTTCCCCGATCTTCTGCAGGCACTTCTCGAGCTCCGATGCCCTGATCCTGTCGGCGTACGACCTCAGCTTTTTGATAGTCGGAACCGTCTCCAGCGAATCCCTCCATGCTTCGAACCGTTTCAGTTCTTGGGTAATGATTGTTTGGGCCTCCATTGCTTTCCTGACACGGTCTTCCTTATTGGCTTCCACCACCTCTTTCAAGTCATCAACATTGTATACCCGTGCATGCTCCACCTCAGATACACAGGCACCGACATTCCTCGGGACAGATATGTCGACGAAAAGCCGAACACCACCCACAGCAAGAGAAATAGGAGGAAGCGCCTCTGCATGCTCCTTCGTGAATAATAAGGATTCAGATGCGGTGCTTGTGAACACGACATCAGCTTCAGCAGCTGCTTCATACATCTCTGTAAGTGGCCTGTACACAATCTCAATATCTTTCATCTCTTCGCGAATGGCATCCACCCTTTCCACAGAACGGTTCACCACAACAACCTTCTTGCATCCTTTGGCAATCAAATGTTTGACCACTAATTTTCCCATTTTGCCAGCACCAATCAAAAGCATCCTAGCTGACAAGCATTCAGACTTTGGAAGCTTCATCATGGCCAGTTCAACTGCAGCCGAACTGACAGACACAGCACCAGCTGATATATTGGTCTCACAGCGGACGCGCTTTCCAGCTGTGATTGCATCCTTGAACATCCTATCAATGTTCTTTCCCAAGCCTCCACTGTTTTGCCCATTTCTGACAACTTGTTTAACTTGAGCAAGGATTTGTCCTTCTCCAAGAACCAAAGAGTCTAGCCCAGCGGATACCTCAAACAGATGGCGTGTAGCATCACTGTCACGCAACATAAAGAGATGCTCCCTTAGCTCGGAAGCAGGGATTCCACTTTTCTGCACACAAAAAAATAGCATGGGCGTTAGAGCTTCACTGATAATACTGCACACTTGAGCAACCAAAAAGGGATAAGCAGGGCAAAAGAGTATGGACAGGGCAAACGAGCATTTAAACTCTTACCTTTGACATCCAGTCCACTACTTCTCTAATACCACGGTTCCACGATAAAGCCACCACATATATTTCCATTCTGTTGCAGGTACTAAGAACAGCAGCCTCTTCAATATGATTCAGGCTGGTGAGTTCTGAAATAGCACGGGGCCATAGTTCCTCTGCAACAGCAAGTTTTTCACGCATGTCCACTGGTGCTGTGTGTACACTGAGGCCTATTACAGCGATGCTACTCTTTTCCTTCATGTACCCTGGTAGTGAAAATTAAAACATTGTCAAATACTGCAAGTAGACATACTTTAAGAAAATGAAAGAACGATACTAAAATTGACGGCAAAATCACCATAACGTTTTCTTAGCAAGGATGCCTTCATTAAAGGAGGAAAAGAAGTTCGTTACACAGCTTGCCACAGCAAGCAAGCACGGAGAAGGAAAAGAGGAAAGAAGTTTGTTAAATGTGGAAAAGAAGTTCGTTGGCACAAATCTCCACAAAGAAGTTTGTGCCACAGCAAGCACAAAGAAGCAGAAAAATCAAATCACTCGAGTAGGATAAACTACTGCTTAAACACCCTCCTAAGCCAAAAAAACAAGCAACTTTCTACAGGCTATCGGACTACTGTCAAGCAAAGCCAAGCTACACAGGGCAAAGTCCTCATGAGCGAGGGTCGCCACGTCGACTAGATGGAGCTGATCATGATTAAAGATGTGCCGTTCCGCTCCTTCCACAGCTACTTTCACTACATAAAAGGTTTCTTGATATGTTGTAATTATAAGGGGTATATTTCGTGCTTACACTAGTGGAGTCACACATATATATTCTGAATCAAGGAATTACATATTTCGAATCTTGAAGTTTTAGCAACAGGAAACTCAGGTTACAGAACAAAACAACAAAGAGAACATGAACCCACTTTTTCCTGTAATTGGTCAATATCCGATACCTCAAGCATGCAACGACTACTGTCCATTCTTACCTTCTTATCTTGTGTGATCTTAGTACTTGGCAATTTTATTCAGGTATGCTCCTTTATTTAGGCTGCAGCACTACTTAACACATTTTGTTAAGCACCTGTACATGTCGAGCCCTGCTAAGAAATATAACGGTTTATTCATCACCGACGAACATACGTAGTGCTAAATTTTAGCCGGATTGGCTCCTTTATTTAGGCTGCAACACTAATTAACACATTTAGTTAAGCTCCTATACCATACCGTAGTGCTAATGGTCTGCTAATCTGTGAAACGCGTGTCTCCAAGATCAGTTACCTCTACAACTTGCGAGCCTTTCGGCACTCGGTGCAGAAAAAGAAAACTAATCGAGGTTTTCCTCAAGATATCACAGTCTCTAAGTCCAATTGTCTCTTACTATGTTAACCTTTTTTTGCGGGAACTCTTACTATGTAATCCTGAACAGATAGGCTGTGAACACAATGAATTAGTAATGATAGACCAATAACCTGCCAAAATACTGCATGTGCTCACAACAATCAAAGCAAAACTGGGGGAGAACAATGCAAGTTCCCCTACGTTTCTCTTTTTCTCTTGTCCAACTCTCCAAGTACTGCCCACAAATCGGCACATATGCACCAAAACTTGCGCCAACTTCCGCTAAAACCACACAGAGATCCCCTAATTCGCGCACCACCAACAAAACAAAACTGCGCATTAAGGGCGGCAAATTGGAGGAGGAGGAAGGGACTCACGGTCGGCGGAGATCTTGAACTGCTCGAGCGCGGTGATGCTGGCCAACTTGGACGCCGCCTGGGCATCCCCGCCGGCGTCGCAGCGCACGACGCCGGACCGCCTCCGGCCGCCGGCGGCAACGACCCAGGGGCACGCGGTGGCGGTCCCCCGCGCCTTGGCGCCGGCAGCGGCGGCGGCGAATGCGCCCGCGGCGGCCGTGGCTGACGTCGCTCCCGCCATCATCGAGCAGACCAACAACAAGAGCAGCAGCGGGCTTTCCCCCTCCTCAGCCCGGCCCACGAACCGTACGTACGTAAATAGATATACAGATAGGTAAAACCGGAGAGAGAGAGACGAGAGAGCGCGGAGAGATCCTTATACGGCCGCTTCTCCCACCCTCCCCCTCTCTCCACCACCGGCCGGTGCGCGCCTTCTCCGAGGGAGGATGAGCCGCCGGGTCTGCGAGGAAGAAGGGGTCTGGCAGCTGCCGCACCGGAGGTTAAGGAGGGAGGTGGCGTGCGGGGCCCGCGAGCAGTCGGAGCGGGCCGGGCGAGGCCTCGGGGTCGGGGCGAATTTTCTAATGCGCGCGCGTGTTGGGTTTGGGTTCGGTGTGGGTGGAGGTTGGGTTGGGTTAAGCCGTAAGCCACATGCGTCGTGGACGGGAATCCGGGAGGGGATGTGTGCTGGCCTCCGCCCGCTGATTGGCTGCGGCACTATCCGCTCCCCTTATCGCTGCCCGCATCCTTTGACGCCCCAGCGGATTGCGGGCGATGGAGGGCTCCGTTCTCTCGTCAGTGGGGACACGGCGGATTCCTGACGGGGTGGTGGTCGTGGTGGGCACACACACGGGTTCGCATGGCCGCCTCACGCCCGCACCTGCGGGGTGATGGCCGAGCGTGTCGACGTGCTGGCCACACTCCGTCCATCGTCCGCAGCCCCGGCGGTCACGATCCCATGCGGCATATTCGGCGCCTCGCCTCGTCGGGTCCCTCCGTATGGACGTGCATGCGGCTGTGTCGTCTACCCCTGCTCGTTTTGTGGTGTGTGAATTGAGAGCTCCCGGTGACCGAAACTGATCATGCTGTTGTCACGACATCAATTGCAGCCAATGGGAGTCCATCAAAGCGTCTCTGGCAGATCCTCTATCCTAAAAGTCTTAAATAATCCTCTTATTATTCCGTTTCTTTTAAAAGAAAATCATTGATGCTTGTCTAGCAGATCCCCTAACCTAAAGGCTTTATTTTGCCAATCTTTAAAAACGATTGCTTGCACAATCGTAACGAGCTGATCACATTTCAATACAGACATACACAATTTAAATGTGTAACATCAAGAAAGACGTTGACCCAAGCTCCACACAAAGCTTTGTCCTCCTCCGTCTTGTGGTTCTCCATCCCACTCTTCTTCTTGATTACTTGACTCTCCTCAACCTCGTCGACCTTAGTTCACCACCTCGGGTTCTCTCGTTTGAGTATATGGCATTGGCATCGCAATGTCATCAAGCCCAAGTATGTGCTCGTGGTGTCAGCCGAATCCACCTCGTCTTCGACCGCCGGAGGTGAAAGGATGGCGGTGCGGCTACAGGAGACCGTGTAGTACTCTCCAACACTGCAATATGTCGAGGGGGAGCGCCGGAGGTGAAAGGGTGGCGGTGCGGCTACAGGAGACCGCTAGTACTCCCCAACACTGCAATATGTCGAGGGGGAAGCGCCCGGGTGGCCGCAGTCTTCTTTATCCTCATCGTCGTCGTCGTTGTGTTGTCGATCGCCTTAGCCGACGGCCGGCGATCCTTTTGATGAACAACTTGGGCAAGGGCGGTACTATAGTGACCCGACTCGGTAAGAGTCGAAGTCTCTGTGCTTACCGTGCTAGACCTAGATCGACTTGCTAGCACACACAGTACTCGATGAAATAACAGAAATAACACACATCTCTTTATGACATCGATAGTCCAGGAGTAATACATTTATTACAAAATAGGGCATAGAGCCAATAAGCAAATACTACGGAGGCGAAGTAGTAAATGAGTCCAACTCCACGAGCAAGGTTGAGTGTAAAACATCGACCTATCGCGCCTTAATCCTCGTCGGATATATCTGCAACGTGATAAGTTGCATCCATATAGGTCAGTACATTGAATGTACTGGCAGTTCACATCATAAGTGTAATGAACCTATTTGTACATGCAATTTGGCTGATGGATAGCTCTAAGTTTAGTTTTTGCATAAAGCTAGTTTTTCCCTATTAAAAAAGATGTTATTCTACTACTACACATTTGTTGGGAACGTAGTAATTTCAAAATTTTCCTACGCACACGCAAGATCATGGTGATGCATAGCAACGAGAGGGGAGAGTGTGATCTACGTACCCTTGTAGATCGACAACGGAAGCGTTAGCACAACGTGGTTGATGTAGTCGTACGTCTTCACGGCCCGACCGATCAAGCACCGAAAATTACGGCACCTCCGAGTTCTAGCACACGTTCAGCTCGATGACGATCCCCGGACTCCGATCCAGCAAAGTGTCGGGGAAGAGTTCCGTCAGCACGATGGCGTGGTGACGATCTTGATGTACTACCGTCGCAGGGCTTCGCCTAAGCACCGCTACAATATTATCGAGGACTATGGTGGAAGGGGGCACCGCACACGGCTAAGAATATGATCACGTGGATCAACTTGTGTGTCTATGGGGTGCCCCTGCCCCCGTATATAAAGGATCAAGGGGGGGGGGTGCGGCCGGCCAGGAGAGGGCGCGCCAGGAGGAGTCCTACTCCCTCCGGGAGTAGGATTCCCCCCCTTTCCTAGTTGGAATAGGATTCAGGAGGGGGGAAAGAGGAGAGAGAGAAGGAAGGGGGGCGCCGGCCCCCTCTCCCTGTCCTATTCGGACTAGGGGGGAGGGGCGCGCGGCCCAGCCCTGGCCACCTCTCCTCTCTTCCACTAAAGCCCACTAAGGCCCATATACCTCCCGGGGGGGTCCGGTAACCTCCCGGTACTCCGGTAAAATCCTGATTTCACCCGGAACACTTCCGATATCCAAATATAGGCTTCCAATATATCAATATTTATGTCTCGACCATTTCGAGACTCCTCGTCATGTCCGTGATCACATCCGGGACTCCGAACAAACTTCGGTACATCAAAATGCATAAACTCATAATATAACTGTCATCGAAACCTTAAGCGTGCGGACCCTACGGGTTCGAGAACAATGTAGACATGACCGAGACATGTCTCCGGTCAATAACCAATAGCGGAACCTGGATGCTCATATTGGCTCCTACATATTCTACGAAGATCTTTTATCGGTCAGACCGCATAACAACATACGTTGTTCCCTTTGCCATCGGTATGTTACTTGCCCGAGATTCGATCGTCGGTATCTCAATACCTAGTTCAATCTCGTTACAGGCAAGTCTCTTTACTCGTTCCGTAATACATCATCTCACAACTAACTCATTAGTTGCAATGCTTGCAAGGCTTATGTGATGTGCATTACCGAGAGGGCCCAGAGATACCTCTCCGACAATCGGAGTGACAAATCCTAATCTCGAAATACGCCAACCCAACATGTACCTTTGGAGACACCTGTAGAGCTCCTTTATAATCACCCAGATACGTTGTGACGTTTGGTAGCACACAAAGTGTTCCTCCGGTAAACGGGAGTTGCATAATCTCATAGTCATAGGAATATGTATAAGTCATGAAGAAAGCAATAGCAACATACTAAACGATCGGGTGCTAAGCTAATGGAATGGGTCATGTCAATCAGATCATTCACCTAATGATGTGATCCCGTTAATCAAATAACAACTCTTTGTCCATGGTTAGGAAACATAACCATCTTTGATTAACGAGCTAGTCAAGTAGAGGCATACTAGTGACACTCTGTTTGTCTATGTATTCACACATGTATTATGTTTCCGGTTAATACAATTCTAGCATGAATAATAAACATTTATCATGATATAAGGAAATAAATAATAACTTTATTATTGCCTCTAGGGCATATTTCCTTCAGTCTCCCACTTGCACTAGAGTCAATAATCTAGATTACACGGTAATGATTCTAACACCCATGGAGCTTTGGTGCTGATCATGTTTTGCTCGTGGAAGAGGCTTAGTCAACGGGTCTGCTACATTCAGATCCGTATGTATCTTGCAAATCTCTATGTCTCCCACCTGGACTAGATCCCGGATGGAATTGAAGCGTCTCTTGATGTGCTTGGTTCTCTTGTGAAATCTGGATTCCTTTGCCAAGGCAATTGCACCAGTATTGTCACAAAAGATTTTCATTGGACCCGATGCACTAGGTATGACATCTAGATCGGATATGAACTCCTTCATCCAGACTCCTTCATTTGCTGCTTCCGAAGCAGCTATGTATTCCGCTTCACATGTAGATCCTGCCACGACGCTTTGTTTAGAACTGCACCAACTGACAGCCCCGCCGTTTAATGTAAACACGTATCCGGTTTGCGATTTAGAATCGTCCGGATCTATGTCAAAGCTTGCATCAACGTAACCTTTTACGATGAGCTCTTTGTCACCTCCATATATGAGAAACATATCCTTAGTCCTTTTCAGGTATTTCAGGATGTTCTTGACCGCTGTCCAGTGATCCACTCCTGGATTACTTTGGTACCTCCCTGCTAGACTTATAGCAAGGCACACATCAGGTCTGGTACACAGCATCGCATACATGATAGAGCCTATGGCTGAAGCATAGGGAACATCTTTCATTTTCTCTCTATCTTCTGCAGTGGTCGGGCATTGAGTCTGACTCAACTTCACACCTTGTAACACGGGCAAGAACCCTTTCTTTGCTTGATCCATTTTGAACTTCTTCAAAACTTTGTCAAGGTATGTGCTTTGTGAAAGTCCAATTAAGCGTCTTGATCTATCTCTATAGATCTTAATGCCTAATATGTAAGCAGCTTCACCGAGGTCTTTCATTGAAAAACTCTTATTCAAGTATCCCTTTATGCTATCCAGAAATTCTATATCATTTCCAATTAGTAATATGTCATCCACATATAGTATCAGAAATGCTACAGAGCTCCCACTCACTTTCTTGTAAATACAGGCTTCTCCAAAAGTCTGTATAAAACCAAATGCTTTGATCACACTATCAAAGCGTTTATTCCAACTCCGAGGGGCTTGCACCAGTCCATAAATGGATCGCTGGAGCTTGCACACTTTGTTAGCTCCCTTTGGATCAAAAAAACCTTCTGGTTGTATCATATACAACTCTTCTTCCAGAAATCCATTCAGGAATGCGGTTTTGACATCCATCTGCCAAATTTCATAATCATAAAATGCGGCAATTGCTAACATGATTCGGACAGACTTAAGCATCGCTACGGGTGAGAAGGTCTCATCGTAGTCAATCCCTTGAACTTGCCGAAAACCTTTTGCGACAAGTCAAGCTTTGTAGACAGTAATATTATCGTCAGCGTCAGTCTTCTTCTTGAAGATCCATTTATTCTAAATTGCTTGCCGATCATTGGGCAAGTCAACCAAAGTCCATACTTTGTTCTCATACATGGATCCCATCTCAGATTTCATGGCTTCAGGCCATTTTGCGGAATCTGGGCTCACCATCGCTTCTTCATAGTTCGTAGGTTCATCATGATCTAATAGCATGACTTCCAGAACAGGATTATTGTACCACTCTGGCGCGGATCTCATTCTGGTTGATCTACGAGGTTCAGTAGTATATTGTTCTGAAGTTTCATGATCATTATCATTAGCTTCCTCACTAATTGGTGTAGGTGTCACAGAAACAGGTTTCTGTGATGTATTACTTTCCAATAAGGGAGTAGGTACAGTTACCTCGTCAAGTTCTACTTTCCTCCCACTCACTTCTTTCGAGAGAAACTCCTTCTCTAGAAAGTTTCCGAATTTAGCAACAAAAGTCTTGCCTTTGGATCTGTGATAGAAGGCGTATCCAATAGTTTTCTTTGGATATCCTATGAAGATACATTTTTCCGATTTGGGTTCGAGCTTATCAGGTTGAAGCTTTTTCACATAAGCATCGCAGCCCCAAACTTTCAGAAACGACAACTTTGGTTTCTTGCCAAACCACAGTTCATAAGGCGTCGTCTCAACGGATTTTGATGGTGCCCTATTTAATGTGAATGCGGCCGTCTCTAGAGCATATCCCCAAAACGATAGCGGTAAATCAGTAAGAGACATCATAGATCGCACCATATCTAGTAAAGTACGATTATGACGTTCGGACACACCATTACGCTGTGGTGTTCCGGGTGGCGTGAGTTGCGAAACTATTCCACATTGTTTCAAATGTACACCAAACTCATAACTCAAATATTCTCCTCCACGATCAGATCGTAGGAATTTTATTTTCTTGTTACGATGATTTTCAACTTCACTCTGAAATTCTTTGAACTTTTCAAACGTCTCAGACTTGTGTTTCATTAAGTAGATATACCCATATCTGCTTAAGTCATCTGTGAAGGTGAGAAAATAACGATATCCGCCACGAGCCTCAACATTCATCGGACCACATACATCTGTGTGTATGATTTCCAACAAATCTGTTGCTCTCTCCATAGTACTGGAGAACGGTGTTTTTGTCATCTTACCCATAAGGCACAGTTCACAAGTACCAAGTGATTCATAATCAAGTGGTTCCAAAAGCCCATCAGTATGGAGTTTCTTCATGCGCTTTATACCGATATGACCTAAACGGCAGTGCCACACATAAGTTGCACTATCATTATCAACTCTGCATCTTTTGGTTTCAACACTATGAATATGTGTTTCACTACTATCGAGATTTAATAAGAATAGACCACTCTTTAAGGGTGCATGACCATAAAAGATATTACTCATGTAAATAGAACAACCATTATTCTCTGATTTAAATGAATAACCATCTCGCATCAAACAAGATCCAGATATAATGTTCATGCTTAACGCTGGCACCAAATAACAATTATTTAGGTCTAATATTAATCCCGAAGGTAGATGTAGAGGTAGCGTGCCGACTGCGATCACATCGACTTTGGAACCATTTCCCACGCGCATCGTCACCTCGTCCTTAGCCAATCTTTGCTTAATCCGTAGTCCCTGTTTCGAGTTGCAAATATTAGCAACAGAACCAGTATCCAATACCCAGGTGCTACTGCGAGCATTAGTAAGGTACACATCAATAACATGTATATCACATATACCTTTGTTCACCTTGCCATCCTTCTTATCCGCCAAATACTTGAGGCAGTTCCGCTTCCAGTGACCAGTCTGCTTGCAGTAGAAGCACTCAGTTTCAGGCTTAGGTCCAGGTTTGGGTTTCTTCTCTTGATCAGCAACTTGCTTGTTGTTCTTTTTGAAGTTCCCCTTCTTCTTCCCTTTGCCCTTTTTCTTGAAACTAGTGGTCTTGTTGACCATCAACACTTGATGCTCCTTCTTGATTTCTATCTCCGCAGCTTTCAGCATTGCGAAGAGCTCGGGAATAGTCTTATTCATCCCTTGCATATTATAGTTCATCATGAATATCTTGTAGCTTGGTGGCAGTGATTGGAGAATTCTGTCAATGACGCAATAATCTGGAAGATTAACTCCCAATTGAATCAAGTGATTATTATACCCAGACATTTTGAGTATATGCTCACTGACAGAACTGTTCTCCTCCATCTTGCAGCTATAGAACTTATTGGAGACTTCATATCTCTCAATCCGGGCATTTGCTTGAAATATTAACTTCAACTCCTGGAACATCTCATATGCTCCATGACGTTCAAAAAGTCGTTGAAGTCCCGATTCTAAGCCGTAAAGCATGGCACACTGAACTATCGAGTAGTCACCAGCTTTGCTCTGCCAGATGTTCATAACATCTGGTGTTGCTCCAGCAGCAGGCCTGCACCCAGCGGTGCTTCCAGGACGTAATTCTTCTGTGCAGCAATGAGGATAATCCTCAAGTTATGGACCCAGTCCGTGTAATTGCTACCATCATCTTTCAACTTAGCTTTCTCAAGGAACGCATTAAAATTCAACGGAACAACAGCACGGGCCATCTATCTACAGTCAAACATAAATAAGCAAGATACTATCAGGTACTAAGTTCATGATAAATTTAGGTTCAATTAATCATATTACTTAAAGAACTCCCACTTAGATAGACATCCCTCTAATCCTCTAAGTGATTATGTGATCCAAATCAACTAAACCATGTCCGATCATCACGTGAGATGGAGTAGTTTCATTGGTGAACATCACTATGTTGATCATATCTACTATATGATTCATGCTCGACCTTTCGGTCTCCGTGTTCCGAGGCCATATCTGTATATGCTTGGCTCGTCAAGTATAACCTGAGTATTCCGCATGTGCAACTGTTTTGCACCCGTTGTATTTGAACATAGAGCCTATCACACCCGGTCATCACGTGGTGTCTCAGCACGAAGAACTTTCGCAACGGTGCATACTTAGGGAGAACACTTCTTGATAATTAGTGAGAGATCATCTTATAATGCTACCGTCAATCAAAGCAAGATAAGATGCATAAAGGATAAACATCACATGCAATCAATATAAGTGATATGATATGGCCATCATCATCTTGTGCGTGTGATCTCCATCTTTGAAGCACCGTCGTGATCACCATCGTCACCGGCGCGACACCTTGATCTCCATCGTAGCATCGTTGTCGTCTCGCCAATCTTATGCTTCCACAACTATCGCTACCGCTTAGTGATAAAGTAAAGCATTACAGCGCGATTGCATTGCATACAATAAAGTGACAACCATATGGCTCCTGCCAGTTGCCGATAACTCGGTTACAAAACATGATCATCTCATACAGTAAAATTTAGCATCATGTCTTGACCATATCACATCACAACATGCCCTGCAAAAACAAGTTAGACGTCCTCTACTTTGTTGTTGCATGTTTTACGTGGCTGCTACGGGCTTAAGCAAGAACCAATCTTACCTACGCATCAAAACCACAACGATAGTTTGTCAAGTTGGTGTTGTTTTAACCTTCGCAAGGACCGGGCGTAGCCACACTCAGTTCAACTAAAGTTGGAGAAACTGTCACCCGCTAGCCACCTTTGTGCAAAGCACGTCGGGAGAACCGGTCTCGCATAAGCGTACGCGTAATGTCGGTCCGGGCCGCTTCGTCCAACAATACCGCCGAACCAAAGTATGACATGCTGGTAAGCAGTATGACTTATATCGCCCACAACTCACTTGTGTTCTACTCGTGCATATAACATCAACATATAAAACCTAGGCTCGGATGCCACTGTTGGGTAACGTAGTAATTTCAAAATTTTCCTACGCACACGCAAGATCATGGTGATGCATAGCAACGAGAGGGGAGAGTGTGATCTACGTACCCTTGTAGATCGACAACGGAAGTGTTAGCACAATGTGGTTGATGTAGTCATACATCTTCACGGCCCGACCGATCAAGCACCGAAATTACGGCACCTCCGAGTTCTAGCACACGTTCAGCTCGATGATGATCCCTGGACTCCGATCCAGCAAAGTGTCGGGGAAGAGTTCCATCAGCACGATGGCGTGGTGATGATCTTGATGTACTACCGTCGCAGGGCTTCGCTTAAGCACCGCTACAATATTATCGAGGACTATGGTGGAAGGGGGCACCGCACACGGCTAAGAATATGATCACGTGGATCAACTTGTGTGTCTATGGGGTGACCCGGCCCCCGTATATAAAGGATCAAGGGGGGGGGGTGCGGCCGGCCAGGAGAGGGCGCGCCAGGAGGAGTCCTACTCCCTCCGGGAGTAGGATTCCCCTCTTTCCTAGTTGGAATAGGATTCAGGAGGGGGAAAGAGGAGAGAGAGAAGGAAGGGGGCGCCGGCCCCCTCTCCTTGTCCTATTCGGACTAGGGGGGGAGGGGCGCGCGGCCCAGCCCTGGCCACCTCTCCTCTCTTCCACTAAAGCCCACTAAGGCCCATATACCTCCCGGGGGGTTCCGGTAACCTCCCGGTACTCCGGTAAAATCCCGATTTCACCCGGAACACTTCCGATATCCAAATATAGGCTTCCAATATATCAATCTTTATGTCTCGACCATTTCGAGACTCCTCGTCATGTCCGTGATCACATCCGGGACTCCAAACAAACTTCGGTACATCAAAATGCATAAACTCATAATATAACTGTCATCGAAACCTTAAGCGTGCGGACCCTACGGGTTCGAGAACAATGTAGACATGACCGAGACATGTCTCCGATCAATAACCAATAGCGGAACCTGGATGCTCATATTGGCTCCTACATATTCTACGAAGATCTTTTATCGGTCAGACAGCATAACAACATACGTTGTTCCCTTTGTCATCGGTATGTTACTTGCCCGAGATTCGATCGTCGGTATCTCAATACCTAGTTCAATCTCGTTACCGGCAAGTCTCTTTACTCGTTCCGTAATACATCATCTCACAACAACTCATTAGTTGCAATGCTTGCAAGGCTTATGTGATGTGCATTACTGAGAGGGCCCAGAGATACCTCTTTGACAATCGGAGTGACAAATCCTAATCTCGAAATATGCCAACCCAACATGTACCTTTGGAGACACCTGTAGAGCTCCTTTATAATCACCCAGATACGTTGTGACGTTTGGTAGCACACAAAGTGTTCCTCCGGTAAACGGGAGTTGCATAATCTCATAGTCATAGGAACATGTATAAGTCATGAAGAAAGCAATAGCAACATACTAAACGATCGAGTGCTAAGCTAGTGGAATGGGTCATGTCAATCAGATCATTCACCTAATGATGTGATCCGGTTAATCAAATAACAACTCTTTGTCCATGGTTAGGAAACATAACCATCTTTGATTAATGAGCTAGTCAAGTAGAGGCATACTAGTGACACTCTGTTTGTCTATGTATTCACACATGTATTATGTTTCCGGTTAATACAATTCTAGCATGAATAATAAACATTTATCATGATATAAGGAAATAAATAATAACTTTATTATTGCCTCTAGGGCATATTTCCTTCAACATTTGCATAGGATGAGTTGGCAAACCCAACTCCATCCGTTCCCAAGTTTCATTTAAAACCCAACTGATTAATTAAAGGTGAGGAGATATCCCAGCATTTCCACTACTACATGCTCAAGATGTGTGTAACCGGGGACACGACTAATCGATTAGGTTGACACTCTACAGAGGTTGCGCACTTTTCCCCACAAGACTCGACCACCTCCGTGATCAGAAGATCAAGATATAGTCTTTCGAAAATGTTCCCCCTTAACCCACGGATAGGCCAGTACACCTACATCATTCTACATCTGCTAGCCCATCCAGGAAGGGGTCACACTAACTACTCAACTAAGCCAGAGCCCATATTGGCTTGTGGCTGCACACGTAAGCTTCTAGACATGATAATACGATTGATCTCTTTGAGCCTGAGCGGACGGACCACTAGTAGTGCACCACCATGGATTTCTCATGCGTGCCCCATTGTACTTCACCACCATTCCAACAAGTTTCCACCTAGGTAATTCATTAATTATCTTAGGTCCTATTTACTACATTGTCACTCGTACTTTACAGTGATCACTCCCCAATCCACGCCTACTTAGCGAAGCAACATAATGTAAAATGATGGCGACAATGTTATAAGGTTCAGACCTACCTCGATGAACTACTGGGTGAAAAGCATAGTCATACGACATCAATTCCTACCATGCAGTCCTACCACAAAGAACTAAGTGCATGATAAAAACATAGGTAATGAAACATGATCAAGATGCAACTTGCCTTGGTACTGCGGGTTGAATTCTAAAGACTGATAATACTCTACTTCACACTCTGGGCAATCTATCGCAAAGAAGATAAACAAACATAAGCAAACATTTCAGGGAACCAAGAAGAACATGCAAAGCAAGAAGTCTCGAAAAAATCAAATGAACATACAACACACTAAGCTATCACAAAAATATTCTAAGTGCAAAACAACATAGGCCTATGGTTCAAAAAGTGATGTGAACTATAGTGCATACTATGCATACTAGTAAAAATATTAATGGAAAGATTCTAGTGTGTGAAAATTATTGTGACAAAGTTCCAGGTGACAGGGTTTGGCTACGGTGACAAAGTGCAAAAAGAATCAACTTAATCGGAGCTACGGTTTGGGAGATATGGCCATTTGAAGTTTGAATTCGAATCTGAATAAATTCAAATTTGAATCTAACAAAAGTTTGCAAAAATGATACCACTGGATAGATCTAAACATGACAAAGAATTTGCCGCTGGTTTCATCGAGTTTGGATCTACGGTTTAAACGTTATGGCTAATCTAAGAACAGGGACTAATATGTGATAATTGAGACTAAACAGTGAAGAAAAACTCTCGCAAACAGGTCCCTGGCACATGGCAGATTCCTACTGGCCGAAAGGTGTTTGCCGCGTAGCTTATACAGGGGACGTTCGGACTTTAAGCAAAACGACGGCGGCGGCTAACTTAAACAAAAACCGATCGGTTTTTAGAATAAAAACCCGCGGTTAACCGCGTACCCGTTCAACCAAAAAAACAACTAACATAATCTAATCTAGGCCGTCGGTGATCGATCTAACGGGTGGGAGTGGGCCGCTGGCTTACAGTGGGTGGTGGTGGTGGCCGGCGACGATGAAGACAGCGGCGCGACGTCAGTGACAGAGGGGGCGGCGGCTGCGGTGGTCCTCGTCGACGGGGAAGAGGACGGGGAGGTGCGGCGCGTCGAGGGCGTCGCGAAGGTGGTGTCGGCGTTCGTCGGCGGTGTCGAGACGGGGTGAGGCGAAGACGACGGGGCTCGGTGCTCCGCGACTCCGGCGTCGACGGTGCGGCGGCTCCGACGGGACCTAGGGGCAAAAATCGTGTCAAACGGATGTGCCTCGGTGAGCTAAGAAAATTTACAGAAAAACGAGGGTCGGAGTGGTCTACGAGCGACGAAATGCTCCAGCGAGATGCGAACGAGCAGCGTGGTGGCTAGAAGCGGCGTGGGAAGAAGTGGGACAGCGAAGTTGGAAGAGGGGGTGCAGGGCCTTTTATAGGTGATGGGAGAGGGCACGGGAGCTGCGGATAGGCCTTATCCGCGAGGGAGCTGAGCGCGGTTGCGGGAGCACGGCGTCGAGCTCATTCGAGGGGGGCAAGCGGGAGGTTGGGGAGATGAGGTGGAATGGGGCCTACCAGTCAGTGGCGGCGGCTCGAAGCGAGCGACGACACGTGTGGGGTGGTCGACCGGCCTGGAGGGTCTTCTGGCGCTGGGCGCTGGCCTTGGGCCAAATGGCCAGTTGGCCCGGTTGGGGCGCTCCTGGTGTCGTTGTCAAAACTGGCGGATCTCGGGTAGGGGGTCCTGAACTGTGCGTAGGAGACAGGGGACACAATGTTTTAGCCAGGTTCGGGCCCTCTCTATGGAGGTAATGCCCTACGTCCTGCTTGATTGATCTTGATGAATATGAGTATTACAAGAGTTGATCTACCGCGAGGTCGTAATGGCTAAACCCTAGAGGCCTAGCTTATATGGTTATGATAATGTATCTCCTCCGGACTAAGTCCTCCGGTTTATATAGACACCAGGAGGATCTAGGGTTACACAAGGTCGGTTACAAAGAAAGGAATCTACATATTCCATCGCCAAGCTTGCCTTCCACGCCAAGGAGAGTCCTATCCGGACACGGGTGCAGTCTTCAGTCTTCGTATCTTCACAGCCCATCAGTCCGGCCCATGGCTAACAGGCCGGACGCCTAAGGACCCCTTAGTCCAGGACTCCCTCACTAGCCCCTGAACCTGGCTTCAATGACAAGGTATCCGGCGCGTAGGCCTGTCTTCGGCATTGCAAGGCGGGTTCCTCCTTCCGAACTCCAAAATAGTCTTTGGACGTATTTGAACGTGTCCGGACCTATAACACAACACCACACACAACCGTAGAGAGAATATAATATTCCACGAGTCCCATCTGGTGACAACTTTTTTACAACATGACATCACGTCTGCCCAGTCACTATATCGATCCGTTTTGTCTGCCATCCTGTGTTTCGAGATGCGATTTCCATTGGCACGTCTTGTCAAAGCAGAGATCATGTCCGCTTATTGCGGGATCCTCATCAATACGGGCGTGGGTAACCCAATCGTGCCGTTTATACAGCCCTTGGGAGTAGGCGAATTTCAAGGCGAGTGGGGAGGCGTTCAATATTCACTGCCTTTATAAGGAGATAAGAATCCCTTTTCTTCACCCACGCCTTCTCTCTTCCTCTGCCCTTCCACTCTTGAGCTCCAGCACCCAAGTTCTCATCTGTTTCCCACTCAAGCAAGCACCCAACCATGTCCAGTTCCGGAGGTCAAGGCAATTGGATGGCCTCCTCTATCAAGGAGGAGGACGTCGCCGAGCTTCGGGCGACCGGGTATCTGGCGAAGGGAATCGCCCACCGCCTTCCAGCCCAGGGACAAATCGTTCCCACGCCGAAGCCCGACGAGACGGTAGTATTCATCCCTCATTTCCTCCGCGGGTTAGGGTTTCCACTCCACCCCTTCGTCCGCGGGCTGATGTTCTACTACGGGATAGACTTCCATGACCTATCCCTGAACTCCTTTCTCAATATCTCGGCGTTCATCATCGTGTGTGAAGCTTTCCTTCGCATCCATCCCCACTTCGGGTTGTGGCTCAAAATCTTCAATGTGAAGCCGAAGGTGGTGGATGGCCAGCACGCGGAGTGCGGAGGCGGCATGGTGAGCAAGCTGGCCAACGTCTCCTAGCTAAAAGGCACTTTCGTGGAGTCTGTCAAGGAATGGCAGAAACAATGGTTCTACATTACAGAACCCCGCAATGCCACCTGGGCCACGGTTGCCGAATTCAACTCCGGAGCCCCCATGCCTGGAAGTTGCTCTTCAAGGGCAACGAGACACCGCCGGCCACAACCTCGGACCGTGGGTACAACATTAATCGCTCCGCCGACAAGGTAAATCTTTACTGCATCCTTTACTTGCTTGTTTTAAGGATGATATCTAAGCTTTATTATCATGGCTTCTTCAGGAGTGGATGGAGAAGGCGAAGCGGATCTAATGTCCGGCTCCGCTGCCTGAAGAACCGGTCATCCCGCGTTTAGCAAAGATGCTGGTGCCGGCGCCCTATAAGGCGCCGGCGAAGAAGGCCACAGGGAAGGCCAAGGGGGTCTAGAGTGGCCCCCGCAGCAAGGGCGCTTCGGATGTGACGTCCGAAGATAGGACCCGCTCCTCCGCCGCCGAAGATGACAACGATGAGGAGGAGGAGGAGGAGAACAACCCTTCCCCTGATGAGGGGAGGAAGAAGAGGGCGGCTTCCAAAAATCTGGAGGCGGAGACGTCCAAGAAAGGGAAGAGCTCCCTTGCGGATAACTCCGCGTGGGACGTGGACAGCAGTCCGGAGAGACGCCCCCGCACTAAGCCTCAGGCCGCATCGTAAGTGCTAAAACTCATATCCGCCCATAAACCAAGTCTTTCCTCTTTGTTGTATTGATATAATTAGTTATGCTATTACAGTACAGCTCATGACAGCTCCCAGCGATGCTCATCACGAGGTTCGCTGGACTCAAAGGCGATGGCCAGCGATTCACCGCAGGCCGCTCACTCCCCCAAGGGCAAGGACAACGCGGAGGTGCTGTCCCGAAGGACTGTTCCAGGCGGGGGAGAGGCTCAGGAGGCGCCAGAGGGAGAAACCCCCGTCGCCGGACACCAGGGGGAAACAATCCCCATGGAGACTGGTGGGGAGGGCCGTATTCAGTTCGGCCCTCAGCCGGACTCAATTCCGGAGACTGATGCGGCTCCGGAAACCGGCATGCAACCTTCTTCGAAAGAAGGGGGATGCCTATTCCGCCGGTGACCCCTGTCCAACCAGGGGCACCGGACAATCTGCTGGAAGCGCTGCGAGGCGCTTACATTGTGGATGAGCACCGTGTCCTTATGGGCACGGTAATTGAAAGGGTTCAGTCCGCCAAGAGCGGACTAACCGAAACCTGCTGCAGCCCGCTGATAGGTTTTGAGGTAAGCGATGCAAAAAAGAGAAACTCCCAATGTAGACAGTAGCCCCTGAGACATTGTCCGGTGTTCGGAAAGAAAAAGCCAGATGATCAATCTCCTATTGCAGGAAACTAACTAAAATTTTCTGAAATGTAAACACAGGCGTCGCTGTTGGCTGCAGCCTCGCATACTGCCGAAGTCTCCGGACTGAAGCAGAAACTAGCGGAGGCCGAGGAGGAGCTGGGCCAGGTGAAGAGGCAGCTCGAGGAAAAACAAGGTAAGTAATAACCTGTTATGTATTCCAAAAAAAAGGTAAAATGATATGAAGCGACCGAAATGCCATGATATGTACAGAGGTGACGATCGAGGTCGAGGCCCTGAAAAAGGCCCTGGCCGAAGACGAATGGAAGGCTATCAAGGAGTAGGCCGCTCGGAAGAAGCTCAAGGCCCGGGTCAACGAGGTCCAACAGGAGCTCGAGGACGCAGTGAAGAAGTGTGAGGCCTTGGAGCGCGATGCGTCTGTTCAAGAGACCGAACTCGCCAAGGCTCGTCAGAATGCGGAGGCAGCCCGGAATGAGGCCCAGGGCGCCCTTCAGGAGATCCAGGAGGCTAGGAAGATCGCGGCGGGCAAGGCATTCAATATCCAAAGCAAGAATGTGAAAATGAAATATCGTTTACTAACCCGGTTTTGGAGTTCTCCAGGGGCTTTTACTGATCTGCCATGCAGTGCGGCTGCACCACAGAGTTCTTCCGAGCCGAAGAAGGGAGCTCCTCGGAGAAGTTGTTCTGGTCGCAATATCTTGCGCCAGAACATTCGGTGCCCTTCAACGACCAGCTAAAATAGTTGGTCGAGCTGCATAGGGTGGCTGAACTGGCCATGAAGGATTTAATAATCCGGTTGTGGCCAGCCGAAGCTATAACCGGCAGTTACTTCGGCCTCGTGAAGCAACTGGTGGGTGCCTTTCCTTGGTTGGACGTCGTCAAGCGGTCCGTCTGCATCAAGGGCGCACGTCTGGCCTTCTCCTATTGCAAGGTCTGGTGGGCGAAGTTGGATGCTGTCAAATTAGCGACCGAGGGGCCACCGGAGGGCAAGGAGCACCGCACACCAGAGCGATACTTCGGCGATGTCTTGGAGGGGTCACGCATTGTTGCGGGTCATTGTGCGAAAGACACTATTGAATGAATGTATTCGAGCTCCCTCTACCTTGTATGATAAAACAAGGTGATTGTGCAATAAAATGCTTGTTATGTTTTTAAATTTTTACTTCCTGTGCGGCCGTGTTGTATGAAATCTGAGGGTTAACCGGTCATCGGCTTCTGCCCCCACGTAGGTAGTACGGGGGTGTTCGGGATGGAATCTAAACAATCTTGATCCAATTAGATGGTCCTTGAAGGAGTTGTTTAGCGCAACGAACCAGGCAACCAGACTATGCGGCTGTAACGCCCTCACTTAGCCATGGGAGTTTGACAATAAAAACATGGGCGCAGCCCCTAGTATCCGAACTAGAGTGCTATAAGCATCTGATCGCACTACTAGGGAAAAGCTTATAGGCAGAATCTTACTAGTAGCGAGGGTTTATAACCCTCGCTACTGCTACTTACTAGTAGCGCGGGTTTTTACCCCTTGCTACTACTAAGTTGATACTAGTAGCGCGGGTTTTAACCCGCGCTACTATTAAGCGGTCTCTACCATGCCCTCCTGGGACATGCCATAGTAGTAGCGAGGGGTACAAACCCACGCTACTACTAAGTTGATAGTAGTAGCACGATTGTATACCCCTCGCTACTAATAAGTACGAGGTATGTGAAATCCCCATATCCTCGGCCGAATCCCTCCTCTCTCCCTCACTTTCCCCCTCTCTTACTTTCCTCCTCTCTCCCTCGTACTCCAGCGGTGGCCGCCGCTGGTACACTCTGGTTTCTTTCCCCTTCCTCTCCGAGATCCCTCCGGTGGGCGGTCGCCTGAGATCCTCGCCGCCGCCAAGATGCGGAAGCGCGACCTCGACATCCTCCTCCTTGCCGCCTTCTGATACATCCATTTGCATCATGCTTTTATATCGATATTTATTGCATTATGGGATGTTATTACACATTATGTCACAATACTTATGCCTATTCTCTCTTATTTTACAAGGTTTACATAAAGAGGGAGAATGCCGACAGCTGGGATTTTGGGCTGGAAAAGGAGCAAATATTAGAGACCTATTCTGCACAGCTCCAAAAGTCCTGAAACTTCACGGAAGTTATTTTCAGAATATGTAAAAAATACTGAGCACAAGAAGTACCAGAGGGGGCCACTCACCAGCCACGAGGGTGGGGGGCGCCCCCTACCCCCTTGGGCGCGTCCCCCTGCCTCGTGGGGCCCCTGGTGGCCCTCTGATGCCCATCTTCTGCTATATCGAGTCTTTCATTGAGGAAAAAATCATAAGCAAGCTTTCGGTACGAGACTGCACCGCCACGAGGCGGAACCTTGGCGGAACCAATCTAGGGCTCCGGCGGAGCTGTTCTGCCGGGGACACTTCCCTCCGGGAGGGGGAAATCATCACCAACGCTCCTCTCATTGGGAGGGGGCCAATCTCCATCAACATCTTCACCAGCACCATCTCCTCTCAAACCCTAGTTCATCTCTTGTATCCAATTCTTGTCTCTAAGTCTGGGATTGGTACCTGTGGGTTGCTAGTAGTGTTGATTACGCCTTGTAGTTGATGCTAGTTGGTTTACTTGGTGGAAGATCATATGTTCAGATCCTATATGCACATTAATACCCCTCTGATTATGAACATGAATATGCTTTGTGAGTAGTTACGTCTGTTCCTAAGGACATGGGAGAAGTCTTGCTATTAGTAGTCATGTGAATTTGGTATTCGTTCGATATTTTGATGAGATGTATGTTGTCTCTCCTCTAGTGGTGTTATGTGAATGTCGACTACATGACACTTCACCATTATTTGGGCCTAGAGGAAGGCATCGGGAAGTAATAAGTAGATGATGGGTTGCTAGAGTGACAGAAGCTTAAACTCTAGTTTATGTGTTGCTTTGTAAGGGGCTGATTTGGATCCATATGTTTCATGCTATGGTTAGGTTTACCTTAATACTTTTGTTGTAGTTGCGGATGCTTGCAATAGAGGTTAATCATAAGTGGGATGCTTGTCCAAGTAAGGACAGTACCAAAGCACCGGCCCACCCACATACCAAATTATCAAGGTACCGAACGCGAATCATATGAACGTGATGAAAACTAGCTTGACGATATTCCCGTGTGTCCTCGGGAGCGCTTTTCTCTATATAAGAGTTTGTCCAGGCTTGTCCTTTGCTACAAAAAGGATTGGGCCACCTTGCTGCACTTTATTTACTTTTGTTACTTGTTGCTCGTTACAAATTATCTTATCACAAAATTGTCTATTACCTATAATTTCAGTGCTTGCAGAGAATACCTTGCTGGAAACCGCTTATCACTTCCTTCTGCTCCTTGTTGGGTTCGACACTCTTACTTATTGAAAGGACTATGATAGATCCCCTATACTTGTGGGTCATCATCTTCACTGTCTTCTTCTCGCTCCAGGTCAGCCCTCCTCCTCCTCCTCCCTCCCCGATTCGATCTGGAACCCTAGCTGACCCATCCCCCTCCTCCTTCGGCAGCACGAGGGCGACTTCTTGTTCTGGGAGGCGTGGTACCACCTGTCGGACATGGGTTCCTGATCAAGCATGATGTGGACCGCCTCCCGCCACCCCTCGTCGCCGAACTCAACGGCGACGGCCGCCGCGAGGTGCTGCTCCCCATGCACGATGCCAAGATCCAGGTCCTCCAGCTCCCGGCCCACGCCGGGCTGGCCTCCGTGGCCGCCCTCGATGGCTTCCACGAGGCATGCGTCATGGCCGAGATCTCCCTGCACGATTGACAGCACGCACGGGGGTCGAGATTTTTTTTGGTTTTTCAAATTAATAGTAGTAGCGTGTGTCACAGACATGCGCTACAGATAGTTAGTAGTAGCGCGTGTCGAACCAGCGCTACTACTAACACACGTACTAGTAGCGCGGGATGCATCGCGCTACTACTACTAGTTAGCTGTAGCGCCATAGTAGTAGCGCAGGCACCCGCGCTACTACTAGCTTTTAACCCGTGCTACTACTTGGCTTTTTCCTTGTAGTGTCGGGAAGTACAAATCCTTCGCGTAATGCGGAAGAAATCTCCAACGATTTGTAACTTCCGAACAGCTGACCGGCTCTCGCCGCGTCATGATAGTCAGTTTTTGGCTTTCTCTACTGAGGCGGTCCTTTGGATAAACCAAGGCACAATCGTAGTAGTTCTCCATTTACTACCTTAGCCAATGTAGCGGAACGTAAGGTAGCAAGCACAGGGGCCGGGCAACCCAACTATTGACCAAAGACATGATTCAGAGCCAATGCATATAATGCTAAATTCGGGGTGCCGAACTGTACTTATAAAAAGTGTTCGGACTTTTGTTGCCATAGTGTGGGGTGCTATGAAGCCCCTGGCGAACATGAAATGCACCAAAGTGTACGAGTGCTATCTGATAAGGTTATCCATAGGGGAGATGAGAGAAAAAAGAGAAAGAAAACAAAAAAGGTGCAAAGGTAAAAGGCTGGGGTCCTAAAGCTCCAGCCGCAAACTGTTCTCATTGTAATTCAATTAGTACGTCAAGGCGCATTGATACAGGTAGTGCGATAAGCAACATGCTATTTGACATGCCGAAACCAAGGGAGAGCTGCATGTGGGCCCTGAAAAACAGGTGGAGTTATCGTTAACGGAATCACCTAAAAAGTCCCCCATATGTCCGCGTTTCTCGCCGTCTTGGTGTGTTTATCCTTAAAGAGGACCGATGACCAGACCATCACATGGGGCCTGTGGGATTGAGACCTGAAAAGGAAACAAGTAAAAGTGAAAGTATGTGTGTATCCTATGTCGGTTGAGCCGTACTATGGACCACAAGCTAGCTATCACTACAAAAAAAGACACATCCGTGACATTTTGGGCCGAACGAAAAAAATTTCTGTCATACATATGACACTTCTATGACGATAATTGTGACAAAACTCAGTATCATCATAGATGTGGTGTTGGGGAACGTAGCAGAATTTTAAAATTTTCTACGCATCACCAAGATCAATCTATGGAGTCATCTAGCAACGAGGGAAAGGGGAGTGCATCTATATACCCTTGTAGATCGCGAGCGGAAGAGTTCAAGAGAATGGGGTTGATGGAGTCGTACTCATCGTGATCCAAATCACTGATGACTAAGTGCCGAACGGACGGCACCTCCGCGTTCAACACACGTACGGTTGGGAAGACGTATCCTTCTTCTTGATCCAGCAAGGGGAATGAGAGGTTGATGGAGATCCAGCAGCACGACGGCGTGGTGGTGGAAGCAGCGGTGATCTCGGCAGGGCTTCGCCAAGCTCCAACGAGAAAGAGAGAGAGGTGTTACGAGGGGAGAGGGAGGGGCCAGGGACTTGGTGCGGCTGCCCTCCCTCCCGCCCACTATATATAGGGCCCCTAGGGGGGCGCCGGCCCTAGGAGATGGGATCTCCAAGGGGGGCGGCGGCCAAGGGGGACTTGCCCCCCAAGCCAAGTGGGGCGCCCCCCACCCCTAGGGTTTCCAACCCTACGCGCAGGGGAGGCCCATGGGGGGGGCACACCAGCCCACCAGGGGCTGGTTCCCCTCCCACTTCAGCCCATGGGGCCCTCCGGGATAGGTGGCCCCACCCGGTGGACCCCCGGGACCCTTTCGCTGGTCCCGGTACAATACCGATTACCCCTGAAACCTTCCTGATGGCCGAAACTGGACTTTCTATATATAAATCTTCACCTCCGGACCATTCTGGAACTCCTCGTGATGTCCGGGATCTCATCCGGGACTCCAAACAACTTTTGGGTTACCGCATACTAATATATCTACAACCCTAGCATCACCGAACCTTAAGTGTGTAGACCCTACGGGTTCGGGAGACATGCAGACATGACCGAGACGACTCTCCGGTCAATAACCAACAGCGGGATCTGGATACCCATGTTGGCTCCCACATGTTCCACGATGATCTCATCGGATGAACCACGATGTCAAGGATTCAATCAATCCCGTATCCAATTCCCTTTGTCATTCGGTACGTTACTTGCCCGAGATTCGATCGTCGGTATCCCAATACCTTGTTCAATCTCGTTACCGGCAAGTCACTTTACTCGTTCCGTAACACATCATCCCGTGACCAACTATTTAGTCACACTGAGCTCATTATGATGATGCATTACCGAGTGGGCCCAGAGATACCTCTCCGTCATACGGAGTGACAAATCCCAGTCTCGATTCATGCCAACCCAACAGACACTTTCGGAGATACCTGTAGTGTACCTTTATAGCCACCCAGTTATGTTGTGATGTTTGTCACACCCAAAGCACTCCTATGGTATCCGGGATTTGCACAATCTCATGGTCTAAGGAAATGATACTTGACACTTAGAAAAGCTCTAGCAAACGAACTACACGATCTTGTGCTATGCTTAGGATTAGGTCTTGTCCATCACATCATTCTCCTAATGATGTGATCCCGTTATCAATGACATCCAATGTCCATGGTCAGGAAACCGTAACCATCTATTGAGCAACGAGCTAGTCAACTAGAGGCTTACTAGGGACATGTTGTGGTCTATATATTCACACATGTATTACGATTTCTAGATAACACAATTATAGCATGAACAATAGACAATTATCGTGGACAAGGAAATATAATAATAACCATTTTATTATTGCCTCTAGGGCATATTTCCAACATGTGGTGGGCTCCTACTTCTATGACAAAAAATCATGATAGAAAATGGGCTTTTCGTCCTGGGCGGGCCGGAGACGTAGCTGCATGACATTCTTTGGGCCGTCCATGACGGAAAAAACCATGGTAGAAGCGTGGGGGAGGAAAATTTCAGGGAGTTCCCGGTTAGGGTGGGAGGTCGGGGGCCGAGCGATGCGCGCTTCTCTCGTACACGTACGCGCGTGTGTGCGAGGCGTTGGCTCTAACTGAACCCGAGCGAGGAGTTGGGCTCTAACTGAACCCGAGCGATTGCACTGCAGGCTACGCATTACTGAACCCGAGCGATCGATCGATGGCTGTTAACTGAACCCGATCGAGCGATTCCTTCACTACTGCTGCTAACTGAAGCCGATCGATGCTGCCTCTGGATGAACAGTGAGCGTTGGCGGGGGGGTTGGATGAACAGTTCCCGGTGGGGGTGGATGTACAGGACCCCATGGTGTTGCCTCTGGATGAACAGGACCCTGATCGATCGAGCCGGTTGGGGCTAGATGAACAGGACCCCGTGGAGGGCTGGATGAACAGGACCACCCTGTGGAGGGCAGGATGAACAGTAGACGGTGGAGGGCAGGATGAACAGTAGCCCGTGGAGGGGTGGTTGAACAGGAGCCCGTGGAGAGGGCTGGTTGAACAGTAGCCGGTGGAGTAGCGCGCAGTGGAGGCTGGATGAACAGGAGCTCGTGGATGAACAGTCGCAGGTGGAGGCTAGAGGAGGTCGACGATGGATGGACAGTAGCTCGTGGAGGCTGGAGGGGGTCGACGGTGGAGATGAACAGTATCCCGTGGAGTCCCGTTTTGCGTACGCCACACCCCTCCCGATGAACAGGACCCCCGTTTCGACCATAGCGCTCCAACACAAGTCCGTTTCCTCCGTTTTGCGGTACGCCACACCCCTCCCGATGAACAGGATCCCCGTTTCGACCGTAGGAGGTCCGTTTCCTCCGTTTTGCGGTACGCCAGACCCCTCCCGATCAACAGGATCCCGTTTCGAACGTGGCCGGTCGAACACAAGGCCGTTTCCTCCGTTCTGCGGTAAGTCAGGCCTTGTTTCCATCGCCTGTTCTGTCCAAGCCCTCCCGATGAACACGACGCATTCCGTTTCCTCCCCATGAACACGACAATGACGATGTTTCTCCTTTCTGACCCAGCCATGTACACGAGCCCTGGCCGTACGTATGCGCGAGTAGGCGTTCGAGACCCCGCCCGTATGTACACATACGTGGCCGTATTTTCTTTCTTGCACCCTGGCCGTTGTACGTACGTGTACATGCTATGTGCGCGCCTCTACTACAACACGTGCGCGCCTCTACATCCACCAGTATATATGTACGTACATGTTCGCGACTAGAATGACAACGTTACGTACGCTTCGACCAGGTGGGTCCCACCTGTCAGGCACTTCCTTGCGTGCGAAGATGTAGCTGGCGGGTCCCAGCAGTCAGGGGCAAACGTTTTTTTTGCGAAATACGGTGGCCCGTCCGGTGGGTCCCCGCTGTCAGGTGGAGGAATAATTATTTTGCACGTAATAAGGAGGCACTTCCTTGCTGCGGCCATGGACCCAGCTGTCAGCCTCTCCATGTACAGTCCACGTCCGATGGAAGCCATTCCTTGACCATGTTGACCACGCCGCACCGAGAGCACCAGGGCGGTGGACGACGGCGAGGCCTAGGAAGGGGACGACGTGGAGCCGGGGAAGACGCGGCAGTGGATGCCCACGCGTAGAGGAGTACGAGGGTTCACTGGTTCGCTGCGGTGTCAGGCTGCCGTCGCCGTAGAATAACAGGGGGTGTGGGTGAGTAGAGGGATGGCCTGGCCAGCAGTGGGAGTAGTAGGGGGCGGTGAGGCCTCTGCCGCATCGCAGCCGGCCACGGGAGGCAGGAGCACGAGGCACGACCGGCGCTGGTTTGGGCGGCTGGAGCAAGAAGACTAGAGGTTGAAGAAGCACTACGGCCGTTGGATGGACATCATACGGTCACTAGAGCTAGAATCGTGCATATTGACTAAGTTGACAAAGCCCTCCGTCCCCGTCAACTTAGTAGGCCCACAAGTCAGCCTCCCACCAAGGTGAGTCCCAGCTAGCAGGGGGTATTCATTTTTTTGTGCGTAATAAGGAGGCACTTCCAGTGGGTGCGAGTTGACAGCAGGGGGAACGTTTTTTTTCGCGAAATACGGTGGCTCGTCGGGTGGGTCCCAGCAGTCAGGGGCAAACGTTTTTTTCGCGATATACTGGTGGGTGTCCGGTGGGTCCCTGCTGTCAGGTGGAGGAATAATTATTTTCTGTGTAATAAGGAGGCACTTCCTTGTGGCTGCCGTGGACCCAGCTGTCAGCCTCTCCATGTACAATATTCTTCCGATGGAATTCGGTCGTTGACCACATTGACCATGCCGCGCCGACAGCACCACGGCGGTGGACGACAGCGAGGCCTAGGAAGGGGACGAGGCGGAGCCGAGGAAGATGCGGTAGTGGATGCCCACGCAGAGAGGAGTACGAGGGTTCACTGGTTCGGCTGCGCTGCCGTTGCCGCAGAATAACAGGGGGTGTGGGTGAGTGGAGTGGAGGGATGGCCTTGCGAGCGGTGGGAGTAGTATGGGGGCGGTGAGGCCTCCGCGGCAGCACAGCCGGCCACGGGAGGCAGGAGCAGGCGGCACGACCGGCGCTGCTTTGGGCGGCTGGAGCAAGAAGACCAAAGGTTGAAGAAGCACTACGGCCGTTGGATGGACATCATACGGTCAGTCGAGCTAGAATCTTGCATATTGACTAAGTTGACAAAGCCCTTCGTCCCCATCAACTTAGTAGGCCCACTATACTGGGTCCCAGCTAGCAAGGGGATTATTCATTTTTTTGTGTGTAATAAGGAGGCACTTCCTTGCGTGTGAAGATATAGCTGGTGGGTCCGAGCTATCAGCGGCGGTAACATTTTTTTCGCGAAATACAGAGGCCGTTTCGGTGGGTCCCAGATGTCAGGTGGAGGAAATCATTATTTTGCACGTAATAAGGAGGCATTTTGAAAGCACAAGTGCTCCCTAGGTGGTTTTGGTAATTAATGACAACATATCTCTTGTTGGACTAACACTTTTACCTAGTATGTTTCAGATAAGTTCAACAATGAAGTTGCATGGACTAGAGGATGTGGAACCCCTTCAAAATGCTAAGGACAAAGGATTGGCTCAAGCTCCAAGCTCAAGACTCCACATTTTCTATTTTAGTGATCCAAGATAACATTGAGTCTATAGGAAAGCCAATACTATTAAGAAGGGATGAGGTGTTGCTTAATGGCTTGCTTGCTCAAAGTGCTTAGTGATATGCTCCAAAGCCCTCAACCACTTTCTCACTTCCAGATATGTCCTAAACCAAAAGTCAAACTCGGCCCCACCGATTCTTTCTATCCGGAGCCACCGAGTTCAGTTGACATAGCCACTGCCAGAAACCCTAATCAGTTCGGTCTTACCAATGGGATCTCGGTCTCACCGAGATGGGCTTGCAAACTCTCTGTTACCTATTGCAATATTTTCGGTCCCACTAAGATATGCAATCGGCCCCACCGACTTTGCTTGACCAACTCTCTATTTCACTTATTACCCAAATCGGTCCCACCGAGTTTGAGTAATCGGCATAACCGAGTTTTGGTTTTACCCTAACCATTGAACATCGGTCCCACCAAAAACCCTAACAGTCACTAGGTTTGCTAAATCGGTCCAACCGAGTTTCTCAATTCGGTCTCACTGAGATTGGCAAATTGTGTGTAACGGTTAGATTTTGTGTGGAGGCTATATATACCCCTCCACCCACTCTTCATTCGTGGAGAGAGCCATCAGAATATACCTACACTTCCAATACACATTTTCTGAGAGAGAACCACCTACTCATGTGTTGAGGCCAAGATATTCCATTCCCACCATATGAATCTTGATCTCTAGCCTTCCCAAGTTGCTTTCCACTCAAATCTTCGTTCCACCAAATCCATATCTTGTGGAGAGAGTTCAGTGTTGGGGAGACTGTCATTTGAAGCACAAGAGCAAGGAGTTCATCATCAACACACCATTTGTTACTTCTTGGAGAGTGGTGTCTCCTAGATTGGCTAGGTGTCACTTGGGAGCCTCCGACAAAGATTGTGGAGTTGAACCAAGGAGTTTGTAAGGGCAAGGAGACCGCCTACTTCGTGAAGATCTACCGCTAGTGAGGAAAGTCCTTCGTGGGCGCTGGCCATGATGGGATAGACAAGGTTGCTTCTTCGTGGACCCTTCGTGGGTGGAGCCCTCCATGGACTCACGCAACCGTTACCCTCCATGGGTTGAAGTATCCATCAACGTGGATGTACGATAGCACCACATATCGGAACCACGACAAAAAACATCTGTGTCTCCAATTGCGTTTGAATTCTCCAAACCCTTCCCCTTACATTCTTGCAAGTTGCATGCTTTACTTTCCGCTGCTCATATACTCTTTGCATGCTTGCTTGATATGTATTGTGTTTGTTAAACTTGTGCCTAAACTCCACTTCAACTTAAAGAAATTAAAAACTACAACTTTTAGCACTTAGTGTCTAATCACCCCCCTCTAGACACATCTTCTCGATCCTTTCACATTTCCATGCGTGCGGCTGTGGACCCAACTGTCAGCCTCTCCACGTACAGTCCACTTCAGATGCATGTCGGTCATTGACCACGCTGACCACGCCACACCGAGAGCACCAGGGCGGTGGACGACGGCGAGGCCTAGGAAGGGAACGACACGGAGGCATGGAAGACTCAGCCGTTGTTTTTGTTTCCCATGCGGATGGGAGTACAGTTGTACGAGGGTTTACTGGTTCGTCTGCCATCGCCGGAGAATAACAGCAGGTGTGGGTGAGTAGAGGGATGGCTAGGCCAGCGATGAGAGTACGGTGGGGCGGTGAGGCTTGTGCGGCAGCACAGCCGGCCGCGGGGAGGAGGGAGCAGGTAGTCCCGCCGGCGCTTGTTTGAGCGGCTGGAGCAGGAAGAGCAGAGATTGAAGAAGCACGATGGCCGTTGGATGGACATCCAACAATATACAGGCCATCTGTGGAAAGCCTCAAATCTGTGGAAAACAGCATACAACCCATCTGCCATTATTTCAAATAATTTATAGCCCATTTGCTAATTCTTACGGGTTTTTTTGGAGCCCATATTCTTTATGTTAGCATTACAGCCCATATTGTGGCCACGGTTAAAAAATTATATGAAATTTTGCATATGTCGGTGCGGTCTGAACTGTTTTTAATCCCGAAATTTTGAGTCACATTCAGACTGATTTTAAAAATAAATGTATATCAATATAAAATCCAATAAATTGTCCACGCATTAAAATCAATGCAATTTAAAATCTCGAAATGAAAAAAAGACATTTGAAAATAATTGCCGGTTTGATGTGTTTTAAAAATGTACAACCCATTTCACATTACTGATAGGCCATTTTCTCGGCCAGCCGAATGAAGCTCTCCTCGTCTTGAAAGATTTGCAGCCCAACAGGCCTGATAGAGCGACTTACTTGACAAATCACAAAAGAACTGGGCTAGCCATTTTCAGAAAGAAAAAAAAAATTACTGGGCCGGTCTGTGGTAAACATAAAAGAAAAGGTTGTCTAGACAGGCCAGAGTGTCCCGCACAGCCCAGTTGACACCCTGCTTCCGTCTCAAAAACAAATTAGATAAATGCCACTCCAATTATGGCGACTCATAAAAATGCCACTGCAATTTCCAAACTTTGAAAAATGCCACTGCAATTTTTGCAAACTTTGAAAAACGCCACTGCAGTTTGCAAACTTTGAAAAACGCCATTCCAGACTTTGAAAAATGCCACTAGAAATGGCATTTTTCAAAGTTTAGAAATTGCAGTGGCATTTCTCGGATACACCAGATTTGGAGTGGCATTTATCAAATTAACCCAAAACAAAAATAACTGGGCGAGCTGCTGGGTCCCTGGTGTCAGCCGCTCGTTGTGCAATTCTCTCGTTTATTGACTACGTTGACAATGGCATGGGACCCAGATGTCAGAAATCCACTAGGAGGAGCCATTTTTTTATTGGCTTGAAATAAGGAGGCACTTGCTTGCGTACTGCCATGACCTTCGCGGGTCCCTGTTGTCATCCTCTCCACGTACAATCATCTCCTGATTGTGTATGCGTCAACTTGCTAGGCCCACAAGTCAGCCTCTAAACCGTGGAGGACAAATACAACCCATTTTAAAAAATAACAGCCCATTCCATACGTTCGAACAGAAAGTTCAACATTCAGAGCAAAGTAACAGGTCTGATCCACATATAGAGTACTGAACTTCCATGTTGACAACCATCATAGCCAAGTTAACTATCTACTCCACTAACACTCTAGTAGCGTACAAGTACTAACTTACTCTTAGCTAACTAGACGATGCCGTCCGCCATCTACTGTCCATGCTAAACGCCGGCACCGGCATCCTCCGCCTCGCCTTGGACTTGCCAGAGGTGCGATAGGGCGCGTTGCTCGCGCGCGTTGGCCCTTTCCATGCCGGTGTGGTCCACCAAAGCTTCGGCTTCCAAGCGGGAAACCCACTTGACGAGCTGGTAGTAAAAATCGGCGTCGTGAACACGTGCGTGCCCGACAGCCTCCAGGGCTATTTGTCGGGCGCCGGCCTCCACGTAGTCGGCCCAGTTGCGGGCGCTCTGCTCGTGACTCAGAGCGTCGGTGCGTTGCTGCTCCATGTCCCGCTGGCGGCGCAAATCGGCGATACGCTGCTCCTCCGCCAGGCGGTCGCGCTCCAACAACTCCTGCTCCTCCGCCATGCGGTCGCGCTCCAACAACTCCTCGATCTCCGCATTGCCATCTAAAGACAGATAGAATGCCTCCTCCCTCCGTCTGCCTTCAGGTGAAAACCCGAACACTAGTTCCGGCGGTGACCGCCTCCGGCGTCGCCTACCGTGGACAGGCAGGGGCATGGCGGACGTGGCAAGCGACATTGGGCCGGTGGGGGCTTATGAGGATATGGCGAGTTGGGTCACGGTGGCACATGAGAAGGCCGGGAAACAGTACTTATAGGCGGAAGGTAGCACGACGGTCATCGGAATTCAATGCATAATGGCTTAGCGCGCCAGCTTGTTGTGGAAAACTAGAGAAACTGAAATTATGACTGTGCCATCCCGTCCCGTCTGGGTCGCACACCGGCATGGCGGTCAAACGAGTGCACTCGAATCATCTCCCTCCTTGTCAATAATGATTCCACGGATTTAAAGCGTATCTTTTTTCGCATCAGTTAGCTGCCTTAATTACGGTCGGCTGCATGCAGGCACTCAGAATCGCTCGCAGGCAGTACGCGAAGCAGCATGCAACGAGTCATAGCCGAGGGCACGCATGCAGCCACTTAAATCGCTGGAATTAATTAGGCTTAAACTTTTGCATGCCGTTAATTATTGCCATGCCTTGGTCTTGCTTCTTTGCTCACGGGACTAATAAATCCCGGACGGAGGGAGTACCTTGGTTGGTGAGAGGTTTGAATTAAGCCCTGCAAACCGGAAAGGAGGTACTAGTACGTGCGTGATCCGCTATTTATCCGTGTAGGATCGATAGTGTAGCTTGTCAGTTTCTTCAGAGGTAGGCATTTTTATCCGTGTAGGATCGATAGTGTAGCCTGTCAGTTTCTTCAGAGGTAGGCATTTTTATTCAAAAAACTGCCACTTCGCATCTTGAATCGCAAATAAAACTTCCAGGAGCACATTTGTAGGCTAGCTAGTGATCAATCAGTAACTTGTAAACACTGAGCGAACAGAAATAAGTAACTGTTAATGCATCTCAATGATTCACATATCATATACAAATATGTAGCTCCAAAAGCAAAGATCAGCCACTTCGGATCTCGCGTCGCAACTAAAACTAACTAGTACAATTCCCATACATAAGATTAACATGTTAATGCATCTCAATGATTCACAGATCATATACAAATATGTAGCTCCAAAAGCAGAGATCTAGAAAAAACATCTATTCTTCCTACTAACATGGATGCTTCTCTTGGCCAACATTTAGTACAGGCTGAAAGACAAATTTGTTTGTGAAGTCTACAATTCCTCTTGCAAACGTAAGTGGTTTCAACAATAGCTGGAACCATGAGAATGAACCACACATGATGGAGGAACATCCACTGCAATATGATTTGGTCTTCTCTCGATCACACCGCAAGACTATTTTCGGAATATAAACTTTAACTTAGGCAAAATGATGCCCATTGTATAATCAGACCAAAGCAATGAAGCACCTAGTGTTGGCCAATAAATAGTACAGTACTACTTTTCTGCAGTCCATGAAGTGACTATCCAATCTTTCTGTGTTTATTTTCAAATGGCACTGCATGCAGTGACTATACTATTCTCTTGTGCAGTTCAACCAAAATTGTGGACACTTTGTTTGCCAAATAGCAGTGGGCAGACATCTCTGTCTGCACAAATATCAAGCAGCTAGTAAACATATACCACACCTTGTATTTTCGGTTTAAACATGTCTCTTCCGCTTAGCATCTGTCATGTTCTGCACTGGACAATCCGATACAGTTATGTTTTGCCCTGGACAATTTTATACTGAATTGATTTGCTGGTTCAGAGCAGAAATATAGCGCCTATTCTTCATCAGACCAAGGATATCCATGTTCGTAGTGATGGAAGAGGTGAAATCAATACAACCAAAATTGAGCATCCAATCATTGAATCCTGTCCTGCACCTCCAATGTAGGTCCACCCTGCCAATAAATTCACATGCAAACCACTAGTATTACTATCTAATGACAGTACAAAAAGAGTAGCAAGATAGTAGCAAACCATGTACCTTCGTAATGAACAGCTCATAGTGCCACCAATTGGATATAAAGGTTTGGGAAAAACATGCTCCTGATGTTGAACCAGTTGGACTTTTTTGTGCAGTTCCACTAAAATCGAGCATCCCTGTTTGCATAGATATTGAAAGTGTGATTACTCTAAAAGTGGCACTAGTTGAAGCATAGACTCACAAATATAAGCATTCCAATTTCATAATGGGAAAAGGTAGCAAGATTGTTTCTAACCACCTGTTTGAAGGAATAAATAAAGCAACATCGGCTGATGTCAGGAAGGCATGCATAGTTTTTTCTGAAAAACCGAGTCATTCCTGACCTTTCCTCTTCTTTTAAGCAAATTTTGTGCAGTTCTACTAAAATAAAATGCCATCACCGCCCTGACAATTCAGTGACACTATACAAACAGAAATTACTTAACATTACATCATGATGTCAGGTATGTAGTCGACAGGCATTAGAGACAAACATACAGACCTCCTCCGTTAACATAATGAACATTAATTTTAACAAAGGTGTGACTAGCTTTACCGGGATAATTTGAGTGAACTCTACACCCTTTGTTCCTTAATATAAGACGTTTTCGCGGTTCAATTTAAAGTACCCAAACGTCTAGTATTTAGAAAAACAGGTAGTAGTTTTCTTGAGCACATATCTAGGAAAGCTTGCCACACTTTATTTATGTCCATACGCTAATGCAACACCATTCGAATACTACAAATATACACTAATCCAGTGGCTAGTGCAACAGTAGAGTAGTTAGTTTATTACAGGGTACAGTACAATGGTTTTACTGAATATATTTCAATAAACTCTAGCACTGGAAGGTTTCTATAAGAATTAACAATACAAAATGTAAAGGTAACAAGTTTCAGCATTGGTATACTAGCTCTGCATGAGCATTAAACCAAATACAAAAGTTTGAAGGTAACTGACATTATTAACTAATGACAGTATAAAAAAATTGCAAACCATGTACCTCCCAGGTAAATATCATTTCGAACTCGGGGGACCTTAAAAATTGCTATCCCAATCTTCATAATCGATCAAACATAAAAACTTGATCGAACGAATCAAGAGAACAACCGGAGGAGGAGGTGCCCACTCTTGACCTTTCCTCTTGCCTTCATAATTGTCTGTGCAGTTTAACCAAAATAAAATGACATCGGCGCCTTGGCATTTTGGTGACACTGTACAAAAAATTAACTTATCTCATGAAAGTGAGGTATGTAATCTATAAGCATTAACAATGCAAAAATCTGAAGGTAGTAACAAGTTTCATCGTTGGTATACTGGCTGTGCAACAGCATTAGAATGCCTTAGCTAAAAAATCTTTAATACATGCACAATCAACAGCTAACCCTGAAATAATCCAGTGACATTAAATGGCATTGCTTAAATTTATCGGTGGCATTAGACTGAGAGAGGCATTAGTTAAATGTGGCATCACTTTAACAGTAGCATTGCTTGACTTGACTGCTGGCGTTATACTAATAGCAAAAAAAGTGGAAATAAGAGCATGGGAGGCCCATTCAGACAGTGGGCGCACCAGTACGATGTACCTCCACGGACGCAGAGTGGTGAGGGAGGTATGGTTGCCCAGAGCAACAAATATCCAGGCAGCATATGTGGATTACGTCCCATTTTTGCTCTCTTTAGCCACCTTTTCCTATGCGAGGACAACAAACCGATCAACCTGGTCATTCTCTATTGCGTTGTCATGCCTTTCTACCCTTCTTCAACCAAGAGACATGAGACTCGTTCCTTAGCTACTGATTTTCCCCTTTTCAACCTAGACGCGGGTTCAATGTCTACTCTCTTGGACAGTACAGTCTCCCTTCCTTTCCTTATTCAACCCAGACATGGATTAGTCTGCATGAAGTAGGGTTTCCTTTAATAGTGCAAATTATGGTTTTTTTCTGCGTGGCCAGCAAAGCAAAGGATAGCAAATTGGGAAGATGGTGGAGTGGAAAAAGATCCACATGCAATGACGTGGCAGATGGGGCAATAGAACAAGGTTATGGTTCGAAAAGAGGTAGCATACCTGAGGGTCGGCGGGAAGTGGCTTCGCTCGTGGTCGTCGTCCTCCGCACACACTATGGCAGCGAGCTTGGGGACGGAGGCCATCCCGCATGGGCGCTAGGTCTGAGAGGACGGCCTTGTCGTTAGTGCGTGACCTCGCTCACCGACGACGAGTGCATCAACGCTGCACGTCCTTTTCTTCCCCGGCGGATCTGTGACCACCGGTGAGGAGGGAGAGAGGGGCCGTCTTTTTTAGATCTGGAGAGAGGGTGGTAGTGTGAGAAGCAAGTGGGCAGCCCTTAGCAAGAAAGCTCTCAAGCTCCAGCCTATATTTTTTTATACTACTAGTACTGGAGGTGGAGTAGTGGTAGAGTAGTTTATATTTTCTCTGCGTACAATACCAGTTAGTCATGCTTCAAAACTGATCGGCACGCCATTAAAAAAATAAAGGTCGATAACTAATGCGGCACCTCGGGCCAACGCAGCCAGATCGCATTTTGCACGAGAAATTACACACCATGTTTCGTTGACATGTGGTCCCGTTCCAACATATCAGTGAGACGACGGCGAGTAGTAGGAGTATTTCTGAACGGACGTGTAGGCCGGGGCGCCTCTTCGTGAACCGTGGCAAACTCGCAACCGTTCACCGACTCTTCGCCTTTCCCTCTCGATTTGGAACTGTTGTTGCACGCTCTTCCTCTCCCTCCTCCATTTTCCTTCAGCCCTTCACCCTTTCTTCTGCCATTGTTTGATCGTCTTCTCCATGGAGGGAATAGGCCAGAAACGACCCCGTTATTCTTGCCCCGATCTGAAAGATGACGTGGTGGAGGAACTCATTGATCGGTGCGATGTCATCACCTCGGCTAGCATGGCAGGTTCGTTCAAGCCCATTCTCGACTCAACTAATAACATCATTACAAAGAACCCAAGAGTCAAGGAGCAGTTTGATCTCCCCTATCTTCTTCGCCATGACCCTGATGATGACTGGCACCGACACGATGGAGGCCTCGCCCTGTGCAAGTTGATGCCGCTTGATAATGATACGTATGATGTTAAGATGCCATCACTTGAGGGCAAGGCTTGGGCGGGCGCAAATGGAGATTGGGCTGTTTACATTGGGTCCAACTGCGAGTGGGAACTTGTGAATGTGTACACTCGTCACCGGGTTCCACTTCCAAAACTCTCAGCACACTGCCCAGAGGTTGAGCACACCGGTAATGTACGCACGTTCAAATACGATCATGGTGACTGTATTCTACGGAAGATAGCAATTTGTCGAGTTCCCAACCGCTCTTGGAATTACAGCAACTATGATGTTGTTGCTATCTTCGACAAGCTTGTTGCCGTTCTTGATGGTTTCACTCGATGGATATTGCTCAAAAATCAGTTTCTGTACACGGATGAGTAATGTGATGCAATTCAATACGAGGGCCTTGTGTTTGCTGCCACCACTCGTGGCACTGTTTTTGCATGGCATCCTCATAGTTTCGGTACGTTTGTCTTCCACCGTAATTATAATTGTTTCATCCACATGCATGCAGGTTAGCAAGTTTCCCTTTACTAATTAACCTTCTTCTTGTGTTTCCAAGGTCCTGTGAACATCCCACCACCTATACTTGAAAAAATTTATAACCAAGGGGGAGATGACGATGGTGATGATCACGGGCATGAGGACAAGCAGCGCCCATATACTCTGTGGCGCCTGGCAACTAATTCCTATGGATCACCTCTTCTTGTGTGTATACAGCCCACTGATGATGTTACTGCTAAGGAAGCAGGTGTCTCCCATGGTCGCACTCTCCGGACCTATTCCAACACCCGTTGCATGGTATTCGGGATGGAGTACTAGTGTGCTAGCGCCAACTCCTTCTCCCTGGTATAGAATTGATAGTCTTGGAGAAAACTCGCTCTTCCTTGGACAAAACTATCCAATGATGGTGAAAGGCGATCCAACTGCCGTTGACACATTTATGAGAAGCAACTGTGTCTATACCTCGGACATTTGTGTGGTTCCCTACCCTGGTAGGGATATAGTAGGCCGCTTCAGCCTGGATGATCAGTCCTGCATTGGTTTCCAGATCGACAATCGATGGCCCGTCCCAGAGAATCACTTGTGGTTCAAAGCAAGCATTTCCAACGCCGAGGAATGGTTGAGTTGAAGTTCATTTCATTGCTTGTTATTTGTTGTGTGGTGAAAACTTTAGTATTTATAATGTATCCTCGTTGTCGATGTGGGTTGATGACCTATTGTATGTAATAAAATGATATGCCTGTGATAAACTTACTAAATTTATGAATGGCTTTCGAGTCGCTTGTGTGAGTGAGTGGTGCGACGAGGCAAAAAAATATTTTCTGAATACATAATTGTACGTGCATTGCAACAGGTTATCGGATGAGGTCAATCAACAATAGTAGTACACTATTTGTACTAGCTTCACATGCTTCACACGTCGGGTGGGTGTTTTTTACTGTAGCCATATGTTAATGTGTTCGTTGTACGTAACCAGCACCTCGAATCCTCAATACTAGTACAATACTATATAGTAGGAGTAAGTAGTAGGAGTAGTAGGGTGGCATGGGCCAGAACAAGCATTCACGTCCAGGAGTACGGCACACGCCACCACCACGACATCCATCTGACACCATATTATTTCTTGGAGTCCGTGCTAGAGCAATCTCTTCAACCTCGTCGTTTCTCTAACTTCATCCATCGCACAACGGGCAAGGTGGGGGTTTGCCGATAGTCGGTTTCCTTAACTGCGGTCCCACTTGTAAGGCCAACTCCAACGCACGACCCCAAACGCACCTCCGTTTTGCACGAACTCCAACGATAATTTTGACTAGAAAAGCAAGACCAAAGAAAACAAGAACCACAAGAATACATTTTACTACTCCTTTAAGTTGTATTAGTGCCTTCTCGATGCATTCATTGTTGATCTGCGGAGGCTCGATCTTGCGTGCTTCTTTCTTCTTCGAGTGTAAAGAAGTAGACGTTGCTTCCTCGCATCTAGTCTCATGTCTAGCCTCTATTCTAGTAGGAGTATCAACAAGTGCACTAATCTCATCTCTAGCCTCTGTGCTAGCTAAAAGTGATAGAACATCTACTAAATTGCGCTCTATCAATATATGGATGTACTCTTCTTCCCAATACAAAAACTTGCATCCATTCTACTCCCTCCGTTGCACAATACATGCCTTCTATTTGTCAAAATATATATGTATCTAGACATGTCTTAGTATATAGGTACATCCATTTTTGGACAAATGGAAGTCAAGTATTTTGGAACGGAGGGAGTACACAATAAAATTTTTAAGTTAGCACAACTAGTCTAATCCGAGAGCAGAACCGAAGATTTGGTCGGGTTCTTCCTCCTTTTGCCGACACGTGGGACATCCAGCATCCAGGTCGTGTCATGAAAGAAAATAGAGTGGTAGTTGAAGCCACGAGATGTGCATCTTGGGTTAAACTGTAAATAGAATCTTACTACTCTTGAGTAACTCCAAAAGCGCCCACCGAAGATCTTTATTGGATTTGTTTTTCATCACCAGCATGTCGAGGTGAAAGATGTGCAGGTTCAGTGGGTCCTCTTGCGTTTTCACTGACATGTGGGGCCGCATGTGAGCAAACAGACGATGGGCTCCGCGTGTCCGCTGGCTGGCTGAGAAGAGAGATAGAGGAGGGCTGAGCACGGATTGCAGGAAATTTGTTCTACGTACCTCGATATAGGCTCGATATAGTGGGGTGGCATGGGCCATAACTAGCATTCACGTCTAGCAGTACGACACACGCCACCCACACGAGTCCCATCCGACACCAATTTTCTTGGAGTCCGTGCTACAACCATCTCTTCTCCCTTCTATTTTCTCAGCCATCGCGCGGTGGGCGGGGTGGGGGTTTGCCGATAGTCGGTTTGCTCAACTGCGGTCCCACTTGTAAGTGAAAATGCAACACCGCACGCATTCCCGCTTGAGCGGCGTGCTAGACCAACCGTGTGGGGGTGCGACGCGAACACGCTAGTCTTTTCCTTTTGAACTCGTAACTTGTAAAATTTGGTTCTGCTCCATGGCGCGACCGATAGATAGAAAATAACGATTTTGCCTAGAGTAATGAGAAGTTTGGTTCTGGCGCCGTTCATGCATGGAGTACGTACGAAAATTATGAAGTTGATGCGAAAGGTAAGATAATTACTGTAGTATCATATACTACTACATGGATTTGATGGAAAGATAAAAATACATACAGATCCATCAACGTTCAACGACATCCTCACGACCTAGTGCACCGGGTCACCAACCGACGTGTGAGGAGCAGCAGCATTGGCGGCGAGCTCAACGTGCTTCTGAACAGTGCCGTCCAAGGTTGCCCTGCGCTCCAAGAAGGCCAGCGTCCTATCGTCCTCCTCTTGCATGTAGTAGTCCTTGTGGACGATTTGCGCGTAGACGTGGGTGATTATGTCAATGGTGTCTTGCTGCGCCAGGCGCTACGCGGCGAGCGCGACCTCGAGGTGGACATTCTCCAGCGCGACAGCGGGCAGTCGCAGGGCCACCAGTGTGTCGAAGAGGTTGTTACCATAGTGGCCGTTGAGGGTGGCGGGCATCGCAGAGCCTAGGCGCGTTGGCTGGAGGCTTACGTCAAAGTCGTCCGCAAGCTTCTTGACGACGGTGAACTTGTTGAGGAAACCGACGAGGACCTCGTCGAACAAGGAGACGAAGCTGTCGTCCAAGCGGCCCCTTTCCCTGGCGGCCTCAAGAAATACTACCTGGAGACGTTCCTCGGTGCCGGGCCGCAGGCCGGCGTCGTGGACCATCTGGCACAGCCGGCTGATGCTCGCGCTCATCGCCTCCATGGGTCTAGCGTAGCTTCTAGTCAACTGACCTTGTGATTTGCGTGATCACTCAGCCCTAGGTTAGCGTGCGTAGGTGCGTAGGATTTCGTACTACTCCTCGGCCCTCTACTGCACCTGGCTTTGGCTGTATGATAGGTGGGCCAGCCACCCCCTGGGGCCAAGTGTCATTCACCCAAAGGCAGTTCCTCACAGTGAATATCTGTTGGTCAAATTATTACGTGCTGCTCCTCATAGTGAAGTGACAAGACCCTGCGCCGGAGATGACACCTGAGTATAGGCGCCATGTTCGGCATACCATAGTCAGCCTCACCGTCTGCAGTCACTATCATCATGGCTGTAAAGCTAGCCTGCTTACAACTAGCCCTGTTCGACATAATTTCCCGTGCGTAGATGCCCGTGCATTGCACGGAACACCAAGATTGGGGGTGGACGGCTCCGGCAGTGGCCATCGCGCCAGATTTTTCCACGGCCTTCTACTCCTAGATGTGGTGGGGAGGAGATGAGGCTGATTGTGAGAGACAAGGAGTTGTTTGTAAATAGGGAACAAGTGTGGGCATCTTTTTGCAAAAATGGAGAAGCTTGGTTTGTATGCGTCAGATCTAGATCCGACGGCTATTGGTGAAAGATGGGAGGCACAACATCATCACCAACTCAGGACCTGTTTGATTCACAGGATTTTGAAAACGTAGGAATAGGACACAGCAATATTACAAGTTTCAAACTGATATTACAAATGTTAGGAGTAATGCTGCACCTACAAAGAGCGAATTACTAGGAAGTTTACGTAAGAACTTTCATTACTTTAGGTGGATGCAGCATTATCGTACAAACTAAAATCCACCGCCCTGACAAGTCACTAATGGGCAAAAAAGTTTTCGAGTCTCTGGCCACTTGATGTTTCAAAAACAAATTTAGCTTCTGCGGAGACTTTGTCATTTAGGCTTAGACGCTTGCGGTGATCAGCACGCCATTCATTGTTGCGCTAGAGAAAGCCAAACCTCATTACCTTGAGCACACTTGCCTCCAGAATAAAGAACCTGGCCAATGTAATCTCAGATGTGCTGCCTCGGTAGTCGATCAAATCAATTTCTGTAAGATGGAGATCAAGGCATTCGATGAGATTGTTATAGTGCAGCACATTTTTCACTTTCGGGTCTTTTTTTATCCGCAAAAGAAGAGAACATATTAGAGCACCTGGCTACATAAGATTGCCGTGTCATCAAGAGGTACCAATATCATTCGCTCATACGATAGGGTTGGCTGGCTAGTGATATTCTCTCTCTCTCTCTCTCTCTCTTTTTCTGTTTCCTCTCATTTAACTAGGAGCACGTGAAGAGCTTGGGCATTTGTTGCCTTCCACTATGTGGCCGATGCCATATTTCGCAAAAGTATGCCACATAACACACATCGATGTCAAATCAAAAGATTTTGGCACCGCTCTCGCGATGTGAGAGAGTTGGCACCGCTGTGCACACAGACCCACATGTATAAACAAATCAATCAAACTAACTACACCAGCCTCTCACTCTCCCAAACAAGTGTTTTTTATTGCCTCAGTCCTCTCTCTCTCCCACGCAGTGTTTTTTCATTGCGTGAGTTAATTTGGCACCGGAGCAAAGTAGGTGATCCAGATTGGGACACCAGGTGAGCAATGGAGGGGCATCGATGCCAAATGCATCACAAGTGAATTTGGCACATGTTTTGGCCTACATAGCCCACTTTTGTAATACTACCTCGTATTTAGTATAAAATTTTGACCATAGATTTACCTAAGAAAATGCCAATGCATGTCATTAAAAATTACATCATTTGAAATTATGTTCAAATATGAATCCAACGATATAGTTCTTAGTGACATGCATTAACATTTTGTCAGTTAATTCTATGGTCAAATTTTGATACTACAAAATTGGAAGAGTAAACCAGGAGAATTTGGCAGACGAGTACACCAACGCTATCAATTTCGGCGCGTCAATGACCCTGATTTTTGTTGGACCTTCTAGATCCGATACAAGCAATCTCTCAAGGAAAGGCGCATTCTCAATGACCATAACGTGGAACAGCTGGAGTGATCTCTTCCCAATTGATGTCTTGTTGCGGGGCCAACAAGACACATAAATCCATCGAAGATTCGTCGAGGCGATGTGGAGGCTAATGAACCCATGGATCTGCTCAAGACGAAGGTACTCGAGCACAGTACAGCTGCGGACTAGGTGCTCCATAGCCTTCTTCGAGATGACAACGTCGAAGAGGTCGAGCTGCTTGAGTTGAGGGAGAAGAAGAGCGGGCGTGACATTAATCTGGGGAAGATAGCAGGAGCTGAAGCTGGTGCGGTGCAGCGTTGGCATGAGGCGGAGCACGGACGGCGGCAGAGAGCGACATCGTCCAGCTTCAAAGCTGAGCTCCTCGAGCTGATCTAGGGCGGGGGATAAGAACCACTCGTCGAACTTGGGTTGGACCTTGCAGTTGGTACTGAACATGCGGATGTCAAGGCGTTTGGCTGGCCCAGGGTGCGATGGAAGGATCTTGGAGACCGCGGCCATGCGTTTGCAATCCCCATCGCAGAGGCAGCTGTCGATGGTGAGGTTGAGGGGGACGCAGCGCCAGATGGGGCACCACCGCCGGGAGAGCAGGGCGGTCCGCACGGCAGATTTGGTGGGGAGGAGGCCGATGATGACGAGCAGCGTTCGTCGAGGAGGCTGCTGATGAAGTCCAGGCTCGCCGGATGTGGTTTTGGCTCGAGCCGCCTCCGCTTGTTGGCTGCCTCGCCGTCCATCTCAACCGGCGGCGACGCCGGTGTACACGTGTGCTGGTGTGTGTTGTGTGCTGGGTGTGCGCGAGTGTGTCCTTCTGTGCATGCCGCCGCGCAGTGGTGAATTGTGCGCGAGTGCGTCCTTCGCGCGCAAGAAGTTTTTCCTCAATGCGCCCTCAATTTACTAGCGTGCGGGGTGCTACCCTGAGTGGTTTCAACTTTGTTTACTTCACCGCATGTCAGATGGGCCTCTAGTTTACTTATTTTCACCCACTGCCACATGGGCCAGCACACGAAGATACAGAACACGATCTGACAAGGCAGCATGTGGATTGGTTGACCGGTCAACTAAACAATATACGGAGCTATACGCTGACACAGTGAGCGTATAATCCGTCGGTATAGAGAGTTCGAGTGAGAGGGGAGGCCCGTGAGAGATAGCAGAGAGAGAGAGAAAGAGCTACTCCCTCCGTTCGATAATGTAGTTCCAACATTTTTTTAAGTCAAACTTTTGAAACTTTGACCAAGTTTATAAAGAAATTACTTATATCTACAATACCAAAGATAAATGATAGTATGAAGTAAGTACATGTTGTGATGAATCTAATGATCGTTCCAGATGTAAATGTTTTTCTCCACATATACCTGGTCAAACGTTTCTAAGGTTTGACTTTTCAAAACATCCATATGCTTATGGACGTGACAGAGTCCCTAACAAGAGAGAGAGAGTGAGTGAAAAAAGTTTGTGTGCGTGTGTGAAAGAGACATGGACAACACACGATAAAAGTAGAGAAAAAGCGTGTGTGTCTTATGCAAACATATCACACATGCATCTTCGACAATGGAGGCAAAGTGAGGAGATAGTGTGTGGTTGTTTGGAACCGAGAGAGCAAGACCCCTAGCACGTGGCCAAGAGGGGTCTGACAAACAAGGGAGAGAGGTCGAGAGAGACGTACGGAGAAAATGCAGACATGGGGAGGAGAGAGTGTATGTTTGTCATAGAGATATCCCCTGGAGATCGTGATGGGACTACATGGGTGGTAGATCGAGTGACAAGGTGTGTGCGCGATAGAAGATACCCCGAGAGATATCGAGATAGACGTGTGGATGGAAGGAGACAATACGTGTGTTCCTGTTATCTAGTAAGAGATAATCATACTTAGGAGGGGGGGGGGTGCTTGCGCCTATGATGGATTGAGGGATTATGGTACTTAGGGGGGTGCGTGTCACATGGAGAGAGAACAAGGACGGAGAGTGTTGGATGGGTCTATATGTATAGCGCGAGAGAGACATGTGTATGTGTGAACCAGGGAGATATAAGGCCAGTTTGGCTTGCGTCCTGAGCATCTTTTGCCTGACCTGGGGTTGTGGCTGGATTTCATGCACGCTTGTTTGGTTGCTACCCTGTGAAAAAGAAAGCCCGCCTGGCCTGGGTTCCCTTGCACTTTAATTAGCCTGGCTGAACTCCAGACACTGCAAGTAGCCTGGCCTAGGTGACCGATTTCGAACGCCTGGTCGTGCCTGGTCGTGTGGCCACGAGGCTAACAGCAACATGGATGGATATTAGCATTAAATAATTGATACATGGATTGATTGATGGGACGTTGATGCTTTTCCTGGCCCAGGCATGAACCAAACGCTTCAGCATCACACAAGCCTGGCCAGGCAGAAATATTTTACATCTCACGTCCACACCAGGCAGTACCGGCCATCAAGGCATGAGGGTCAGGTCACGAACCAAACTGACCAATAAAGTTTGAGAGAGATTGAGGAGCCCCGATAAGGCTGAGTGGTGCGTCAGATAGCTGAGAGGGGGAAAGAGATATTCCATCCGCTCGATAATGCAGTGCATGTAAATTTTTTAGAAGTCAAACTTTGGAAACTTTGATCAGGTTTACGCAAATGTTATTTATATCTACAATACCAAAGATACATCATACAAAACTACATCTCATGGTGAATCTAATGGTATATGTTTGCCGTACTAGATGTAATTATTTTTCTCCACGTACATGGTCAAACTTTGTGATGTTTGACTCTTCAATAAATCTATATGCTATGGACCGAGGAGAGTGCCCCAGTCGAGACAGATCAAGTGCGTGTGAAGGAGAATGAGTAAGTGTGCAAAAAGAGTATGTGTGTGAAAGAGAAAGTGACAACAAACGATAAATTAGAGAGAGTGTGTGTTTTTTCGTTTCTTATGCGAACATATCATGCATGAATCTCCGAGATGGAAAAGCGAGGCGAGGAGATACACGAAGATAGCTAGTGTGTGATTGTTTGCAATGGAGAGAGACACCCCTGTAGCACATGTCCAATAGAGGTGTGGCCAACAAGGAACAAAGGTCGAGAGGGACACATGGATGGCATGGACGCATGGGGAGGGAGAGAGGGTGTGTTTGTGATAGAGAGATCCTGTCGAGATCGTGAGAGGACTATATGGGTGGGAGATCGAGGGAGTGCGTGCGCGATAGAAAGATGCCCCGAGAGAAATCGAGATAGACCATGCACATGTTTGTGATGGAGACTAAGATTAGCTAGTCCTATACATATAGGGGGGACTGCGTGTGCCTACAATTGAGTGAGAGACCATCATACTTGGCTAGCTGGGCATGAGATTGTGTGTGCGCACGTGTGATATGGAGAGAGAACGAGGGGGAGAGATAGAGTTTTAGATGGGCCCATCGAGTGCGAGTGAGATATGCATGTGTATGTGTGACCCAGGTGGATGGAGAGTTTGAGAGAGGGGGGAAGAGCTCCAAGACGAAATAGTGGTGCGTGAGAGAGTTACAGGCAAAGAGCCAAGGAATCTGTGTGTGTACGATGAGTAAACCCTAGATATCTAGCTTGGACTAGCTAGAGTATCATACATAGTGTGCGAAAGAGACCTATAGATGGTGTATATATGCATGCGAACTAGAAAGACCGCCCCCACACACACAAAGAGAGAGAGAGAGATGGAGATAAAGGGAGAGGGATGAACAAGGTTTTTGTGTCGGATGCGTGCGACAGAATTGAAGATTGTCGGCGAGAGAGAGAGAGAGAACAGGAGTCCGGGAGAGGGGGAGGTCGCGTTTTATGCATCAAAGATTGATATAAACCATGTTTCTATATAAACTTGCATTCAAATATTTAAATTGGAGAACATGTTGTCTGCAATCCACACATGAACGGATATATGCGTATATCAAACAAGTTCATTAATTTGACTTTCAACATGTTCATGGAGTACTATAATACTGTACAACATGCTACTCGATTGAGGTGTTCAATTTTGGATTTAGTTCACTATTTTGACCTACTAAATGTAGCGACCCGACCTCAAACGGTCAAACCTCTGTGTATCCGTGCCATCCCTGGATCGGTATGCTGGCACACACAGTACATCAATGTATATATCAAAGTGCAATCACATGTATAAATAATGTAAAACTGATTTATACCTCATAAGTCTCAGCGGAAACAAACATAAGGGTGTGGAGTCCATCAACGCCAACGGCAAATTGAGTGTAGACCGTAACCCTACAACGTAACTCTTACTCGTCGTAGAAAATTCCTGCAACATAAGACGTTGCAACCCTGTAGGTCAGTACATTGAATGTGCTGGCAAGTCACATCATAAGAATAATGAACCTATTTGTACATGCAGTTTGGCTGGTGGAAAGCTCTAAGTTTAGTTTTTTGCATAAAGCTAGTTTTTTTCCGAGAATAAAAGATATTATTGCACCACTAATGTATAGCATAGGATGAGTTGGTAAACCCAACTCAATCCATTCCCAAAGTTTCATTTAAAACCCAACTGTTTAATTAAAAGTGATGAGATCTCCCAGCATTTCCACTACTAGATGCTCAAGTTGTTCGTAACCGGGGACACGACTAATCGATTAGGTTTTAACACTCTGCAGAGGTTTGCGCACTTTTCCCCACAAGACTCGGTCGCCTCCCTTGAAGTTCTCGCACTGCCTGGCGTTTGAGAATAGGATGACTGAGACATAGTCTTTCGAAAATGTCCCCCCTTAACCCACGGATAGGCCGGTACACCTACATCATTCTACATCTGCTAGCCCATCCCGGAACGGGTCACACTAACTACTCAACTAAGCCAGAGCCCATATTGACTTGTGGCTACACACGTAAGCTTCTAGACATGAGAATACGATTGATCTCTTTGAGCCTGGGCGGACGGACCACTAGTGGTGCACCACCATGGATTTCCCATGCATGCTCCCACTGTACTTCGCCACCATTCAAACCAAACCTCCGCCCAGGTAGTTCATTAAGTTATCTTGGCGCTACTTACTACTTTGTCACTCATCTCTCACAATGAACACTTCCCAATCCACGTCTACATTGGCGAGGCAAAATTAAACTTACGCGGTGGTGACAAAGGTATATGGTTCAAACCTACCTCAATGAACTACTAGGTAGCGACATAGCCATCTGGCAACAATAAATCCTAGCATGCAATCCTACCACAAAAGGGACTAAGTGCATAATATAAAAACATAGGTAATTGGAAGAATGGTCAAATGTGAACTTGCCTGGTAATAGTTGATGAAGATTATATCGCTCTCAGAAATTTACTTAATAGAGCTATTCGTCACTCTCCGATGAAAATATATAAGGTCAAACATTGCATTCACATAAGCAATCATTTCGGAGAACCAAATAATATGCAACATAAAAATACTCGGAAAATCCAAATGAACACACAACAGACTTAACTATCAAAAGAAAATCCTAAGTGCAAAACAACATAGGGCATGGGTGCAAAAGAAAAATTTGTGACGTGGACCATAGTGCATACTAGGCATACGAGTAAAACTACTATGGACAGATCCTAATGTGTGAAAAAATATCGTGAGATAGGTCCAAGTGATAGGGTTTGGCAACGGTGACACGGTGCAAAAAGAATCACATCAATCGGAGCTACGGTTTAGGAGATATGGCCATTTGAAGTTCAAATTCAAATCTGAATAAAGTTCAATTTTGAATTTGGAAAAAGTTTACAAACACGATGCTACTGGATAGATCCAATAAATACGAAGAATTTGCCGCTGGTTTCATCGAATTTGGACCTACGGGTAAAAAGTTGTGGCTATTCTAAGTTTAGGGACTAATCTGCTAATTATAGGGACTAAACAGTGAAGAAAACTATCACCAACAAGTCCCTGGCCAGGTGGCGCACTGTGAGAGGCCAGAGAGTGTTCACTTCGGTAGCTATACGGTGAACGGCCACTGAATAATAAAAACAACTACCGCTGCTAAATAAAAAAACCAGAGACCGGTTTTTCACTAAAACCGCATGGTTTAATAAAACCTTGGTTAACCGTTTTAAACAAAAAACAAACAGAACGAGGGGAAGCTCACAACGAGCGGCAGTGTCGGCGTCGGTGACGTGCAGGGGACGGCGGCGCGGCGTTGGGCACCGACGGGGTGACGGCCTGCGGTGGTCCTCGGCAGCGGGAAAGAAGACGAATGGGGCCGACGCGTCGGGGGCTGTCCGGTGGTGGAGGCGGCGCGCGTTGGGGTGATAGAGACGGAGCGAAGGAAGGGTGGCGCTCCGGCGAACTCCGGCGGTTCGGACGTCGTCCGTGCGACGGCTCCGGTGTCCCCTAGACCACAAAAAGTTGTCAACAAGGTGTGCGTGGAGCAGGGGAACAAGTTGACAGAGTTTGGGGCCTCATAGTGGCTTACGGCCGACGAGCATCTCCGGCGAAGTAGCTCCAGCCAGCGAGATCCAAGCGGCAACTGCGGGCGGTAGGAGCGGCGAGAGGACGAGCAAGTGGGCAGGATGGAGAGAGGGGGCTCCGAGTCTTTTATAGGTGCGGAGAGGGGTGCTCAGGGTGGCGGGATTAGCCTTATCCCCGAAGGCGAGGTGCGGTGGTTGCGGGCGGGCGGCGGGCTCGTGCTCTATCCCGAGTGGGAGAGACGAGAGGTTGGGGACGACGGGGGTGGGGCCCTCCTGGCAGCGATAGCTACATGCGAACGAGAGAGAGAGGCGGGTCAGGCGAGCGAGCGGTGGCCTTCGGGCATTGGGAGCAGGCCGCGGGCCGAAGTGCATGGCTGGCTGGGCCTACGCGCGGGTGTGCGTGTGTTGTTTTTTTTACAAAAACTTTCCAAGGCCAAACAAAACCAAACCAAATCCTAAAAAGTACCACGATAATTTCTAAAATTATCTCTGAATATCTCTAACACAGTGAACATTTAATCAAGCATAGAAGAATTTGAAAATATTTTCCTAATGCATTTAATGCACTTTTTGCAAATTGAATAAATACCAAATAAGTTCTAAAAACTCCAAATAATATTCAAATGAAATTCCCACCTCTTTTATATTTAGAGGAAGTCATCTTATCCCCTCTCCTTCAGTTTTCTTGAGTGGAAAATAATATTTGAACATTCGAGAAAACTCCAAAATACCATAAATCATGAGATGCAAATGGTTTCAAATATTATTTTAAATAATCATCTATTGGTTTCATAATCCATTTCCATTTTCTTTCTGATAAATGAAGGAGTCATATTTCCTTCTCTCTTTATTTTATTTGAATGAATGGAAATGTTTTGAAACTCAAAACGGAAAACTTTCCAAAAATGAACCAAATGAAATTCAAAAGTGCTCCTTATCACTTCCCACTCTATTTCATATATTCTGAAGAAGTCCTATTATCTTCTCTCATGAAAATCCTTGAGTGGCATAGAGTTTCTGAGTTGGACTATTGTTCAAATGGAATTCAAATCAACTTCAAAACCCCTTTTCATTTCGTTAAATGGAAGAAGTCATATTATCTTCACTCTAGGGTTTTGGGATGAATGAATTTTAATTCATGGAGATCAAAATGCGAGATGAAGGTTTTGGGAAATTCCTTTTATTCCCTCTCATTCAACTTTCAAAAAGTCTTAAATTTTCACTCAATTTCACACAATCAATCACACAACAATCAAACAAACAATCATAATAATTTATTTAATATAACATTCCAAAATTTAGAATTTTGGGATGTTACAAACTACCACCCTTAAAATGAATCTCGTCCTCGAGATTTGGAGAGGCTAGAAAGAAGGTTAGGTTTGGGGGGGTCTCCTTGAAAATCCATTCATCAACACAAGGTATGGTGTGCTACTACCCTTAGAAGCATGGTTATGCTTCCAACAAAACTCATGTACTCTGCCCTTTTGGTTGACGGTGTCGGTCCTCTCATACTCCCTGGAGTAACTCTTTCTTTGAGGCTCTTCCGATAGGGCATAACCTTTTCCTAAAAATCTTGAGTCCTTGCATCAAATATGATCCTTCCGAGATTGGGTCTTCTTAGCTGTCAGGTCTATCGCCAATGCTAAACAACTATTGAAAATCTCATGGTGGTCGACAATTACTGGTTCTCCTGCAGAAAATGGGTCTGGGTTGAACCTCACCGCATAACCTACGTTTGGCAACAGGTGCCTGTACAGGGTTTCCATCATCCTGCCATTCTAAGGCTTTTGGCTTGTCGTGTCGACACTCTTCTAGGGTTTCAAGTCTTTCTGATTTTCCCATCAACATATGATAGCTCATGATAGAAGTCTTTGGTATGGGGGCCAATCCATCCCGTACTTGAATCATTACCACATACACAGATAGTGAATCACGTATTCTAACACTTGGGCATCCTCACAAGCATTGCAGAACTTCTCTTCTCCACGAACTGGGTTCGGGTAAATCCATTTGTTCTGCAAGCCAAACAAAATCTCTATCGCTTCTTCACAACTCTCGGGTTTACGTAACCTCCTATGGAATGTCTGCTAATGAAATCATAGCTTCCTTCAGAATTCTTTTCTTCAACAAGATTGCGCTTGTTTCCTTATCAAATCCTGGGTCCTGTGGGTTATGGCCCACTTCAACACTTGTATATCTTTAACTCATCCTTGGAGTTACTATCGTTCCATATTCCAACATTATATCTCCTTTAAATCCAATAGTACTTCATTCCTTCATATTCTTGGGGTAACCATCATAACTAAAACAAAACTCCAACTCATTTGTCCAAACTCCAACTTTATGGAATACATTTTCCTTTCTAATGGTCTAGTGTTCACACACACAAGTATCGCCAAAGAAATGCACTGGTTCATCGATAATTCTCTTCATATCAAATCCTTTATTACATCCTTAACCACTACTCAAAATTCAAATTTCACAAGTACTCTATTACAGAAGCTGCCATCCACAAGTTTGGTATGGTCAAGCATTACTTCCATCTTTATTCATTTGCCCTTCTTGAAGATACTTCAGTCCCACTAGAATTGTGCGATGTGATCCTTCAAATCATCGATGTTTTGCTTCATCTTGGTGGCCATGAGTTTCATCTCCATCATCTCTGCATGCACTTCTCTCAGGTATTCCTGAGTGTGATGGAGTCTTGCTTCTAGTATTTCTCCAATCTGATGTATGGCTTCCATAGCAGCTTCACGAACAGAGTCGAAGAATGTTGCTCGTGGTACTCGAGAAATGAAAAAGTATTGCCCCATAGTCTTTGGGCAAACTCCCTTCACACGGTGGAGGTGTACCTCCACGTACCAAAGTTCAACTCCATTCTCCATGAAAGGATAACCCTTGTAGACTGCATCTCCTTCAAGATGAATATGCTTCATCATGTCCTTCAGAATTTTTGGGTAATCCTGATCACTAGTCAGGGTCATGATCCTTTCCGGGCCCTTGAGAAAAGACTCGTAAAAGGTTGTCATCTGCAGGCATAAGATAGAAGGGGTACTCAGGATACTGTATGTATTTCCTTTGGTGAAATGTGGTTATTTTTCTAGGAAAGGTTTGGGGTCAGCTTGTCCATGGGTTCAAGGTTTTAGTCTGGGTGAGATAGCAAGAGAGGTACTCACAATCAACAAAAAACTCATGACACCTCATATGAGATTCCAACCACATCAACTTTTATTGCTTCACGAACCATTACAATTTCCATTTCATAACTCAACTCAACACCCCCAAAAATAAAACTGTATTCCACATTCATCACATGCTTTATTCCAATATCAAGACCTCAACTACTCAGCTCAAGTTTTCCTCGGATCTGAACATTCTCTGACAAAATGTCCTACTCCTTTACAGCGTAAACAAATGGCGTCAGACAAATCCAGGGGCTTCTTGGTGGTTATCTTGGCTCCTTGGGTCCTTGGCTTCCTTGCTGGGCATTTGCTAGCGTAATGACCTAGATCCTTGCACCTGTAACAAGTGATTTGACTCAGGTCCTTTTCTGCAGAAATTGGGTTATTCTGGGGATACATGCTCTTTCTCTTCCTCGACTTCTTCGTTCCGATCAATTCTTCTATCTCATGTGGATCAAACTCCACTTCTTCTATCGGGAAGTCTCCCAGATACTCTTGGTTTTCCTTCATGCAATATTGTTAAAAATGTCCTTCTTCTCCACATGAATAGCAAGCATTGGAGTAAAATCGGTTTAGGCTTTCTCCATCAGGGTCGTCAACATCTTCTTTCGTCACCCGTTTTCTTAAACTTTCCCTGAGGGCTTCTTTTACTGCTTCCTTCTGCTACTTGGTAATTTCTTTTACCTTGGGATAAATATGACACTGGGCAGGGTAGTGCATAGTTCCTTCACACAAGAAACAAGTAACCTTCATTGTTGGACATTCTTCAGCTTGGTTATTTCCTTCACAATGAGGGCATCCATCCTTGTGTTCTTCATGGGTATGTCCTATCTCACCACAAATCTTGCATGCACAAGGTTTCTTCATTTTATTGGCATAGGGCTTCTGAATGAGACGAGACCTCAGTAGAGTCATCTTGAATTCCTCCCAAGTTTTTGCTCCGTTACATCCTTGTATGGCCTGATGCATTTTCCACCAGGTTGCAGCACTTTTTGTAAAGTACTGAAGAGCGTATTGAACCTCATACTTCCTTGCAACCAAATTGCTCCTAAAGTGATTCTCCATGCTTTGAATCCATAGCTCTGCCTCCAATTGAGTGATCGGTTCAGAGAATGCAAGTCCATCTTCATTCATCATCTATTGGGTCCAAGGGTTTCGGGATGAGACACGAGAGATAGAGAGATACACACAATACACACAATATAGTTTTGAAAATAAGTTTCATTTGTGGCTGTTAGGAAAAACATCAAACAATGACAGCTCACAAACATCGCATCTAACGTAAGTATACAACAGGGGTTTGGTCCTCTAAAGTTCATATAAATCTTGAAATTCTTCAATTCTTCGGAGGCTTCGACTATTGTAGCTTCAACTCTTCTAGTGTATGGTGAAGTCTGATATCTTGTCGTTCTCGGAGTGGTCTCATCAGTTGATCCTCCGTGTGTTCAAAGGGAAAAGGGGTATTGTCTGACTATTTGGGGTAAAAGGAAAGATTTGATAAAGCTCAGAAAAGAAGAGAGGTAAAGGATCTTTTTGAAAATTAAGTTTTAGAGAAATCCTTTCCTATGGGCCTTCCAGTTTCTAGGGTCACGTCCTACAGTCAACATGTGCTCTGATACCATCTCTGTAGCGACCCGACCTCAAACGGTCAAGCCTCTGTGTATCCGTGCCATCCCTGGATCGGTATGCTGGCACACATAGTACATCAATGTATATATCAAAGTGCAATCACATGTATAAATAACGTAAAACTGATTTATACCTCATAAGTCTCAGCAGAAACAGACATAAGGGTGTGGAGTCCATCAACGCCAGCGGCAAGTTGAGTGTAGACCGTAACCCTACAACGTAACTCTTACTCGTCGTAGAAAATTCCCGCAACATAAGATGTTGCAACCCTGTAGGTCAGTACATTGAATGTACTGGCAAGTCACATCATAAGAATAATGAACCTATTTGTACATGCATTTTGGCTAGTGGAAAGCTCTAAGTTTAGTTTTTTGCATAAAGCTAGTTTTGTCCCTAGAATAAAAGATATTATTCCACCACTACTGTATAGCATAGGATGAGTTGGTAAACCCAACTCAATCCATTCCCAAAGTTTCATTTAAAACCCAACTGTTTAATTAAAAGTGATGAGATCTCCCAGCATTTCCACTACTAGATGCTCAAGTTGTCCGTAACCAGGGACACGGCTAATCGATTAGGTTTTAACACTCTGCAGAGGTTTGCGCACTTTTCCCCACAAGACTCGATCGCCTCCCTTGAAGTTCTCACACTGCCTGGCGTTTGAGAACAGGATGACCGAGACATAGTCTTTCGAAAATGTTCCCCCTTAACCCACGGATAGGCCAGTACACCTACATCATTCTACATCTGGTAGCCCATCCCGGAAGGGGTCACACTAACTACTCAACTAAGCCAGAGCCCATATTGACTTGCGGCTGCACACGTAAGCTTCTAGACATGAGAATACGATTGATCTCTTTGAGCCTGGGCGGACGGACCACTAGTGGTGCACCACCATGGATTTCCCATGCATGCTCCCACTGTACTTCGCCACCATTCAAACCAAACCTCCGCCCAGGTAGTTCATTAAGTTATCTTGGTGCTACTTACTACTTTGTCACTCATCTCTCACAATGAACACTTCCCAATCCACGTCTACATTGGCGAGGCAAAATTAAACTTACGCGGTGGTGACAAAGGTATATGGTTCAAACCTACCTCAATGAACTACTAGGTAGCGACATAGCCATCTGGCAACAATAAATCCTAGCATGCAATCCTACCACAAAAGTACTAAGTGCATAATATAAAAACATAGGTAATTGGAAGAATGGTCAAATGTGAACTTGCCTGGTAATAGTTGATGAAGATTATATCGCTCTCAGAAATTTACTTAATAGAGCTATTTGTCACTCTCCAATGAAAATCTATAAGGTCAAACATTGCATTCACATAAGCAATCATTTCGGAGAACCAAATAACATGCAACATAAAAATACTCGGAAAATCCAAATGAACACACAACAGACTTAACTATCAAAAGAAAATCCTAAGTGCAAAACAACATAGGGCATGGGTGCAAAAGAAAAATTTGTGACGTGGACCATAGTGCATACTAGGCATACGAGTAAAACTACTATGGACAGATCCTAATGTGTGAAAAAAATATCATGAGATAGGTCCAAGTGATAGGGTTTGGCAACGGTGACACGGTGCAAAAAGAATCACATCAATCGGAGCTACGGTTTAGGAGATATGGCCATTTGAAGTTCAAATTCAAATCTTAATAAAGTTCAATTTTGAATTTGGAAAATTTTTACAAACATGATGCTACTGGATAGATCTAATCAATACGAAGAATTTGCCGCTGGTTTCATCGAATTTGGACCTACGGGTAAAAGGTTGTGGCTATTCTAAGTTTAGGGACTAATCTGCTAATTATAGGGACTAAACAGTGAAGAAAACTATCACCAACAAGTCCCTGGCCAGGTGGCGCACTGTGAGAGGCCAGAGAGTGTTCACTTCGGTAGCTATACGGTGAACGGCCACTGAATAATAAAAACAACTACCGCGGCTAAATAAAAAAATGGAGACTGGTTTTTCACTAAAACCGCATGGTTTAATAAAACCTTGGTTAACCGTTTTAAACAAAAAACAAACAGAACGGGGGGAAGCTCACAGCGAGCGGCAGTGTCGGCGTCGGTGACGTGCAGGGGACGGCGGCGCGGCGTTGGGCAGCTACAGGGTGACGGCCTGCGGTGGTCCTCGGCAGCGGGAAAGAAGACGAATGGGGCCGGCGCGTCGGGGGCTGTCCGGTGGTGGAGGCGGCGCGTGTTGGGGTGATAGAGACGGAGCGAAGGAAGGGTGGCGCTCCGCCGAACTCCGGCGGTTCGGACGTCGTCCGTGCGACGGCTCCGGTGTCCCCTAGACCACAAAAACTTGTCAACAAGGTGTGCGTGGAGCTGGGGAACAAGTTGACAGAGTTTGGGGCCTCATAGTGGCTTACGGCCGACGAGCTTCTCCGGCGAAGTAGCTCCAGCCAGCAAGATCCAAGCGGCAACTGCGGGCGGTAGGAGCGGCGAGAGGACGAGCAAGTGGACAGGATGGAGAGAGGGGGCTCCGATGCTTTTATAGGCGTGGAGAGGGGTGCTCAGGGTGGCGGGATTAGCCTTATCCCCGAAGGCGAGGTGCAGTGGTTGCGAGCGGGCGGCGGGCTCGTGCTCTATCCCGAGTGGGAGAGACGAGAGGTTGGGGACGACGGGGGTGGGGCCCTCCTGGCAGCGATAGCTACATGCGAACGAGAGAGAGAGGCGGGTCAGGCGAGCGAGCGGTGGCCTTCGGGCGTTGGGAGCAGGCCACGGGCCGAAGTGCATGGCTGGCTGGGCCTACGCGCGGGTGTGCGTGTGTTGTTTTTTTACAAAAACTTTCCAAGGCCAAACGAAACCAAACCAAATCCTAAATAGTACCACGATAATTTCTAAAATTATCTCTGAATATCTCTAACACAGTGAACATTTAATCAAGCATAGAAGAATTTGAAAATATTTTCCTAATGCATTTAATGCACTTTTTGCAAATTTAATAAATACCAAATAAGTTCTAAAAACTCCAAATAATATTCAAATGAAATTCCCACCTCTTTTATATTTAGAGGAAGTCATCTTATCCCCTCTCCTTCAGTTTTCTTGAGTGGAAAATAATATTTGAACATTCGAGAAAACTCCAAAATACCATAAATCATGAGATGCAAATGGTTTCAAATATTATTTTAAATAATCGTCTATTGGTTTCATAATCCATTTCCATTTTCTTTCTGATAATTGAAGGAGTTATATTTCCTTCTCTCTTTATTTTATTTGAATGAATGGAAATGTTTTGAAACTCAAAACGGAGAACTTTCCAAAAATGAACCAAATGAAATTCAAAAGTGCTCCTCATCACTTCCCACTCTATTTCATATATTCTGAAGAAGTCCTATTATCTTCTGTCATGAAAATCCTTGAGTGGCATAGAGTTTCTGAGTTGGACTATTGTTCAAATGGAATTCAAATCTACTTCAAAACCCCTTTTCATTTCGTTAAATGGAAGAAGTCATATTATCTTCACTCAGGGTTTTGTGATGAATGAATTTGAATTCATGGAGATCAAAATGCGAGATGAAGGTTTTGGGAAAGTCCTTTTATTCCCTCTCATTCAACTTTTAAAAAGTCTTAAATTTTCACTCAATTTCACACAATCAATCACACAACAATCAAACAAACAATCATAATAATTTATTTAATATAACATTCCAAAATTTAGAATTTTGGGATGTTACACTGAACGAGCTATTTCATTGAATCGAGATATTTCATTTTGGGTTTGATTCGCGTTTTTGAGTGGGTCAACTATTTGTCGTATAGTAAATCGCTAGCAACGAGCATGTAAAAACACATTACTCCCGAGCATCATCTCTCCATCTAAAAAAGAAGTGGCAAGCTAATATTTCAAAATTTGATCTGAATCGACTTGGTAAGGTAGACGTGGATGCTCGTTCTCCCAAAATTTGAACGAACCGTTAAACATCCTCTCTGCTCGGTGGAATTCGCCCGAGCAAATAAATGGGAGACGCGAAATTACCGTCCTATGTGGGACACGCATCAATTGGCCCGTTGTACATCGAGGGTAGGTTCGTAACTTCATCCAAGCGCACCTTCTCCTCGGCCGAAATGACATGTGCCGAATAATTCATAAACCATGGTCGGAAAAACACGCTCTCCTTGCCCGAAATAGCTCGCGCCCACTATTTCAAAACACGCTCTCCTCGCCCGAAATCGCTCGCACCCACTATAGTTCAAAACACGCCCTCCTCGCCCGAAATCGCTCCCGCCCAGAGAAGCAAAGTTACTCTACTATCCCCGACCCTCAGTACACAGACCCAAGCCAAGAAGCCTATAGGCAAGGGTAGAACTGTAACTCCCCCTCACATTTCAGACAAATGCGTTCGTAAGACATGGTTCCACTCCTCTCCCAATTTCCCCCGCCCGCCCCCATTCATACCTCGTTGGCGCCAAATCACCTTCTCCCCGGGAAGCTCCCTTCTCCCGAGCCGTGAAACCTCAGCCCCACCTCCATGGCGCCCCCCACCGCACCAATTTCACAGCCGCCCTCCTCCCTAATGCCGGAGACGCTGCCCATTTGCCGTCGTGCACTGGGCCATGTGCCTCTTACTCCGTGCTGCTGGTGCTGCCTCGACGACGGCCGCGTGAACCGTACCGGAGCCGATTCACCCCTGCTGTTGTTCACGGCTCCGGAGCGGCTCCAACTTCGGATCTGTCCAGAGTCCTGGCGCTGCTTCGGCGTAGCCGTCGACCGTCGCGACATCGCTCTTTCCCTGCCGCCATTCGCCACCGCAACCGCGCCGGCCTCACCGACTCGGCAGCTGGACCTGCCTACTTAACCATGCCGCTAGATAGGTCGCACCCTCATCTCAAATCACTTTATTTAGGCGTCAGTTGTCTGAATTTTTATTCTGGGCCAATCGATTTGCAATGGGAAGCAGCACCCCTCGAGGCGGCGGAGCTCCTAGGCTGCCGGTTGGCTGGTGTCTAACGTAAGGGTGCGGGGCCGCAAAGTTCGCCGCGGAAGCAGCGCTTAGATGGCTATCTTTTAGAGTTGCGTGGGTTGAAGGTACTGCCGCCGCCGGATCTGGATGATGGGGAGTCTTTGTAGATTGGCCCGGGGGCGGCGCAACCACGACAGTGCAGTGGGGCGGGGAGCGGGGTTTTGGCTGGGGCCACGCACGGCGGAGGCAGGCTGCTCTGCCGTTGGTCGCTGGCTCTTCAGGGAAGATTCCGAACAGTGTCAGCCGGGAGGCACAAGACGGCCAGCCATCCGGCATAGATCGGACAGTACCAAAATAAAATAAAATCGTGTGACCCCAATTTAGTCTTCAGTCAACAGACGTGTGACCACTCTCGTACCTTGCTGTTGATCTCTTAGTGTATTTCTTCAGATCAAAGAGATATGTCGTTCTTAACATTATGCGTTATCTGCATCTTCAGACACACCGTCTTCCGACTCACCGCAGCTGCTCCAACAAGGGAAGCATACACCAGAAGGGAGTTATAGTCCCCACTCAACAGTTCCCTGCATCGAATGCGCGTGCCCGACATGCACAACCATAACAACTGCAGGGCCATCGACAAGTCAGCACATGATGCTCACACCTATGGATGGCAGCCAGATAGGTTGTACCCTCATCTTACTTGTGTGCAACATTTATGGCTTTTTTATTCATCTAAGCATGGAAAATAGATCATCACATTTCACTGTATATTCATGCTGATCTCTTACGGGTCTTGTTCAGGAGTTAACGCTGTTCCATAGTTCAGCTAAGATACTTGTTCTTTAGGTAGCACTGTTCCATAGTTATCATCCATCAGCCAATGCTATCCCACAGGCTGGTGATTATAGTATTATACCACTTCTAGTATTTCCTATGTTGTTCTTTAATACTTTTGTGTGCCATCTAGTTAATCTCGAGTACAAACAATACATATTCTATAGCTTTCATCTGTGTTCTCCCTTTAGTTTATGAGACCTATTGCTGCTAGTTAACCCCAGTCCTACTATTTATGTCGTCTCCTACAGGCATTCATTACATAAATCTAACTACTAGTTGTCTTCCATGCAAGTCAGATATAATTGCACACACTGATATATCCACAAGAACCTCACGGAGCAATGTAAAGGCCAATAAACTTGATGTCAATGATACCCAATACGATGGAACATGTAAAGGCAGTTCTTCAGAAGACTTGCAGAAAGATGATGAATCCTCTTCACCCCACAAGGTCCTTGCTCTAACTTGGCCTGTGATATGGGTACAACATGCATATAATGTCTTGGAGTGTATCTACTCTGTTGCAATGCCATGTTCTTAGCATGCTGATCATGCATGTAAATATGTCATGCCTTCCTGTTTTTCAGTACCTATTCCATTCATGATAACATGTTTTCAAATTCAAGTACTGTCATTCTACTCTATCGCAATGCCATCTGCTTAATTTGGACATCATGCTTCTGAATATCTTATGCATTGTTATTCATCAGTATGTACTTCATCTGTCTACCATACCATGTTTTTTTACATTGAAGTGTTGTTCTAGTGCTCTGTTGCAATGCCATCTTATTTTCCCAATCATACACATGTATGTTGCCTTAGTTATTTCTGTATGTATTCCGCTAGCATACAGTTTTACATTTAACTAGTGTTTTTTTTGCTGTGTTGTCCTATCGTATCCCTAGCTCTTACACCATACTCTCTCCGTCCGGATTACAAGTTGCCGAAATGGATAAAAAAGGATGTATCTAGAACTGAAATACGCCTAGACCCATCCATTTTTTTCCGGATGGAGGGAATACATGTCAATATGTCATGCCTTTCTATTCTTCAGTACCTATTCCATCTCTCTGCTGCCGCATGTTTTATAATTATAGCACCATTCTTCTATACAAGGCATGCAAGGGGAAGACGACTATGTTAGAATCTGAAGGGTTACGAACAAGGCCTTTGCAAAAGATCCAAACGCCAGGAGATAATAAACCAACTCCAGTTTTTATAGATACTGCTCCAGCACAGAGAAACCCAACTCCTACAGATAATAAGCAGATTCTAGTGGCCAAAGAACTAGTCCGCTCCAGTCCAGCAAAAATATGTCGACTCAATTCTAAGAAGCGTGCGTGTATCCTTGCATCATGAAATTTGATAGCATGCTGATCATATTTTCTACATGTTTCTTACCCATCTCTCTTTTAGAAAATAAGCTTAACGGATAGAAGATTTTCTGCAATGGTATCGTTTATGAGGAAAGATTCTTGCAGGAGTTCTCTGTGCTCCAATGTAGATGTAAGTACCTGTTGTATATCACTATATTTTTACATCGGCATGTATTTTGTTAATCGTCGTGAATCCAACCTTTATCTGATCTAAATTTAGTTATAGCAAAATGTATGATTAAAGGCCACAATGTTGATTTTTGCAAGGAAAACTGCCTGGTAGTTTTGCATCCTGAGCTGCATGAGTGTACTATCTCATATCAGTGGGTTTGAATACTTTGGTTCTGCAGTGGGTTTTTTCAGTGTTTTTTTACTGTGTTGTCTTGTCGTATCCCTAGCTCTTACATCATACTCCCTCCGTCCGGATTAAATGTCACATAAATGGATAAAACTGGATGTGTCTAGAACTGAAATACGCCTAGACCCATGCATTTATTTCCGGATGGAGTGAATACATGTCGATATGTCATGCCTTTCTATTCTTCAGTACCTATTACATCTCTGCTGTAGCATGTTTTATAACTGAATCACCATTCTTCTATATAAGGCATGCAAGGGGAAGATGGCTATGTTAGAATCTGAAGGGTTATAAACCAGGTCTTTGCAAAAGATCCAAACGCCAGGAGATAATAAACAAACTCCATTTTTCATAGATACTGCTCCAGCACAGAGAAACCCAACTCCCACTGATAATAAGCAGATTCCAGTGGCCAAAGAACTAGTCCACTCCAGTCCAGCAAAAGAATGTCAACTCCATTCTAAGAAGCGTGTGCGTATCCTTGCATCATGAAATTTTATAGCATTCTGATCATATTTTCTACATGTTTCTAACCCGTCTCTCTTTTAGAAAATAAGGTTAAACGATACAAGACTTCCTCCATTGGGATCGTATTCGAGGAAAATATCTTGCGGGAATTCTCTGTGCTCCAGTGCTGATGTAAGTACCTGTTGTATATCACTATATTTTTACATCAGCATGTATTTTGTTAATCGGCCTGAATGTGCAAAATGTTAAAGGTGCCAATGTTGATTTTTGTAAGGAAAACTGCCTGGTAGTTTTGCGTACTGAGCTGCATGAATGTGCTATCTCATATCACGCACATTACTGAATTGTAGTGCTTCTCTGGTTTCCCATTCATTCATTGTGTCAATGTAGCTTTCGTATTACCTTACCTGGCTGATGATAGCTGTGCCATATTGTGTTAATTTGGTGTAGGCTAGTTGCCCAAACATTCGTTGTGTCAATGTTGCTTTCCTATTATCTGACTTGGCCAATGATAGCAATGCTAGTGTGTTAATTTTGTGCAGGCTGCTGAAGATAAGAAGACAAACTCTGAAAACAGCAAGGCAACCCCATTGTTTCTTTCCAGTAAATCTAGGCCAGGTAATATGGCAATAACTCATGATTAATCTGTTTGGTTCCCGTCCTAATTTATGTTATGATGCAGTGGTCAAGACACTCTCCACTATCAATAATACAAGCCTGCCAAAATCGCCATCTGAATCTGTTCAGTATCCTCTGTCTCGAATGTGACAGAATAAATGTATGTTAGTGAACCAATTAATGGCTGAAGCAATGATGGAAATGGTGGATGAATCAGAGGTGCAGAGTCGTGCGACACAACAACTGATCAATGTTTTCAGAGACAGTGTGGCAAAGCAGCAAGAACTTGCCCACATGCTTATGGGCGTCATCTGTGCTAAGGTTGCAGATTGTGACGTTGTAGATGGTTAGGTTCTGCTCATTTATTTGCACTGGCATCAATCTTTGATTTCCCAGTGGACGTGATTTCCTGTAATATATTCTGGATGTGCAGCGTTATTCCCTATATGCCGTACCTTTACTCGTCGTAATGGGCTCAAATTATCTAATTTGGCCTAAAGACATGAACGAATTTTAGTGGGCCCATTAAGTTAATGGGCCGTTACTAGGCCGAAAGTTAATGGTCGGCCCTCTTACCTCCCGGGTCGTTAACAGGCCGACATCGAAGCGGGCAACAGGTGGCCCCAATTTATTTCATGGGCCGTTAACAAGCCGTTACTAAGTTTGGGCTACATATGGCCCAACTATACTGTAGGCCTTTAGCAGGACGAAAGAGACAGCGGGCTTATATTGGACCATGAAGAGCATGGGCCGCTAAGAGGCCAAAAGTCAGGTCGTATTGTAAATGGCCCAACTGTGTTGTGGGCCTTTAGCAGGCCAAAAGAGAAACCGGGCTGGTATTCGACCATGAAGGGCATGGGCCGTTAAGAGGCCAAAACTAAGGTCCGACTACAAATGGCCCAACTCATTTATGGTCCGTTAACAGGCCGAAAGGCACACAGGGCCGGGAATTGTCCCAACACTTAAATGGGTCGCTAAAAGGCCAAAACTCAGGTCCGACTACAATTGGCCCAACTGATTTATGGGTTGTCAACAGGCTGAAAGTGACACCGGGCCAGAAATTGGCCCAACACTTAAATGGGCCGCTAAAAGGCCGAAACTCAGGTCCGACTACAAATGGCCCATCAGATTTATGGGCCGTCAACAGGCTGAAAGACACACCAGGCCGGAAATTAGCCCAACATTTAAATGGATCGCTAAAAGGCCGAAAGATGTACATCCTTAAAATTGGCCCATCCATTAAATGGGCCGTTAACAGGCCGAAATCTCATCGGGCCGATATTGAGCCCAAATATATAGCGGGCTGTTAACGGGTCCGAACTCACAATGGGTTGCAATGGTGTCAAATATTTAACGGGCCAAATTGGCACATCTCGTATGGGCCGTGGGCTTAAATGGACCTGACACAAGTAGGCCTTATATGGGCCGGCCTGCTAATTTTTACTGGGCCGGCCTTTTTCACCGGAATGGGCCACCGTTGGGCCGTGCTACGTGTCGACCTATCATAGGCGCCTCCTGTCCAATGAGTGGATGACATCTGTCCCAACGATGAGCCGACACGTGTTTCCTCTAGCCAATGATGATTTTACACGTGGAAAATCCCCATTGGTCAATGCTGTTAACGGGTTATTGGATCCAAAACCCGACCCGATAGCTTAACGGCGTTCCGTTACGGTGGATGCCACATGTCGGTCACCCTTGACGAAAGCACTTCTATGACGCGTGATTTATCGTCATGGAAGTGGACACTTCCGTGATGATAATTTTGGTAATGTCATGGAACACTTCTACGACAGCACATGTATGACTATCTTGATTCTGTCATAAATTTGTCATGGATGTACATGCATGACAAAAAACGCGACCTATTGTGACAAACACGTATCATCACGGAAGTGTATTTTTTTTGTAGTGTATGCCTCCGTCGATGCCCACGGGATTTTGAGTGCGTAGTTATGTACGCGCGGCATGAATGCCACCACTTGATCAGGACTGAGACGGAGGCCGGATTGCTAGTCGAGCTCCTGACGAGCCGAGCTCTCCTCCTGTAGAGTAGTTCGGACCCTCTTACTGGTGTCCGTGGGCTCGGCGGCCAAATTAAGATTCTGCTTGAGAAGGCCGCTCTGTACTTCTGCTGCTAAGGCAGCTGTGTGCTCTTCTGTACGGAGGGAGCGTTCCATATTTCCATTAACCGTTATGACGCCACGTGGACCGGGCATCTTGAGCTTGAGATAAGCGTAGTGTGGTACTGCATTGAATCGAGCAAACGCAGTTCGTTCGAGCAGTGCGTGATAGCCACTACGGAAGGGGACGATATCAAAGATTAACTCCTTGCTTCGGAAGTTATCCGGAGATCCGAAGACAACCTCTAGTGTGATTGAGCCTATACAGCGGGCCTCTACACATGTTATGACTCCTTTGAAGGTAGTCTTGGTGGGCTTGATCCGTGATGGGTTAATGCCCATTTTTCGGGTTGTATCCTGATAGAGCAGATTGAGGCTGCCACCTCCATCCATAAGGACACGAGTCAGGTGGAACCCATCAATTATAGGGTCTAGGACTGGTGCGGCTGAGCCATCGTGACGGATACTGGTCGGATGATCCCGGGCGATCAAAAGTGATCGGGCATGATGACCATGGATTAAAATTTGGGGTGACTGGCTCTATCGCGTAGACATCCCTGAGCGCACGCTTGCGCTCCCTCTTGGGGATGTGGGTAGCGTATATCATGTTCACCGTTTTGACCTGAGGGGGAAACTTCTTCTGTCCCCCTGTGTTTGGTTGTCGGGGCTCTTCGTCATCGTCCTCGCTTTGCGATCCTTTTCCTTGTTCTCGGCGTTTAATGTCGGTCTGTTTAAAAACCCAGCAATCTCTATTTGTATGATTGGGTGGTTTGTCCGGGGTGCCATGAATCTGGCACGGACGATCAAGTATGTGGTCCAAGCTGGATGGGCCTGAATTGTTCTTTTGGAATGTCTTCTTCCGCTGACCGGACTTAGAGCCACTGAATCCGGCATTGACCACCGTATCCTTGGTGTTGTCAATGTTGTTTCGACACTTGTATCTGTTGCGTCGAGACTTGTCTGCATTATTTTTAACTTCAGGGGTGCCGACATCACTTGCATTGTTTTGCTATGGGCCAACCAACTATCCTTGCCCGCACAAAAGCAGGTCATGAGTGCCGTGAGGGCTGCCATGAATTTTGGCTTTTCTTGGCTGAGGTGGCGAGCGAACCATTTGTCACGGATGCTGTGTTTGAAGGCTGCTAGGGCTTCGGCATCCAGACAATCGACTATTTGGTTCTTTTTAGTTAGGAACCTAGTCCAGAATTTCCTGGTGGACTCTCCGGGCTGTTGAACTATATGACTTAAGTCATCAACGTCCGGAGGTCAAACATATGTACCTTGGAAGTTATCGAGGAAGGCCTCTTCCAAGTCCTCCCAGCTGCCAATAGAATTTTCAGGCAGACTGTTGAGCCAATGCTGAGCTGGCCCCTTGAGTTTTAAAGGGAGGTATTTGATGGCGTGGAGGTCATCGCCGCGGGCCATATGAATGTGGAGAATGAAGTCTTCGATCCACACTGCGGGGTCCGTGGTTCCATCGTATGATTCTATATTCGCGGGTTTGAACCCTTCTGGGAATTCATGATCCATGACCTCATCAGTGAAGCAATGAGGGTGTGCGGCGCCTCTATATCGGGATGTATCGCGACGCAGCTCTGATGTAGTCCGTCTGCGGTTTTTAGCCCGCGCATGACTAAGTTTGTCATGTCCTAATAGGTGGCCGTCGTTGTGTGTCGAGGCACGTCCTCGCGATCCGTAGATTGATCTGGTATGTCCTGCTTTATTGTTTAGGTTTTGCCGGAGGTCATATGTATGGCAATGGGCTAATTTACCTCTACCTATGCAATGAGGCAGGGCGGGCTGGTGTTCGGCGCTAGTTGCCGTTTTGTATCAACCACGTGGTGGTCGGTCAGCCGCATTGTACGATGGTGGTATGTATTCGGGCGCCTCCTCGTCAAACTGAGGTAGCAATTTGAGCTTTGGGTAGCTTTTGGTTGGGCGCTTGAGGCCGTATTCTTCGGCTGCTAGGACAATGATCCATTTATCATTGAGCAAATCTTGGTCAGCTTGAAGCTACCACTGCTTCTTTTTCAGGCTCCTTGCAGTGGCTATTAGCTGGCACTTGAAGCGCTCCTGCTCAAGAGGATCCTCAGGCACAATGAAATCGTCGGTACCGAGGCTCACCTCATCCTCGAAGAGTGGAAGATAACTTCCGTCCTCTGAGTCTTCGTGCGTGGCCTGTTTACCAGGGCTAACCTGCCCATCTTCCCGTTCATCTTGTTCATTAGCTGTTTCAATGGGGTCTTCGTTGTCTTCAGCACCTTCTGGATTGTTATCTTCTCCTATGCCGGTGTTGCTGTCTTTACTACGGCGTGACTTAGAGCGGCGCCGCTGACGCCGACGCTTGGATTGTATTTCGGAAGGTTTATCCTCAGCTGGATCTTCCTTATCATCGCCGCTGTTCTCCTTTGGTGCATCCACCATGTATACATCATACGAGGAACTGGCCGTCCAGCGTCCGATGAACGGCGGGTTTTGGGCCTCTTCTTCTCCGGCATCGTCGTCCATACCGTCGATGTCCTTGGAGTCGTAATCAAGTGTGTCGGTCAAATCCTTGACCATGGCTATAAAGTGGGTGGCGGGTGGGAAGCAAAATTCTCCACCGTCAGCCCCTAGTTTGGACCGGATAGAGTTCGGATGTGAGTCCTCCGTCAAGGACAGGTTTTTTAATGATTTTAGCATGTCACCCAAAGGAGAGTGCTGGAAGATGTCTGCGGCGCTGAATTCGAAGATCGATAAACAATCAAGTTCGGCGTCCGCGGGCTCACATGGTTCGGAACTTATGGCCGGAGATGAGTCCGGAGTTCCGGTGGAACAGGTATCATGCGAGATCAAGTCTATGTGCGGCTCCAACACTGGGGAATTTGTGGCCTCCGTGGCGGGGTTGAGCTTCCCGTCCTTTGATGGCGCAGTCTGTGTGACGCCCCCGATTCAATCGTACACTAATCATACATGCAAATGTGTACGATCAAGATCAGGGACTCACGGGAAGATATCACAACACAACTCTACAAATAAAATAAGTCATACAAGCATCATATTACAAGCCAGGGGCCTCGAGGGCTCAAATACAAGAGCTCGATCATAGACGAGTCAGCGGAAGCAGCAATATCTGAGTATAGACATAAGTTAAACAAGTTGCCATAAGATGGCTAGCACAAACTGGGATACATATCAAAAGAGGCGCAGGTCTCCTGCCCGGGATCCTCCTGAACCACTCCTGGTCGTCGTGAGCGGCTTGCACGTAGTAGTAGGCACCTCCAGTGTAGTAGGAGTCGTCATCGACGGTGGCACCTGGCTCCTGGACTCCATCGGCTGGTTGCAACAATCGGGTATAGAAAGGGGAAAAGGGGGGAGCAAAGCAACCGTGAGTACTCATCCAAAGTACTCGCAAGCAAGGAGATACACTACATATGTATGCATTGGTATCGAATGTAAAAAGGGTAGCATATGTGGACTTAACTGCAGAATGCCAGAATAGGAGGGGGATAGCTAGTCCTGTCGAAGACTACGCTTCTGGCCACCTCCATCTTGCAGCAGAAGAAGAGAGTAGATGGTAAGTTCACGGAGTATCATCGCATAGCATAATCCTACCTGGTGATCCTCCCCTCGTCGCCCTATGAGAGAGCGATCACCGGTTGTATCTGGCACTTGGAAGGGTGTATTTTATTAAGTATCCAGTTCTAGTTGTCATAAGGTCATGGTACAACTCTGGGTCGTCCTTTTACCGAGGGACACAGCTATTCGAATAGATAACTTCCCTGCAGGGGTGCACCACATTTCCCAACACGCTCGATCCCCTTTGGCCGGACACAGTTTCCTGGGTCATGCCCAGCCTCGGAAGATCAACACGTCGCAGCCCCACCTAGGCACAACAAATAGTTCAGCACGCCGGTCTAAATCCTATGGCGCAGGGGTCTGGGCCCATCGCCCATTGCACATCTGTCAGCGACACAAGGGGGCCCATGCGTCAGGCCAGCTCAGCGACGGTCGGCGACTCGTCGGAATCACGCCAGCAAGCTTGTTCGCGGCGGCACGTCCTCGGGCCTCACCAGAAATCGCCCACAGGGCATCATTTTGGTCGTGGCTGGGCGCGTTAGAATGGCAAGACGACGACGCGTCGGTTGGTGGTGGTTTCGCGGGCTGCGGTGTCCGGAGACGAGCAGTACGACCTCGCCGGCGGCGGGGTGTTTCGAGCGAGCAATGGCAACGGCGATGCGGCGCGCTATTGGGAAAACGAAAGGGCGGGGCGAGGCCTACGTGCGCGCGCGAGCACAATGACACGAGCCCGGGACCAAAGTGTCACCGGACGGCTGCCGGCGACGAGCGCGGGCAGCGACGCGTACGGGAGCTCGAGAAGATCGGAGCTACGGCAAGCTAACGAACAAACGGAGAGGCTGGGGAGGATCTACGGGGTGCGGTGAGTGCAACCGGCACTGGCCCGTGACCATTTGGTCATCGGAGACTCGTCGGCGACGAGCTCCGTGATAACCCACAAGTATAGGGGATCGCAACAGTTTTCGAGGGTAAAGTATTCAACCCAAATTTATTGATTCGACACAAGGGGAGCCAAAGAATACTCTCAAGTATTAGCAGCTGAGTTGTCAATTCAACCACACCTGGAAACTTAGTATCTGCAGCAAAGTATTTAGTAGCAAAATAATATTTTTTAGAACCGGGCTTTTTACCCCTTTCCATTGCAAAGAACGGAAATACAACCAGTTCAAGCTAGAAGAACAGGAGGAGGGAAAGAGGTATAGCGAGTTCTAGCACTACCAGGAAACCCACCATACTCGCTCGCCATCGAAACGAGTATCATGGGGCGAAAACCTGGATAGCACAACATAACACCTAACCTATTACATTCTCAAAAGATCAGATCAAAGTATCAAAAACACAGTCGCATGAAACTCGAGGGGAAGCAGTATTGAGATCGCGCGCCCGTCATCTCCTCATCCAGTGCATCTCCAGAGAGCATCGGGCACCTTGGATTGGTTGCTTGACAGCACCACACATCTTCATCAGCTGCATCATCCCAGTCCTGATCATCTCAGCTCCAGCGCGAAGATCCTTGGCGTCCTCTCCTTGTTGAAGCCCTGTCCAATAGAGTAGAAAGGAACATAGAGAAAACACAATCTCAAAAGGAGTCTTAATTTGTTTCTTTTCAAAGTAGCTCGATTGCGTGCCAACCAAATGGCCCAACATACGGCCGTTAAGCCCACTGTATAAAACTTTTGCTTCCAAGGAAGGAATTTGTGGCACCACACGAAGTATTGCCAGTAGTCCGACGGGCATCTATTAGTGCCAAGAGCTACTCCAATGGATTGCCAGACAATTCTGGCCACAGGACAAGTAAAGAACAAGTGTTGCACCATTTCCACCTGTTTGCAGAAAGAGCAACAGGGATTCCCTGTCCATTTTCTTTTGCTCATCACTTTTCTAGTAAGGACTGCGTCTTGCGACATTTGCCACAGAAAGATCTTGATTTTAAGAGGGATCTTGGCTTTCCAAATCCATCTATAATGGCACCCACTCAGGGGTTTCTCCAGCATCTTATATATTGACTTAGTGGTGAACTTGCCATTCTGGTTGAGTCCCCAGAAAATACGATCATCCCTCTCAGTAAGGGGAATTTTATTGACTACATCACGCATATCTTCCCATTGTTTGGACAATTCAGGGGTAAGCCTATGTCTGAACATAGAGGCGTCGTTAAGCCTATCTTTTTGGTCTAGGGTGCTTGTTGGGTAGTTACAGATTTCAAACAAGTGCGGATACTGATCTTGAAATGGGGTCAGCCCATTTATTGGATCTTTCCACAACCTAATCAAGTTCCCAGCACCAGTTTCAATCTTTCTGCCCATCATATATATATCTTTAATCTTGAGCAAATCTTTCCAACAGGGCGAGTCGGAGAATTTGGGGGAAACTTCAGCAACAGAGGTGTTGCGAAGATACCTGGCCCGGACTATATCCTGCCATAGCCCGTTTTGTGTCTCTAATTTCCACCACCATTTGACCATGAGACTAATATTTTGCTTTCTAAGATCTTTTATACCTAAACCCCCTTTGTCTTTGGATCTACATATCTTGCTCCATTTAACAAGATAGTATCTCCTCTTTTTGTTGCACCCTTGCCAGAAGAACCTACGTCTGTGTTTGTCTAGCCTCTCGATGAAAGTCTTATTCATGAGCCACATAGATATGTGGTAGAGAGATATCTGTGTGAGGACAGAATCAAGCAGAGTGTGCCTCCCTCCCATTGAGGCAGTGTTGCCGATCCAGGCCTCGAACCTCTTTAGGTACTTACCAATAATAAACTCCCAATCGGAAGATTTTAGATTAGCATAGCTCACAGGCATTCCCAAGTATTTGAGCGGGAAACTGCCAACCTCACAGTTGAAGATTTCTGCATATTTATTCACCGTATTTTCATCTCCACCCACAAGGAGGATCTCACTTTTCTGAAAGTTAACTTTCAGGCCAGACATCATTTCAAACATATATAGCAGCAACTTCAGGTTGACAGCCTTATAAACATCATCCTCGATACAAATGATTGTATCATCCGCATATTGTAGGACTACCACCCCATCAGGGATGAGGTCTGCAGCCAAGCCCACAATAAATTTGTTTTTTTGGGCATTTTTGATCATTTTAGTGAGGCACTCAACTGCTAGATTGAACAGGAAAGGAGAGTGTGGATCCCCCTGCCTAACCCCTTTTTTGCTTTGAGAATACGGCCCAACACTACCATTTAATTTGATGCTCACTGTCCCATTGTGAAGTATCTTTTCAATCCAACCACACCAGGTTTTGTCAAAGCCCCGCATCTTGTGGCATTCTAGGAGAAAGTCCCAATTCACCTTATCATAGGCTTTTTCAAAGTACAACTTAAGGATGATTCCCACTTTCTTCTTAACATAAGTGTAATTAAGGATTTCATGAAGGGACAGGACCCCGTCCATGATGTTTCTCCCTTTTACAAAGGCGTTTTGAGTAGTACTAATGAGTTTGTTCGCATAAATGGCAACTCTGTGGTCAAGAACTTTGGTGATCAACTTATATGGGCATCTCAACAAGCAGATAGGCATGTATTGTTGGATTTTCTCGGCTTCAGAAACCTTAGGGAGTAGAGTAATAACTCCATAATTAAGCCGCTGGACATCCAGTGTCC